>NW_028270149.1:39590819-39933319 GCF_037043375.1 Chiloscyllium plagiosum
AGGTTTGTATTCAATTTGGACTTTGCAGCTCTAATAAATTTTCATATTTCTGCATAAGTTTTGGTTGGTCTTTTCTCTTTCAAGGCTGGGTTAGTTTCGGTTGAGTGTAAAGATAGCATTTGAAACTTCCTTGAGGTGATTTTCATGTGTTTTCTGAGCAAAGACACATTGTCAAATATTGCCAATCTCTGGACCTCTAACTTTGTGTGTAGATGTCCAAATACAAAATCTGCTATGGAAGAGAATGATGCTCTTACTGGTACATTGACAAATATGTAGGCCAGTAAAATAAAGAACTTTAGACTTCGAATCTCCCTGTAGCCTTCAGTGTGAAAATCCATTTGCTGTTTTATAGTTACTGAAGTTTGAATAAATTTGGGAGTGAATCTCTTGTCTTCAGAACAGCAATGTTTCACTCCTGGAGACCTGTGAAGGTGTGCTGTTCCTGTTGCTGTCTGATTCCTCCGAGTCCCTGCTTCTCTTTTTCCCCCACCCCCTCCCAAAAAAGAATCCCAAGTGAGAACCAGGAGCATGTGATCTCTTTCTAGGGCTTGCAATGCAAGTGGGTTCTGCTTTCCAATGAAGGAGGGGGTTTAGTGGTAACAGCTCTCTACATCAGATCAGACATTTATCACTTCCTCTCCTAGTTACAACTGAGGCTGCTTGGCAATAAATACAACATCTCATATTGCCACCCTTTGAGTTGGGCATCATTTTAAGGAGGCTGTAGCTCACCAAATATACTTTTATTTACAATCCAGAATCTTTAGAATTTTATATATAGAATTCCTACATTGTGGAAACAGGCCCTTCAGCCCAACAGACCCTCTGAAGAATGACCCATTCCCCTACTACTCTACATTTACTGCTTACTAATGCATCTATTGTACACATCCCTGAACATTGCAATTTTTAGTATTGCCAATTCACCTAATCTGCACATCTTTGGATTGTGAAAGGAAGCGAGAGCACCTGGAGGAAATCTACCCAGACATTGGGAAAATGTGTAAACTCCACACAGGCAGTCACCTGAGGCTGGGTTTGAACCTGGGCCCCTAGTGCGATGCAGCAGCAGTGCTAACCACTGAGCCAAAATGCCACCCCTCTATTGTTCGAGTTGTGTCTCACCACGTCAGTTCAAACCTATCTGTCTTTTTCATTCGTTTTCTCTCTTGCGTATATCTAACTTGTCCTTTTAAATACAGCTATGCTATTTGTCTCACTTTTGGTTCCATGTTTGTTTTTAGAGGATAGAGCAGTTTCTATTGAATTCTTAGCTATAAAATTTTTGGGAATGCTCAAGTGGAAACAGATATTAGTGTATTGTACCAACAATTTATTTTTAAAAGTTTCATTCAGGCCACCTTCAGTCTTTAATAACTCCTCCCCCCCCCCCCCCCCCCCCACCAACACCCCACCACCACTTCATCTTCTCCCCCAAAACACAGTATCAATGCTAATGTGAAGTGGGATGCAACCTGCTTTTAAGTGATCTCCTCTTTTGAGAATCCTTCCTCAGAATTGGGAATGCAAATGTATGATCCAACCTAAAGGGACTTTCCTATAAAAACTGCTAATAAAATCTGAAGGCCTTAAAGATGAAGTATTAGCCCTAATTCAAGGCTCGTTTTTTTGTTAGCGTGGGAAGGGGTTGGAGGTAAAAAATCAGTTTTTACCTTCAGGTATTGAAACTGTAGAGGACAAAATATATTTCAAGTTTACATTTTAGCTTTTTCAAATATTATCTAATTGAGGGGCCCCTCCAATGCAATTTTGACTATTCAGTTTTTATTTTTAACTGAGGAGAAAATGGATCTAATTATGCCACAATGTTAAATGGAAACCAATTTGTATGTAAACAGTGCATTCTACTGAAATGAACTGCATGTTTCCTCATTCTCTATTTTAATTGAATTTGGAAAGTTTTGACAAATCCTGTGATCTGAATATTCTTATGCACACCTGGGTGTGGAGACTGACAGTCACAATTCAATATTTGCTATCTTTAAGCTGCAGTCTGCCTTTTATACAGTTTAAAGTACTGGCACTCATCTCCTTCAAAGAGTAATCTTCCACAGAAGTACCTTTTTTGTGGTGTTTTGAGGAAACTCTAATGGCTAATTATCTATCTGAACACTGTTTTTCTTTCAGAGCTGCTGTATAAATTTGTAGTTTATATTGCCAAAATACCTCCAGTTTGGGAAGAACAGAATCTCAAACAGCTTGCATGCTAAAATAGATGAAAATTCTAAACTCTTGAGTGTAATGTAGATAATTGCAGTGTGTGTTGAAAGAAATCTGCAAGATTTAATGCAGAGACAGGATTGCTACTATTAACTGCTTCTATGTTCTACTCTCCAACTATTTTTTTAATATACACAATCACCCAATCGAGCCAATTCATGGGTGACTCTAAACATGCAGTTGTCACAAGTGTAAGTACATAACAGCTTCACCCTGTTTCAGTTAAAAATCTCCTAGTTTATCAAAGGTTTATTAACCAGAACACACACGAAAGTTAAATTTTAATGTTTCAAAAGCTGATGTGCCACTTTTTTTTTTAAAACAAACTTTGAACTGAATACTCTTGGGACCCTTTTTTTTTTGAGACTTTCAAAACCTAGCTACGTGCTATTTGTTTTAATTGATAAGATTATGATTAAAATCCTTTCCACTACAGTATCAAACTGTTTCAACATCAAAACCGGTTCCAACTTTTCAATTACTAGCTGGCTTCTGTCCTAAACTTTTCCTTTGCAGCTGCAGCAGTTATAGAATCCAAGATTACCTCTTGGATAGTGTTCCATAATACTTGATTAACTGCACTTTAGGCAATTTCCAGCTGCTCAGTTGGCAGTGAACAAATCAAACCACATAACCTGGTGCAAAATGATTTGACTAAATTCTAACTGGTTGATCAGGTTGGTGCATTTTAGAACCAAATTGTACAGTTTATTTTATTTGAAACAAATTTGTGACATGATCACTGTTGGAAAAGATTACAATTTATTGCCCTGGAGAAAGCATAGTGTTATAGTCCTAACTATAACACTATAGTCCTAACTATAATCAACACCATTCATAACTCCTACCAAAGCAATCTGTATCCATAGAGACTAAGCTGACATCCAGTCTTGGGCAGATAAATGCAAAAAGCTTTGTGCCAGGAAATGACCATCTCCTGTACAATGTCACCATCCCCTTTTGATGTTTAATGGCATTACCATTGCTGAAGTTCTCTACTATCCACATCCCAGAAATTACTGTTAACCAGAAACTGAACTAACTGTAGAAATACTGTGGCTACAAGAGCAAGTCAGAAGCTAGGAATTCTATACGGTAAGTATCTCCTCCTGTGACTGTCTACCACTTACAAGGTACAACTGTGATGGAATGCTTGCCACTTTAGGGCTGTTACCCATCCAAGAAAGTACTTGAAGCTGAGCACTAATATCCATGATACAGCAGCCCACTTGATTGGCACTCCTTTTACCACCACCTACATTCACTTCCTTCCTCCAGCATCGATGCACAGTTGGCAGTAGTGAGTAACATGTAGCCACCAAAGCCCCTTGACTGCTTGCAAGGACAAGGGAAGTAGATACTTATGAATACACCTGCAAGTTCCCTTTCAGGTCCCAAACATCCTGACTTGGAACTGTAATCATCATTCCTTCACTGTCACTGGTCAAATCCTGGCGCACTCATCACAATATATCCCTACACTCAAGACTACAGTTCATGAAAGTATCTCACCAAGAACTAGTAATGAGTAGTAAATGCTGGCCTCGCCAGTGTGGTTCACATTCGACAATTGAATAATGGTAAAATAAAATGCTGTTACCGGTTTTCATATACTGCTATGGTGCTCCCAATAACAGCTGTGAAAGTATCCTGGTCTAGTACTCCAGATTTGGTGTTTGAGAATAAACTAGTATTTTGAGTGTCCTTTCTTAATCCCATTACATAAAGTGTAAAAACTGAACACCAACTGAAAGCATTTTTGTGAAAGTTGCATTTCATGTAACTAATTTCTATATTCTTTCTGTGGCGTGTAGGTTTGTAAGACCAGCATTTGCCACTATACATAATTGCCCTTTGAACTGAGTGACATGTTAGGCTAAATTGAGTGCGGTTAAATCAACCAGATTACAGATCTGGAGTCACATGAAGGTGAGACCAAGCCAGGTTGAGATTTCCTTTCCGAAAGGACATTGGTGAACTCTGAGGTTTTATGAAAACGTTGTAGTTTAATGTCATAGCTACTGAGACTAGCTTCATCTTTTGCATTTAATTGAATGTGTATTCTGTTGTGTGGGATTTGAATTTCTCCTCTGTTCAATTCAGTATTTGCATTGTTTACATTTAATTTAAAATATTTTACATCTAGAAGTTTACATTAACTAATTATATTTTGTCCAGTGTGGCAAAACAATATGTTGAAGTGGGATAAGTTCTAAATTTTAAGGTATGCAGAACAATTACTTTAGTGCACACAGAGGTAGTCTACAGAGCATGCTATTTAAGAGGTGGGGGGAATAGTGTTTTTTTTTAATAATGAGAAATTTCCTAATGTTTGGGATACAGAATATGACAAAGTTGAGACACAACATTTTCCCAGTGTCTGCGTGGGTTTCCTCCAGGTGCTCTGGTTTCCTCCCACAGTCCAAAGATGTGCAGGTTAGATGAATTGGCCATGCTAAATTGCCCATAGTGTTAGGTGAAGGGGTAAATGTAGGGGAATGGGTCTGGGTGGGTTGCTCTTCAGAGGGTCAGTGTGGACGTGTTGGGCCAAAGGGCCTGTTTCCACACTAAGTAGTCTAATCTAACATGAATCAGTGTAGCCCATTTTGGAAAATACAGGTGACTTTGGGCTAACAGTTCCTAAAGTAGTCTCTGAATCTGTTGTAGGTTAGTTGCTAAAGATTAATGGGGAAATAGACTTGCAATCACGTGGATGGAACTGACCTGTCTGTAGAATAATCCAAACATGGAATCGAGAGGCTGGCTCCTTTCCATTCGTTTGGCCGAACTGGTCCTCACCCTTAACAATTTCTCCTTCGAATCCTCCCACTTCCTCCAGACCAAAGGGGTAGCCATGGGCACACGTATGGGCCCCAGCTATGCCTGTCTCTTTGGCTACGTAGAACAGTCGATCTTCCGTAATTACACCAACACCACTCCCCACCTCTTCCTCCGCTACATTGATGACTGCATTGGCGCCACCTCGTGCTCCCATGAGGAGGTTGAGCAATTCATCAACTTCAACACATTCCACCCTGACCTTAAATTTACCTGGACCATCTCTGACACCTCCTTCCCCTTCCTGGACCTCTCCATCTCCATTAATGATGACTGACTTGACACTGATATTTTTTACAAACCCACCGACTCCCACAGCTACCTGGATTACACCTCTTCCCACCCTACCTCTTGCAAAAATGCCATCCCGTATTCCCAATTCCTCTGCCTCCGCCGTATCCCTCATGGGAGCACGAGGTGGCGCCAATGCAGTACCACCACAGAACACACCAGATGGCCTCCTTCTTTAGAGACCGCAATTTCCCTTTCCACGTGGTTAAAGATGCCCTCCAACGCATCTCGTCCACATCCCGCACCTCCACCCTCAGACCCCACCCCTCCAACCGTAACAAGGACAGAACGCCCCTGGTGCTCACCTTCCACCCTACCAACCTTCACATAAACCAAATCATCTGTCGACATTTCTGGCACCTCCAAACAGACCCCACCACCAGAGATATATTTCCCTCCCCACCCCGTTCCACCTTTTGCAAAGACCGTTCCCTCTGTGACTACCTGGTCAGGTCCACGCGCCCCCCCCCCCCCCCCCCACACAACCCACCCTCCCATCCTGGCACCTTCCCCTGCCACCGCAGGAACTGTAAAACCTACGCCCACACCACCTCCCTCACCTCTATCCAAGGCCCTAAAGGAGCCTTCCACATCCATCAAAGTTTTACCTGCACATCCACTAATATCATTTATTGTATCCGTTGCTCCAGATTGTGGTCTCCCCTACATTGGAGAGATTGGACGCCTCCTAGCAGTGCGCTTTAGGGAACATCTCCGGGACACCCGCACCAATCAACCCCACCGCCCTGTGGCCCAACATTTCAACTCCCCCCTCCCACTCTGCCAAGGGCATGGAGGTCCTGAGCCTCCTTCACCGCCGCTCCCTCACCACCAGACGCCTGGAGGAAGAACGCCTCATCTTCTGCCTCGGAACACTTCAACCCCTGGGCATCAATGTGGACTTCAACAGTTTCCTCATTTCCCCTTCCCCCACCTCACCCTAGTTCTAAACTTCCAGCTCAGCACTGTTCCCATGACTTGTCCTACCTGCCTATCTTCTTTTCTACCTATCCACTCCACCCTCTTTTCCCCCCCGCCCCCGACCTATCACCATCCCCTCCCCCACTCACCTATTGTACTCTATGCTACTTTCTCTCCACCCCCACCCTCCTCTAGCTTATCTCTCCATGCTTCAGGCTCTCTGCCTTTATTCCTGATGAAGGGCTTTTGCCAGAAACGTCGATTTTACTGCTCCTCGGATGCTGCCTGAACTGCTGTGCGCTTCCAGCACCACTAATCCAGAACCTTTGTCGTCTGTCTATTGACTGTAATTAGTCAACAACTCCCAATACTGCCTTAGTCTGCCAAAATTATAGTAAAGGACTAGGTGGACCTCCTTTCATTTTTTTTTAAAAGTGAGAATTCCTGCCTTTTACATTTTCTTTGTTTATTATGCTTGAACATGTCCTTGTGTAAGGAACATTTGAGAACAAAGGTTGCTTCTTATTGCCATCATGTGGTAAGAAGACTAATTCCAGGGCATAGTTTTCACATTGTTAAAACATAATGTGTTACTGTTTTCAAACATTTGCTAGTTGTGTAATGGTTAATGTAATTGCATAAAATTTCATTGTGCTTTGTGAAAGGTATTTGATCTATTTCCTTAAACATGAATGGTCATAAGTTAAATCCATTTGCTCAGGAATTTAAATTCTTTCAAGGTTGTTTGACCACGGTGTCTGTTTGTAAAATTCCATCACCTTTTTAAAACAAAAATTGAACAACTAAGTTGCATAGAAGGTCTATTTAGAATGCAATCTCCAGCCTCATGGCCTGACTATGATCACATTCTGCTGGAGGACAGTTCTACAGGTTAGGAAGATCAATTACCTGTTACAATTCCCTGTGCCAAATCTTCCTTGGAAATGCATTGTCTGCCAGATTGGAAGCTGCTAACTGCTGTACAATTGAGACTCCTGCCTAACTCTGGAGGACTCTGATCAAAACTACTCAGCAAATATAGAAAGACTAGTATTTAGAGTGCCTTTCATAACTACAGATGTCAGTGCTTTATGGAGAAAGTGAGGTCTGCAGATGCTGGAGATCAGAGATGGAAATGTGTTGCTGGAAAAGCGCAGCAGGTCAGGCAGCATCTAGGGAACAGGAGAATCGACGTTTCGGGCATTAGCCCTTATGCCAATTAAGTACATTTTAAAGTGCAATCTCTATACTGTTGGAAATAACAGCTATCAATCTGTGCACAGCAAACTTCCACCAACAGCAGCATGATGAGCAGATAATGTTTTTGTAATTCTGGTTGAAGGATCAATATTGTCAAGGAGATCGGGATCATTCCTCTGATCATCTGTTAAGTAATGTAGAGTCATAGGGTCATAGAGATGTACAGCATGGAAACAGACCCTTCAGTCCAACCCGTCCATGCCAACCAGATATCCTAACCCAATTTAGTCCCACCTGCCAGCACCCAGCCCACATCCCTCCAAACCCTTCCTATTCATATACCATCCAAATGCCTCTTAAATGTTGCAATTGTACCAGCCTCCACACTTCCTCTGGCAGCTCATTCCATACACACACCACCCTCGGTTTGAAAATCTGCCCTGTAGGTCTCTTTTATATCTTTTCCCCTCTCACCCTAAACCTATGCCCTCTAGTTCTGGACTCCCTGACCCCAGGGAAAAGACTTTGCCTATTTACCCTATTCATGCCCCTCATAATTTTGTAAACCTCTGTAAGGTCGCCCCTCAACTTCCGACGCTCCAGGGAAAACAGCCCCAGCCTGTTCAGCCTCTCCCTATAGCTCAAATCCTCCAACCCTGGCAACATCCTTGTCAATCTTTTCTGAACCCTTTCAAGTTTCACAACATCTTTCCGATAGGAAGGAGACCAGAACTGCATGCAATATTCCAACAGTGGCCTAACCAACTACCTCTGGCATCTATCCTACATCTACCACCCCTCAATTTAAAGCTATGCTCCCTCGTGTTTGCCATCCCCATACTTGGAAAAAGGCTCTCCCTGTCCACCCTATCTAACCCTCTGATTATCTTGTATGTCTCTATTTTAAGTCACCTCTCAACTACCTTCTCTCTAATGAAAACAGTCTCCAGTCCCTCAGTCTTTCCTCTTAAGACCTTCTCTCTATACCAGGCAACATCCTAGTAAATCTCCTCTGCACCCTTTCCAATGGTTCCACATCCTCCTTATAATGCGGTGACCAGAACTGTATACAATACACCGTGTGGCCGCACCAGTGTTTTGTACACTGCAGCATAACCTCATGGTTCTGGAACTTGATCCCTCTATTAATAAAAGCTAAAACACTGTATGCCTTCTTAACAACCCTGTCAACCTGGGTGGCAACTTTCAAGGATCTGTGTACCTGGACATCGAGATCCCTCTGCTCATTGACACTACCAAGAATCAAGTACTTTGCATTCTGGTTACTCCGACCAAAGTTAATCACCTCACACTTGTCCTCATTAAATTCCATTTGCCACCTCTCAGCCCAGCTCTGCAGCTTATCTATGTCTCTCTAACCTACAACATCCTTCGTCACTATCTACAACACCACCGACCTTAGTGTCGTCTGCAAATTTACTAACCCACCCTTCTACGCCCTCATCGAGGTAATTTATAAAAATGACGAACAGCAGTGGACCCAACACCAGCCCTTGCGGTACACCACTGGTAAGTGGACTCTAAGATGAACATTTCCCATCAACCACCACCCTCTGTCATCTTTCAGCAAGCCAATTACTGATCCAAACTGCTATATCTCCCACAAACCCATTCTTCCACATTTTGTACAATAGCCTACTGTGGGGAACCTTATCAAACGCCTTGCTGGAATCCATATACACCACATCAACCGGTTTACTCTCATCTATCTGTTTGGTCACCTTCTCAAAGAACTCGAGGTTTGTGAGGCATGACCTACCCTTCACAAGGTGCTGACTATCCCTAATCAAATTATTCTTTTCTAGATGATTATAAATCATATCTCTTATAACCTGTTCCAGCACTTTACCAACAACTGACGTAAGACTCATTGGTCTATAATTACCTGGGTTGTGTCTACTCTCCTCCTTGAACAGGGGAACTACAATTGCTATCCTCCAGTCTTCTGGCATTATTCCGCTAGACAATGACGATTTAAAGATCAATGCCAAAGGCTCGGCAATCTCTTCTCTGGTTTCCCAGAGATTCTAGGATAAATCCCATCCGGCCCAGGGGACTTATCTATTTTCACACTCTGCAGGATTTCTAATACCTCTTCCTTGTGAACCTCAATCCCACCTAGTCTAGTAGCCTGTATCTCAGTATTCTCCTCGACAACATTGTCATTTTCTAGAGTGAATACAGTCGAAAAATATTCATTAAGTGCTTCCCCTATTTCCTCTGACTCCACGCACAACTTCCCACGACTATCCTTGATTGGCCCTAATCTTACTCTTGTCATTCTTTTATTCCTTAAATACTATAGAAAGCCTTGGGGTTTACCCTGATCCTATCCGCCAACAACTTCTCATGTCTCCTCCTGGCTCTCCTGAGCTCTCTCTTTAGGTCTTTCCTGGCTACTTTGTAACCCTCAAGTGCCCTAACTGAGCCTTCACATCTCATCCTAACATAAGCCACCTTCTTCCTCTTGACCAGAGATTACACTTCCTTCATAAACCACAGCTCCCGTGCTCTACAGCTTCCTCCCTGCCTGACAGGTACATACTTATCTAGGACACACAGGAGCTTTTCCTTGAATAAGCTCCACATTTCTAATGTGCACATCCCCTGCAGTTTCCTTCCCCATTCTATGCTTCCTAAATCTTGCCTAATCACATTGTAATTGCCTTTCCCCCAGCTGTAATTCTTGCCCAGTGGTATACACCTATCCCTTTCTATCACTAAAGTAAACATTACAGAATTGTGATCGCTATCACCAAAGTGCTCATCTACTTCCAATTCTAATACCTGGTCGGGCTCATTACCCAGTACCAAATCTAATGTGGCTTCACCCCTTGTTGGCCTGTCTACGTACTGTGTCAGGAAGCCCTTCTGCACACACTGGACAAAAACTAACCCATCTATAGTACTCTTACTAAAGTGTTCCCAGTCAATATTTGGAAAATTGAAGTCCCCCATGACAACTACCCTGTCTCTCTCACTCCTATCGCGAATCATCTTTGCTATCCTTTCCTCTACATCTCTGGAACTATTCGGAGGCCTATAGAAAACTCCCAACAGGGTGACTTTTCCTTTCCTGTTTCTAACCTCAGCCCATACTACCTCACGTGACAAGTCCCCAAACATCCTTTTTGCAACTGTAATACTGTCCTTGACCAACAATGCCACCCCCCCCCCCCCCCCCCCCCCCCCCACCTTTTTACCATCTTCTCTGTTCTTACTGAAACATCTAAATCCTGGAACCTGCAACAACCATTCCTGTCCCTGCTCTAGCCATGTCTCTGAAATGGCCACAACATCGAAGTCCCAGATACCAACCCATGCTGCAAGTTCACCTACCTTATTTCGGATGCTCCTGGCATTGAAGTAGACACACTTCAAACCATCTTGCATCCCTGAAACTTGAATTCCGACCTCCCTACTCAACCTTTTCTATACTCGAACTACAATTTTGGTTCCCATCCCCCTGCTGGATTAGTTTAAACCCAATAGCCATAGCGAATCCCCCCGTCCCCCACCCCCCCCCCCCCCCCCCCCCCGCAGGATATTGGTACCCCTCTGATTCAAATGAAGACCATCCTGGTTATAGAGGTCCCACCTACCCCAGAAAGAGCCCCAATTATCCAAGAATCCAAAACCCTCCCTCCTGCACCATCTCTGTAGCCACGTGTTCAACTCCTCTCTCTCCCTATTCCTTGCCTCACGAGCACGTGGCACAGGCAACAAACCAGAGATGACAACTCTATTCATCCTAGCTCCCTGAATTTCTGCCTTAAATCCCCATCTCTCTTCCTACCTATGTTGTTGGTGCCTATGTGGACCACAACTTGAGGCTGCTCCCCCTCCCCCTTAAGGATCCCAAATACACTATCAGAGACATCATGAACCCTGGCACCTGGGAGACAACACACCAACTGTGAGTCTCTTTCGTCCCCACAGAGCCTCCTATCTGTCCCCCTAACAATGGAGTCCCCAATGACTACTGCTCTGCTCCTCTTCCCCCTTCCCTTCTGAGCAGCAGGGACAGACTCTGTGCCAGAGCCCTGTGCCCCACTGCTTTCCCCTGGTAAGTCGTCCCCCCCAACAGTATCCAAAACGGTATACTTATTGTTGAGGGGAATGGCCACAGGGGATCCCTGCACTGCCTGCCGGTTCCCTTTCCGTCCTCTGACTGTAACCCATCTGCCTTTTTCTTGAGTTGGACCGAAGGGTCCGTTTCCGTGCTGTACATCTGTATGACTTTATTTCATTCAAACATTACATTACCAGCTCATGTGTGAGCTAGTAATATAATAGAGCAGCATGCTTCTAGTAGCTTTTGCTTCAAATGATCTTGAAGTAAGATTGTGCATGAGATCTTTAGGCCTTCAGGTTGCATATTGAAATTGTGAACATATCCCTTAAAGCTGCATGCATACTGAAAATCCAGGTTAATTTTTTTTTGTCTTTCTTATGTTACATCACAGGGATAGCAAACCAAACCAAATCACCCTCACCATCAGTGGATTTGCAACTGAAGTTAAAACATTCAATGCCATTAAAATTGCCCAATTCTTCCTCTTAACCAGACTTTAAGAATAACAGATCTCTGACACTAGTCAGAGTCAGATGTACCGCACAGAAACAGACCCTTTGGTCAAATTCATCTGATATGATCAGATATCCTAAATTAATCTAGTCCCATTTGCCAGCACTTGGCCCATATTCTTCCAAACCCTTCCTATTCATATACCCATTCACATGCCTTTTAAATGCTGCAATTGTACCAGCCTTTACAGCTTCCTTTGGCAGCTCATTTCATGCATGCACCACCCTCTGCATGAAAAGGTTACACCTTAGGACCCTTCTTAAATCTTTCCCCCCTCACCCTAAACCTATGCCCTCTAAATCTGGCCTCCCCCAGCCCAGGGAAAAGACCTTGTCTGTTTACCTTATCCATGCCCCCAATGTCTTTATAAACCTTTAAGTTCACACTCAGAGGGTGGTGTGTGTGTGGAATGGGCTGCTAGCAGAAGTGGTGGAGGCTGGTACAATTACAGTATTTAAAAGGCAACTGGATGGGTAAATGAATGGGAAGGGTTTGGAGGGATATGGGCCATGTGTTGGCAGGTGGGACTACATTGGCTTTTTTTGAGAAGATTTGTAGCTCAGGTTGATGTTCTGGATATAGGTTTGGGAAACCAAGGAAACTCAAACATATAAATAGAAAGCCGGCTACACCACCAGCGGTTCATTCAGAGACTCTGAAGATGTTACTTATTTTGGTGACGAAACATCTGAAAACAACCATTCTAGCTCAGCGCGCAAACCTACATCTGGGACTACATTGGATTGGGATATCTGGTCTGCATGGATGAGTTGGACCGAAGAGAGAGATGTACAGCATAGAAACAGCCCCTATTACTCTATGACCCCTCAGTCTCCGACACTCCAGGAAAAATAGCCCTAGTCTATTCAGCCTCTCCCAATAGCTCAAACCTTCCAACCCTGGCAACATGCTTAAATTTTTTTGGAACCCTTTCACGAAGTTTATAATTTAAACAAAAATGAAAATTATTGATGTAATGTAAGCTGAACATAAGGCAATCTAATTAATATCTACTATCTAAATCCTCTTTGATCATCACCCACACTTTCGATCAGACAAAATCATAGCGGTCGATTAGTACAGAAAAAGGCTGCTCAGCCCATTGAGTTTATGCCAGTGAAAAATAGCCTCCCAAATATTCTAATCTCAATTGGCTCATAGCTTTATACCCTCCCATTGCAAGTGTACATTTAAATACAACTTGAATGTTCTGAGGGTTTCTGCCTCTACCATCTTTTACATGCAGTGAGTTTTAGATTCCTACCATCCTCTGGGTCAAAAGGTTTTTAAAAATCTTTCTTATATTCTAAACTGCCTGCCCTTTACAATAAACCTATGCCTTCTGGATATTGCTGTCACCGCCAAGTGGAAAAGTTTGACTGGCCTGTAATTTCCTGATTTTCATCCCAAACTCCCTCCTTGAATAACAGTACTACATTGGCTGTCCTCCAGTTCCTTTCTTGTGGCTAGCAAGGAATTGAAAATTATTGCTGGTGCTCCTGTTATTTCCTTGCTCGCCTCACAAAAATAAGCTGGGATACATTTTGTCTGGCCCTGGAGTTTTCTACTTTTAAGCCTACCAGACCATTCAGAAGCTCCTCCTTGACTATGCTAGTTTCAATTATCTCAGTTTTCTATACACAAATAGATTTAAGTAAAAGTATCTGCTCGCAGTCCCCTGGCCACATTACCAAAATTAGGCCTCCAAGTTTAAACTTTCATTTCAGGCCAATTGTCCTTTTCCAGAATGATTTGTAAAAATTTAGATCTGGGTGGATTAGCACTTCAAAGCTTAGGTAGTGACAGTAGACTTTGAGAGAGAATATCTGAACTGTAAATTATTTCCAGGTTCTCTCTGACCCTCTTGTGACAGAGTCCTATGTGGAATTGGTAGGGATGTCAGTAGAACTGACAGTCCATTTTGTGCTTAGGTGAACTTCTGCAGCTGAACTGCATCTTCTAGCCTTCTTCTGGGCATGTCAAATATCACACCTTTGGAATATTTGCCACCTTTTAAATATGTTCAACTAATTTCCAGTGCTTACCTCCACATGGGTTGCATCAGTTGTTTCCACAAGAGAGATGGTGTGCAATATAAAAGCTTGATTCATTTTTTTAAGGTGTCTTTGTATGCAGAAACTATCTTGATGTTGTTGGTTCCTAAACTGTTTCCCATGCCTAGGGATTCTGTAGGAGCTGTCATTTACATATCTAAGTTGGATTTTTTAGGAGGTAATCCCAATGCCGTTGAGCCTAGCATAATAAGAAGACATGATTTGTGATTTTGACGTACTGCTAAATTCACCTTAGGAGTCTTTAGTGAAACAGTCCAGAGTTTTGACATAGTGCCTGTAGCAGATCTAGAGTTCTGCACAAACAGCATGTTGGAAGGACAGTGGCCTTGTAGAATTCAAGTTTTAGTCCAGTTTAAATCCTGGCTGCTTCCAGACAATATTCTGGAGCTGGCCTGAGGCAGAATTTGCTTTTCTGGATTCATTCTGTTGTGAATGTGAGGTTGTATAAGATGGCCATGTTTTAAAGAAGTTTTACAAGTTAAAATGTCAATAGAAAAGTAACATGAAGATTCTGAATTCTCTCTGGCAATAAGACAAGGTGACTGCTGTGGGGTCTGGGAAGTTGTGGTAATGTTACTGGACTAGTAATCTGCAATTCTAGGCTAATGTTCTAGAGTCATGGGTTTGAATCCCATCATGATGGAAAGTTAAATTTGAATTCAATTTTTAAAAAGGATATCTGGATTTTAAAAAGCTAGCTTAATGACAACTATGTACACGCTCAGGTGTCATAAAAAGTAACTTTGGTTCACTAATATCCTTTACGGAAAGAAATTGCCATTCTTAAATGGTTAGGCCCACGTGAGACTCCAGATCCAAGCAATGTGGTTGACTCTTTTTAACGACATGCCAAATACTCTTCAATATCTGATTGCTTTAGTATACAAGGGCAATTGGGGATGGACAATGTTTGTTCATTTTCTGTTACGGTTGTACCATCTCTGCCCCAAATGGCAAGTACATGTAGGTGTCACCTTCTATGCCAAAGTGGACTTTGTTCTTTCAACATCTATCCTTCCACTTTTTACTAGAGGGTAACAGGGTTCACCATGAAAAAGACAGCTGAGACTGGGAATGGGAAGCTGTAGATCTAGAAAGTACTTACAATCAGATCAATCTCATTTTTACTAATTTCAAGCATTAACTAGAATTTCAGGTATATCAGGAGAAATCAGCGAAAGAGAAATTTAGACAGTTAAAGAGAAAGCACAAGTCAGGGTAGAAATTTGACAAACAGAACATATATACTTAGATGCTGTTTCCTGGTATGTTTAAGTAGGGAAACATCTGACCAAAGGGTAGATGAATTGGAGTATGATTAGAAATATATGGGTGTGATAGGAATAACAGTAATATGAACTGTTTTTTAAATGGTGAAAAATTGCAGCATGCTGCTGTGCAGAGGGACCTGGATGTTTTTCTGCAGGAGTCACAAAGTTGATTTGCAGGTGCAGCAAGAAATTAAGAAGGCAAATGGAACATTGTCCTTCATTGTTAGAGGGATGGAGTTTAAAAATAGGGAGGTAATGCTGCAGCTGTATAAGATGCTGGTGGGGCCATGTGGGGAAAATGTGTACAGATTTGGTCTGCTTACTTGAGAAAGGATGTACTGGCAGTCGAGGGGGTGCAGAGGTGTTCACTAAGTTGATTCTGGAGTTGAGAGGGTTGGTTTATGAGGGGAGATTGAGTAGACTGGGATTATACTCATTGGAATTAAAAATGAGGAGGGACATTTTAAAGGAGCAGAAAATTATGAAGGGACTAGATAGAAGTAGGGAGGTTGTTTCCACTGGCAAGCGAAACTAGAACTAGGAGACAACGCCTTAAAGGAGACCACATTCAGGATTGAGTTGAGGAGGAACTTCTTCATCCAAAGAGTTAAGAATCTGTGGAATTTCCTGCCCTGTGGACCTGTTGAGGTTACTTCATTGGATGTTTTTAAGGCAAAGATAGATTTTTGAACAGTAAAGGAATTTAAGGTTATGGTGAGCAGGCAAGTAAGTGGAATTGAGTCCATGAGAAGATCAGTCATTATCTTGTTAAATGGTGGAGCAGTCGCTATGGGCCAGATGGTCTATTCCTCCAATTTATGTTCTTGTATACTAAAGCAATCAGATATTGAAGAGTATTTGGCATGTCGCAAGGATGGGAAGAAAGGAAAAGTACTGCTTCCTTCTGTAAAGGATGGTATGAACAGAAGTACATAAAAAGGAAAGAAATGGCTAAAGTAAATATTGATCCACCCCAGTCCAACACTGGCTTCTCCAAATCATGATCCCTTAGATGATGAGATTAAGACATGAATGGAAAATGAGGAATTGGTAACACTTTTTAAAAAAAGCTCTTGCCTTGTGGCTGCTGTTGTGAAGATAAAAACATCATGAGAATGATAAATGAAAGGGCAAAGAGGTGGAATTTCAAAATATTACTTAAGACAAAGATTTGGAACATTAATGGGACTTAAAAGCTGACAGGTTCCCCTGCACCCTGTAGCCTGTATCCTAGAAGGTTTAAGAGTAGTGGCAGCAGTGATGATGGATGCATTGCTTGTAATCCTCCAAATTTTTAGATTCTGGACAGATTGCAGCAGATTGGAAAATCACAAATTTTAACACCATTGTTCAGGAAAGAAGGGAGCCAGAAAGCAGGAAGCTAAGTTACAAAAATAAATTTCTGGAGAAATCTAGCAGTTCTCTGGAAGCATCTGTGTTTGGAGAAATGTTTTGAATTCAGTGACCCTTCTTCAGAACATTCTTCAGAACAGCTGCAGTAACAGCTAGGAAAATAGGATATTTATGCTGATCACTGGTGTGGAAGGGTGATAGTGGAGGAGTGAGCAGACAGTTGGAGTCCGAACCAGGGGAGAGTTAAGCTCATTTTTCCCACTCTGGAAATCTCTGTCATCACTATAAATGCTTCCTCCTTCAAGCTGCTATCAGTTCTGAAGAAGGGCCAATGGACTCGAAGCACTAACAATGTTTTCTCTCCACAGAAGCTGCCAGACCTGCTGCATTTCTCCAGCAACTTTTGTTTCTGTTTTAAAATCGCCAGCATCTGCAATTCTTTATTAAGCTAGTTCATCTGACATCAGTCAATTTAAACTGCTAAAATCTCTTTCAAGGAGTTAGTAGCAGGATGTTTAGAAAAACATAATAGAATCAGGCTAAGTGCACATGTTCTTATGAATGGAAAATCATGCTTGACAAATTTATTACAATTCTAGATGCATATTTGAACTTTCAAAAAGTATTTAGTAAGATGCCGCAAGTTGCTGCATAAGATAGAGATCTTGGAGGCTGTGGTTTGTTTGCTGAATATATTCAAGGGTGAGTTAGATAAATTTTTGATCTAGAAGGTATTGAGGATTCCATGGTGCAGACCAGAAAGTGGAGTTCAGTTCACGATCAGATCAATCATGATCTAATTGATTAGCAGTACAGGCTTGAGGGACTGAACGTTCTATTTTATTTCTATTGTTCTTACGTATTGAGTTCTGAGGGCTATTGTTTATGTTGACTTAACTAGTGTAGTAGCAGAGAAAGTGTAGTTGGCTTTAGTGCTTTCAATTAAGAAAGACTATCAACTGGGATTCCCAATTCTGACTGCTATCCAAGCCACTCAAGTTGTTGCCAGTAGGTGAAGGCCAATCGATGACAGCACAAGTTGGCTATGATCCTAATTCATGTAGGCTGCTGATGCTCCTGGCTAGCCTTAGCAGGCAGGTAGAAAAGAGACAGTAGATGGCCTTTAGGGGAAAAAATGCAAACAAAATCTGTGCACAAGTTGTTCCTGCAGTGGACAGAATGTTCTGTCAGATATTTCCTCCAATTTTTCACACAACCATTTTTCTACAACGTAAACATGAAAATTGAAAGTATTACTTTTAAAACCAATTTTAAGCTGGCTACTTAACAGGAAGTGGTACAATGTGAGCTTTCTACAGGCCTAGTTCTGAAATACAATAACAAAATGGCACCGACATTGAATTTAATATCTCTACGGAACTGCTTCCATGTATTTCTGTACACAAACATCCTGGGCACCTAAATGTCTTTGGAAAATTTAAGATGAACCCCTTGAGGCTTTGAGTGGGATGGAGCAGAGGTTCTGAAACTGGCGTCCATATCATCCCACAGGAGTTATTTTTTAAAAAACAAAAACTTTTCTCAGGAAGTCTGTAAAATAATAGTGCAAAGGGTGGAAGTAAGCTTGGCGTGATTCAGAAGGTAGGAGTGGAGTGTGACCAGTACTTCCATCAACCTAATTTGAGAACGATTCCTTCCATAGGTCTTTTGCCAGTGGTTTTTCTCGAATAGTGTTACTGCGTCTCAATTTATTGTGAATGCGAGGATTTTTAAAAGCTGGGTATCTGTTGATTGCTTTAACTATTTATTCAAATGGGAATACTAGGAAATGCCGACAGTTTGTTTTCGATGTCTCCTTTATCTTGATTTGATTTCTTTTACGTACAAAGCAATAGTTTAAAAATAAAATCGTGTGTTTTTGCAAAAGCTAAAATTAATCATCTGTTCGTACGTCATCTGGAATACTGCATTCCCTCGTAGACCTCCTATTTTAGGAAATAATATGTTGGATTGGAGGATTGAGATGCAGTGCTAATGCACCAGATTCATACCAGGGGGATCACTTGCTCACACAGACCCCCATAAAGATTTTCCAGGAGGTCCTCAAACTAAGCAAGCGCAACCCCTGGCTGGATTTAGTGTGAACTGGATCCAGCTTCTCCATGTTCAGCGCCGAGTAGGCTGGCTGCTGCCTCCTAGCGGAGAGAATACATTCGGGAAGAGCGAAGAGCAGCGGAAAGATCGGCAGAAACATCTATAGCTGTTGAGGCTGTCGGGGGTTAAGAAGCATGCTGATTCATGAGCTAGGGAACATATATTTAAACCCTTAAGTACTACATACTGTCAATGAGAGGCAGGCATGTCCGTCTCGATTCAAGCTGTGATTAGATACTGGTATTCTTCAAAGCCTTATAAATACAATCTGCAGCATTTTATATTGTGAGTACTATAATCAGGAATCTGTGATTAGGAATTCATTTTAAAGGAGTCCTCCAATCATAAAAGGTTTCAAAGCCACCTCGATAAGGAAGCAAAGAGATCTGGTCTACCAGATACATAAATCACTAAAGCAATGATGCAAGAGAATTTGCCATAGATTCTGTATATAATGATCCTGTTACACAGCTACCTGATGAGGGAGCAGTGTTTCCAAATAAACCTGTTGGACTATAACCTGTTATTCTGTGATTTTTAACCTTAACGCAGGAGAATAAGGTCATCACAACTAAATGGAATGCAGGTCTCATTTATATATTTACATAACATTTGTATAGGCCCTTAGGTATACAATATGAAGAGATCTGTGCAGCTTTAGCCTTGACAGTATGAAACAAAACACTGGAGAAGGTGCAAGAAAGATTCACAGAACTAAGGGGATATATACTTAGCAGGGAAAGCTAGATCTGCTAGGGCTCTTTAGAAAAGAGGTTTGAAGGGTGGTAAGTGTAGGATAGATACAAGAAAATGTTTCTACTTATTGGAGTTTTCAAACCGAGAGATCATAGATTTATTAGAATTAATTTATTTTAGAAATTCAAGAAGAAACCAATCCAAGAAGGGTAAGAATATGAATTATGCTTCCATAAGTAATGACTGAGGTGTTATGTTTTATGTTTAAGGGGGCAGAGAGGCATGTTTAAGATGTGCAGGGGCAGAGAGGATGGAAAGTGTATGTTGTTAAGGTTAGTTAAAATGAAATGAGAAGAGATTTCCATGGACCATGAAGATCAGATGGACTGATTGGCCTTTTCCTCTGCCGACTGTATGTAAGTTGCAGAGTTACCAAGATTGTATTGTTAGCAACAATTAACATATTGTTGCTAACTGGGCGGCACGGTGGCACAGTGGTTAGCACTGGTGCCTCACAGTGCCAGAGACCCGGGTTCAATTCCCGCCTCAAGAGACTGACTGTGTGGAGTTTGTACGTTCTCTCCGTGTCTGTGTGGGTTTCCTCCGGGTGCTCCGGTTTCCTCCCACAGTCCAAAGATGTGCAGGTCAGGTGAATTGGCCATGCTAAATTGCCCATAGTCTTAGGTAAGGGGTATGCGTGGGTTGCGCTTTGGCGGGGCGGTGTGGACTTGTTGGGCCGAAGGGCCTGTTTCCACACTGTAAGTAATCTAATCTAATATTAACAATGTAGTACACTAGATTGTAAATTGAAATATGAATGAAAGTGAGTCACCCATTTTGGTAACCAAAATTGATTATCCGATCAAGTTGTCAGAGACCTTTGGATCTCAGCAAGCAGAGACTGAGCAAGTGACTGATCCAGTCATGTGGATGGTTGCTGGCATAATTATACTCATCACTGAAACATCTGCACACTTCAAACAAATTCACTAACTTTGAAGGCACACATTGCTTGCTTGTCATCTTTTAAGCTGAAGGATTTAATAGCTGAAACATACTACGGGTTATTTGGTTGTGTATGATAATACTCTGGATATAAAAAAGGTAGAATTTGCAGAAAGTACGTTGGTGATTGCTGACTCCCATCTGCATCTGGAAAATGATGTTGCAATTAAGGCAGGACACCTTAAGCGATTGAGTTCTGAACAAGTTGCTGATTTAGGATTTCTGCTCCTTGCATTTGCTTTTTAAGGAGGCCTCACCATTTTTTGTTTGGTTATTTGACTGGTTGCACTCTTTGAAGTGGCTCTCCTGTATTGGACCTCACCTTCTGCCAGCTTTCACTTGTGGTTCCAAATAATAGTTAGCACACAACAGCAGCCACGCCCCAAAGGATCACTTGTGGCAAGCAAAATTAGGTGAGAGTGGCCATCAGGTTTCCTCCTCTTTATGCCAGTGGCATTTGTCTACTGAGGCATACGCAAACCAATTGGGCAGTCTATGCAGATGAGATCAGTCCAAGATCCAATAATCTTTAAGGTGGGTCAGCCCAGCATTGTGGAAGATTAAATTAGATTACTTACAGTGTGGAAACAGGCCCTTCGGCCCAACAAGTCCACACCGCCCCACCGAAGCACAACCCACCCATACATGTACCCCTTACCTAACACTACAGGCAATTTAGCATGGCCAATTCACCTGACCTGCACATCTTTGGACTGTGGGAGGAAACCGGAGCACCCGGAGGAAACCCACGCTGACACGGGGAGAATGTGCAAACTCCACACAGTCAGTCGCCTGAGGCGGGAATTGAACCCGGGTCTCTGGCACTGTGAGGTAGCAGTGCTAACCACTGGGCCACCGTGCCAATGTTGGACTTGATAAGACACAAGTAATATCCTGGTCACCCATTGCATCTAGATCTGTTGCTGGCTGCCTAGACTCACCTTAGAAACAGGACCAAGATGGGTCAGGACAAGAGATAACCCTTTGTGTAATCCAATTCACACAAGTGATGTATACCATCCTTCTACCATTTGCCATCCATCATCAATCACAAGTGCTGGGAGGGTAGGTAAATGAGGTAGCAGCAGATGTGGATTTACTGGGAGCTGTAATTGTGATAGCTCAGGCCACAGGGGATAGATTTTCACTGGAAAGAAGCAAAAGGCAATTTGGCAGCCCAAGTGATACAGTGGCTTTTTTCAAACCCACACTATTCATTTCCCTAATATGAGGAAGGTGCGAGAAAACTGCCCCAAACATTGGCTGCTTCATCTCCCTGGCTAGTGGTTGTAGCTGTGAGGATTCCATCAGTATGACCATAAGTCATTCTCAAAAATAAAGTCGGGGTGACTTTCCCAGTGGACAATGCCACAGGTAACAGACTTCAAAGAAGAGCTGCTGTTATTGGTAGGGATCTGGTTAGGTACAATGTCCAGATTGTAACTATCAGCCAATTTACGCCCCTGAGGAAACTCAGCTGAAACGTTAGTACAGGTCACAACATTCTTTTGGAGTGGCTATGGCAAAGCAGGCTGATAGGAAGCTGGCAATGATACTTTTGAATGCTATTGTACCAAGGTCTGACATTCCTGGTGACATCAATGCACAAGTTTGTACAGATCACCAGACCAGGCAAAGAGTCATCAAGTAAAAATAAGGTTGGCACTTGTACCAGCTTCCACTTGCTAGAGATGCGTGCTGGGCATGAGCTCTTAATTCCCAACGTGTTTTTCCACTTCTCCATTTGCAACAAGATATCTTGACCCTCTGCTGTTGCATGCATTGGCATCTAATTGACAATGTCATCCCCAGGCAGAGGGGCAGGCAGGGGGTGGGTGGGTAATGTGCAGTGCTGACTGCTGAACTGTCCATGGTCTTATCACTTCAAAACTAAACAATATTATATATCCTTCTAAATGCCCATAAAATTATGAATGTCCTAAAGTATCACAAAGTTGAAAGGCTTAAACAGACATCAGTGAAGTAATCTTTTTGAGCAAATATGGCCATTCATTACATTGAGGATAACTCAGTGGTGACCTTCGGGGATGCAGTGGGCTCCAATCCTGTGGAGGACTGTGGCCTTACCTCTTCTAAGCATCAGCCACAGATTAATAAGTTTGGAAATTGAAACAAAATCCCAGCCTTTCTATGTCAATAAAGTGCTAATATTTGAACAGGCTACCCCATTACAACAGTAAAACAGTGATTTGTTTTATTCATTCATGGGATGGGGTGTCACTGGCTGGACCAGTGTTGATTGCCCATCCCAAATTGCCCAGAGGACAGTTAAGAGTTAGCCACACTGCTGTGGGTCTGGAGTCACATGAAGGATTCCCATATAAGTATACCCCTCACCTGCACTAGTGGCTTTGATCATATATGCATTTGGAAATGACAGATCAGAGGTCAGTTAAAGGTGTCATCCCATTCATTGAAAAAACCTCCTGGAACAGTTTGCCTCTGAGTTTACAACTTTAATTCTCTGTAAACATATGGTTTGGAATGGACAATCTGATATCGCACAACCCAGCTGGACAGATGTGACACCAGGATTCCAAACTGGGTTCATGCTGTCTACGTGTTCACGTTTGTTTATTACTCATCAAAGATCCAAAGTGATGCTGCAGGATGGACCCTGAGATGGTGTTTCTCAAAAAGACAGGTTCCCAAATTTCAGGTAATGTCAGTTTTAATTTTGTTTTCAAATACAACGTGTTCCCATACACTCTGGGGTGTTTCTGGAGGTCCCTGGTGCAGTGAGGCAGTAGTTCTAACCACTGAGCCTTTGTGCTGCCCATGCAGTCATCAATATGAGTAGCTATCCCAGGCCAGTAACACCACCCTCTGGTCAGGATGGTTGTCTTTTGTGTCATTTCGTGAGCTGCCTAATCATGAACTGTTCCAACATATAACACTTGAGGCTGTTGGGAACGATGAGTCACTTTGCCTTTCTCCTGTTGACATAAATCAGCTGATATGGGACACCACACTCTTCCCTGGTCCTTTTCCAGCACCTCAACAGTTTCTGTCACTGTTTAGACTCCCTTGTCAGTTGGTGCTGGGTTGGTAATGATGAACCTCCCAGTAATGGTGCAGTCTACTGGTGCCCTCATTAATCAGCTCAAACTGTCTGAAGTCCTGTTTTGAGATCAATGGTAAAGATGAAACCTCACTTGGTTCTCCCTCCCTGCACGGGGTTTGGATCTCACTCACAAATGCATCAAAGAGCTCCAAGGAATACATGGTACGTACATCGAATAAGCCAGTGGTTTGTCTCTGCTTGAATAAACCGTTTGTGTACCTGATTCTTCTCTCTATGAGGCCACCTTCCCTGAAAGACACCCTTTCTTCCAGACGGAATCCGTTCAACTGTTCCAGCTGTCCTGCTCAGTGTTCTCCAACCATCACCACCTGCTATACAAGTGTCCTTGATCCCTAATGTTCCTGCTTTCTTCCACCAATTATGTGTCACCTTGCCCCCCACAAGAGAGAAAGAATGAGAGAGAGAAGATTGGCTGTACATGGTCATGTAGCATTGCATTTGAGTGATGTGTATTAATGCTGAATAGCTGGATATATGTCAAGAAAGCAAGGGGTAGATATTCAATGGGCATCATTGATGGTGAGTGAGAGTAATATTTTAATGTTAGGTGTGAGTCTTGAGTGCCAGGGACCAGTGTTAGTGAGGGATGGAGTGTGCTTCGTTCAGCAGCATGTCAGATTGCTGGCATAGCTGATTTGATCACAGCCATGAGATCATTAGATCTCTCAGTCCCACTGCCAGATCAATGTAGCTAGATTTAATCTCCCCTGTTAACTGCTCACACCCCATTATTTCTGCAGTTGATTCTTTAGAACCAATTACCCCCTCAAGGAATTATGCATCGACCTTCCTTTCCACCTGCACATTTAATGCCCCCAGCATTGCATCGAGAATGGGGGCATGGTTATCTGGGCTGATGGAGATGAGAGTCAAAGAGTGTGGTGCTGGAAAAGCACAGCCAGTCAGGCAGCATCCAAGGAAGAGGAGAATCGACGTTTCAAGCATAAGCTCTTCATCAGCTCTTTATCCTGCTCCTCGGATGCTGCCTTGACCACTGTGCTTTTCCAGCACCACACTCTTTGACTCTGATCTCCAGCATTGGCAGTGCTCACTTTCTCCCTGATGGAGATGGGAACAAAGGGTGGGATGGCAGTGGGTGGGTGCATACTTTCCTACCAATGGTCAAGGTGCTTGTTTGTCAGCTCCATGTCACCCTGAGCTATTTTAGGGAAAGTCAGATCAGTGATAGGATGCCTTCCCATTTTGCAATTTGGACGTACATAACAGGCAAATTAAGACAAAAGATCAGAGGCCAACTAGTTGCATTTGAAACACTTTCTCCCTCTCTGTCTACCTGGCAATTGTTTCCATCCTGATGTCCTGTGGTTGAAGAGTGTGGTGCGAGAAAAGCACAGCCAGTCAGGCAGCAGCCAAGGAGCAGGAGAATCGATGTTTCAGGCATAAGCCCTTCATCAGGAATGAGGCTTGTGGGCCAAGGGGGCTGGGAAATAAATGGGACTAGGGTGGGGCTGGGAGGGAAGGTAGCTAGGAATGCAATAAGTAGATGAAGGTGGAGGTGAAATTGATAGGTCAGAGAGGAGGGTGGAGCAGATATTTGGGAAGGAAGATGGACAGGTAGGACGATTCAAGAAGACGGTGCTGAATTGGAAGGTTAGGACTGGGATAAGGTGGAGGTATGGGAAATAGGGAAACTGGTGAAATCCACATTGATCCAATGTGGTTGGAGGGTCCCAAGGCGGAAGATGAGGCATTCTTCCTCCAGGAAGGTCGGGTGGTTAGGGTTTGGGGATGAAGGAGGCCAGAACCTGCATGTTCTTGTGGGAGTGGGAGGGGGAGTTAAAATGTTAAGCCACAGGGTGGTGGGGTTGGTCAATGTGGGTGTCCCAGCGATATTCCCTGAAATGATCTGCAAGTTGGCATCCTGTCTCCCCAATGTAGAGGAGACCACATTGGGAGCAACGGACACAGTAGATGATGTGTGTGGAAGTACAGGTAAATGTCTGTCAGATATGGAAAGATCCTTTGGGGCCTTGGATGGAGGTGAGGGGGGAGGTATGGGTGCAGGTTTTGCACTTCTTGCAATGGCAGGGGAAGGTGCCAGGAAGGGTCAGTGGCTTGGTGAGAGGTGTGGACCTGACAAAGGAGTCGCAGAGGGAATGGTCTCTCTGACATGCAGATAGGGGTGGGGTGGGAAATATATCTCTGGTGGTAGGGTCTTTTGAGGGTGACAGAAATGGTGGAGAATGATGCGGTGTATCCAAATGTTGGTGGGGTGGAAGGTGAGGACCGGGGATTCTGTCCTTGTTGCAATTGGTGGGGTGAGGTTCAAGGGCGGAGGTGGAGGAAGTGGACAAGATGCCCTGGAGGGCATTGTCGACCACATGGGAGGGGAAATTCCAGTCTTTGTAGAAGGAGGCCATTTAGGATGTCCTATGATAGAATTGGTCCTCCTGGAAGCAGATGCGGTGGAGGCGGAGTAATTGGGAATAAGGGATAGCATTTTTACAGGAGGAAGGGTGGGAGGAAGTGTTGTCCAGGTAACTGTGGGAGCTATGATGCCCTGTGGAGAACTTTCTCTTCCAAAATTGTACAACTCAACCTTACTCAAACTTTCCTCACAGGATTAGCCTCTCATGCTTGGTAAATCTTTATTGAAGACCAAAAGGACTGTGGATGCTGGAAATCAGAAACAGAAATAGAATTTGATGGAACAGCTCAGCAGGTCTGTGAGCATCTGTAGAGAGAAATCAGAGTTAAAGTTTTGGGTCAGTGACCTTTCTTCAGAACAAACTCTTCTTTGGCCACTGGACCTGAAACAGTAACTCTGATTTCTCTCTACAGATGCTGCCAGACCTGTTGAATTTTTCCAGCAATTTCTATTTCTGTGTGTGTGTAAACCTTTACTGCTCTCCCTCCCAAGGCAATATATCCTTTCTTAGATCATGAGAGAAAAATGTACATATTACTCCAGATGTGGTTTTTATCAAAGCCCTGTACAATTTCAGTCAAAAGTCCTCTACACTCAATCAATTTTAAATAAATTTGTTAAGTATGCCTCAAAACAGAGGGACCTTGTGGTTCCCTTACCTGATCAGTAGTTTCAGACTATGATTCTTGCTTAGAGCATACATGTGTGTAATACAGATCTTCAAGGGTTCAAATCTTGGAACAGTCTTGCTTTGTGTAGGATTAGGCTGGTTAGTTCTTTGTTGTGCAGCATGAATACAATGGCCCCCTTCTGTGCTTTTTATTTCCTTCCTTTGAAATCATAGGCTATAGTTTGTTCAATGGAAAAGAATCTCCTTATTGGATGGTAAGCATGCCATTGATCACTCATTGGCCAGTTAAGCAAAATCAATGTGGGATGATTATTCCCACCAAATTGCAAGTTAGGAATTGTATTTGACCAAATATCAAGGTTCTGATCCAAAACTTAAAATCCTACCCTTTTTCTCTACTCTGATGTTCAATTTTCTATGTTCTAAATTGCAACAATTTTCTTCATTATAACTCTGCTTTAAGAGGGAACAGCCTGCCTTTAAGTAAGAAGAAGAGGAGGTTTATGGCACCACATGGCTTGTGAATAATGCTATTGGACTCCCCTGCCAATCGGGGAAGTAAAATGGAATCCTGATCAGTCAGAATCCACAGTTAAGTGTATGAGGTAGGTATACAGAACTTGCTTACAGTATAGACTTGCAGTCGACTTTTGAGCACCAAGAGGATCAAGAGAAATGGGAATTGAGCAGGAAAATTGTATAAAACAAAATAGAAGTAGTCCATACATTGCCTCAATCCACTTTGTTACCCAAATTTCAGGTGCCTTAACTTAGCTAAAATCCAAATATCTATTCAATTCAGACATGACTGTATTCAATGACTAGGTATTCACATGTGGGAAAAGTGTTGGAAAGGGTTGTAAGAAATAGGATTTATATATCTAGAGAGGAATGAGTTGATTAGGGAGAGTCAACACGCTTTTGTGAAGGGTAGGTCATGCCTCACAAACCTTATTGAGTTCTTTGAGAAGGTGACCAAACAGCTGATGAGGGTAAAAGCAGTTGATTTCAATAAGGTGTTTGATAAGGTTCCCCATACTAGGCTAATACACAAAATACGGAGGCCTGGGATTGAGGGTGATTTAGAGGCTTGGATCAGAAATTGGCTAGTTAAAAGAAGACAGAGGGTAGTGGTTGATGGGAAATATTCATCCTGGAGTTCAGTTACTAGTGCGGTACTGGCAGGATCTGTTTTGGGTCCACTGTTGTTTGTCATTTATACAAATTGAAAATGTGTTGCTGGAAAAGCGCAGCAGGTCAGGCAGCATCCAAGGAACAGGAGAATTGACGTTTCGGGCATAAGCCCTTCTTCATTCCTGAAAAAGGGCTTATGCCCGAAACGTCGATTCTCCTGTTCCTTGGATGCTGCCTGACCTGCTGTGCTTTTCCAGCAACACATTTTCAGCTCTGATCTCCAGCATCTGCAGCCCTCACTTTCCCCTCGACCATTTATACAAATTACCTGGATGAGGGCATGGAAGGATGGTTAGTAAATTTGCGGATGACACTAAGGTCGGTAGAGTTGTGGATAGTGACAAAGGATGTTGTAGGTTACAGAGAGACATAGATAAGCTGCAGAGCTGGGCTGAGAGGTGGCAAATGGTGTTTAATGTGGAAAATTATAAGGTAATTTACTTTGGAAGGAGCAACAGAAGTAAAGAGTACTGGGCTATTGGTAAGATTCTTGGTAGTGTAGATGAGCAGAAAAATCTCTATGTCCAGGTACATAGATCCCTGAAAGTTGCCACCCAAGTTGATATGATTGTTAAGAAGGCATATGGTGTGTTAGCCTTTATTGATAGAGGGATTGAGTTTCGGAACCATGAAATCATGCTGCAGCTGTACAAAACTCTCGTGCGGCCACATTTGCAGTATTGTGTACAGTTCTGGTCACCGCATTATAGGAAGAATGTGGAGGCTTTGAAAAGAGTTCAGAGGAGATTTATTAGGATGTTGCCTGGTATGAAGGGAAGGTCTCATGAGGAAAGGCTGAGGGACTTGAGGCTGTTTTGTTTGAGAGAAAGAAGGCTGAGAGGCAATTTAATTGACACATGCAAGATGATCAGAGGATTAGATGGTTGGACAGTGAGAGTTTCTTTCCTCAGATGGTGATGGCTAGCACAAGGGGACATAGCTTTAAATTGAGGGGTGATAGATATCGGACAGATGTCAGAGGTTGTTTCTTTACTCAGAGAGTAGTAGGGGTATGGAACATAGTGCAACATTAGTAGACTCGCCAATGTTAAGGACATTTAAATGGTCATTGGATAGGCATATGGACGAGAATGGAATAGTCTAGGTTAGATGGGCTTCAGATTGGTTCCAAAGTTGGCACAACATTGAGGGTTGAATGGCCCATACTGCGCTGCAACATTTTGTTTTCTGGCACTTCAAGATAGAGAAGTCCAAAAAATGACAAACCTCTGAGCGAAGAACTTCTTCGTCCCCTCAGTCTCAAGACAATCACTCCTTTATCCTGAGATTATGTTGCATGTTCTCAATTTCCAGCCAGGGAAAACAACATCTCAGCATCTATGCTCAATGCCAGACTTGAAACATTAATTCTGCTTCTCTCTCCAGAGATGATGCCAGACCTGCTGAGTTTCTACAGCATTCTCTGTGTTTGTTTCAGATTTCTTGTATCCATATTATTCTGTTTTTATTAGAGTGTAATCCCTTGCCTTGATAGTGCATAGCTTCACGCTTTCCCATGTTAAATTCCATTTCCCACTGCTCTTCCCAGCTGACCATTCTGCTGATGTATCTCCTGCATTTAAGTCTAATCATTAAGACACACCACAAACAGCAAGGGCCTCAGAACTGAGCCTGATGGAACCCCACTGGAAACAGGCACCCAATCATTGAAACATCCCTCGATGATCATCCTCTGTTTCCTGCTTCTCAGCCAATTAATCATCCAATGTGCCACTTCACCTTGCATCCTAGTAGGTCTTATTTTTCTGAACCATCTGCCATGAGGAACCTTACAAAAAGCCTTTGCTAAGGTCCATGTAAACCATATCAAACACAATTATCATAATCCACATGCCTGGTTACCCACTCAAAAAATTTGATCAAGTTTGTCAAATTTGACCTTCCCTTAACAACGCCATCTTGAACACACTTGATTAATCCTTGTCCCACCAAGTGCAGGAAAAATTCTGTCCCTCAGAATTCTTTCTGGTATTTTCCCTACCACTGGCCTGCCATTTCCTGTCCTATCTCTTCCTCTCTTTCTTAAATAATGGGATAACATTAGTGATCTTCCAGTCCTCTAGCACCTCACCAATAGCCAGAGAAAATTTGACAATTACAGGTCCCTTGATATTTCCGTCATTGCCTCCTTCAATATCCTGGGATGTATCTCATTGGGCCTGCAGACATTTCCACTTTGAAGGCTGCTGAACCTGCTAGCACTTCCACTCTATGTTAATTTCTTTTAATATTTCACAGTTCCCTATCCTAATGCCTATATCTGTATCAGACTTTCCTTTGTGAGGACTATGTCTACATCTTCTGGGCCCACGCACAGATTACCTCTGTTGACCATAATGGGCTTTAGTCTTTCCTTAGTTATTCTCTTGCACTTTATATTTTTAAAAAGGAAACACTTTTGGATTTTCCTTTATTCTACACATCAATGCTTTCTCATACAATCTCTTAGCTTTCCTAGGAGAAAGTGAGGACTGCAGATGCTAGAGATCAGAGTCGAGAGTGTGTTGCTGGGAAAGCACACCAGGTCAGGCAGCATCCGAGGAGCAGGAGAATCGACGTTTCAGGCATAAGCCCTTCAAAAAGCCGCACGTTGATTCGCCTGCTCCTCGGATGCTGCCTGACCTGCTGTGCTTTCCCAGCAACACACTCTTGACTCTTAGCTTTCCTAGTTTGCTTTTTAAGTTGCCCCCTGCAGTTTTTGTACTCTTCTAAGCACTCTATTGCCTTGAACCCTCTTAATTCTTTTTCTCTTAATCCTAACCGATATATCCTATGACATTCAGGGCTCTCAGATCTGGTCCCACCTGTTGTCCTTACAGGAACATATTGGCTCGGGATTCTTGCAACTTCTTCCTTGAATGCCTTCCACTGCTCTAACACAATTTTACCCCCAAATATCTGTTCCCATTTCATATGGGCCTCATTATATCTTACCTCAATAAAATTTCCCTTCCTCCATTTAGAACTTTAATTCTCAGCCTATTCTTATCATTCTTCATTATTATCTTAAGTTACAGTCTCTCTGTCTCCAAAATACACTTTCCAGCTGCCAAGGCTCTCTTTCAAATATTGGGTCCAGAACTGCTCCACCCTTGTTGGGCTTTCTATGCACTGGATTAAAAAGTTCTCCTGATGGACTTTTTCCATCCTGACCTGGAAATATATCACTATTCCTTCTGCTTGGCCCAAGTCCTGGAACTGCCTTCCTAAAGCACTATGGGTATTCCCAGACAAGACAGACTGCAGTGGTTCAAGAATAGAGTCCACCACATCCTGACCTAAGAACAAATCATTTAATAATAAAACAAAATCTGCAAATGTCAGCACAACAACTGTGGAGCCACCGATGCTACTTAAGGTATCAGGCACCTTGGCTCATTGCTATCAGGCCCCATGTGCTAGAGAGCATTGGTAATGCCAGAATATGCAGGGAAAGGAGCTCAGGGCAGTCAATATCACCTATTCCACCTGGGAAATAACTAGTCCAGTGATCAGTTTCCCTGCCTATTATAAACGTGGCTGATTTTCAATCCATTGATTGTTGGATTCCATAACCGCTCAGTGACCTGCCATGTCATATTGTCACCCAGGTAATGAAAATTATGTCCACAAAGTTTGCCCTATATGTCAGTAATTACATAATCGGAATGTACTTCCAGGAATTGGCACTTTAAACTACTAAACATTCATAAAATGTGCTTTTCTTTCAAGAACTGCATTTCGTGAAAAAAAGTAAATATTTTCTGCAGTTTCCATCTTTTATAACTATAAGACAACCAAACTCCAAATTGGAGCATCCAGATTAAATAGATGAAAACAAGTCTTTAAAATACTGAAAAAGCTCCATTAAACTTAAATTCTAATACTAACTCAATCCTGTACACAATCTTTATTGATTTTCTCTCACTGCAGAAGCAAGATGCAATAGATATTCTTTGAAACAAATGCGCAAGAGAATCACAGTTGTCAGAGTCTACCTTTCAATCAGTACACTTTCTTTGACTTCATGGAACACGTAAACATTCAGTTTTTACCATCATCTAATTTATTAATCACAGTTGGTGAATGTTGTAATAGCAGGTTTTGTTTTTGACAATAAGATACATTTCTTTCGGAGAAACAATGGCACTGATGAATAACAGAAAAATGACAGCCTATATTAAGACTGGGGAAACCAGTTAAAATTTGTTATCCAATAGTATTCAGGAATTCCTATTCTAAAGTGCAAATGGTTGTGTTTGGTTAAGATACTTTCTATTGTCAAATAGTAGATAATTTAGACCAATACAAGAAGAATTAATAGTTCAGGTGGTGGCCTACACTCAGTGAACTGTAGGAGATTTTGCTTTCAGTAAAGAAACCAGGAAATTAAATCACTTCTTATGAGTGTGATGTCCTTAGCTTTTATTCAGTCAGTATTGAATGTGAGTGGAAATACAGCACACTGCCTCATAGTCTCCAAATCAAATCAATTTTAAAATATCCACTTAATATAGTTTCTAATTGAGCAATAGTGAATGGACACTAGTACAATGTAAGGATAGTTATTCAAGTCCAGATAGCTTAGGTGCAAGTTGGTCAAATACCAAGATTGAAATTTCCTAATTACATGCACCACACTATTCAATTTACTGTTGCAGAAAACTTGCTCCTTTTAAACAGAGTAACACTGTCATATTTCTCAACAAACGTTCACATTCTGTCAGGTTTGCAGTTTCTCTTCATAGCCAGTTGACCTGATGGTGTTGGCCTGATGCCTTGTGTTGTCTGCAAACCTGACCTTGACCATTACATTTGGAAGATTTTGACTCTGGGACGAATGCTGAACACATGACTCATTATGACTTAGGCTGAACATTTCATTCACATATGGAGTCAAAGGCAGTGTAGGTGTAATTGTTTAGATTTAAATATTATTCTATAATTTGGGAATTTTATGGTTTCTACAAGAGATTTTATTTAGTTAAAATCCAAATAGATAATGCTGGAATATAAATCTGCCAAAGTCTGAAAGAGCAAAGATGTTTTGGATGCAGACCCTTAATCAGGAATCAGATATTTCCAGGTACATGATTGCTATTTGTAGCATTAATTTGTCTTTTTCCTTTTCAAATGCTGACAGATTTGTTGTGGATACCCAACGTTTTCTGTATCCAGTTCAAATTTACTTCATCTGGTACTTTCTTTTACTTTTACTCATCTGACTTTGGCAGCAGAACAGAATGACAGCACAATAAAGAGGGAAAAAAATCTGTTTCACTTGCAACATTTTCTAACCTTGGGGCAAATCCAACTGGCCCAGCCCTCTTTTCTATGCTTATTATGTAAGCTTATCTCTATCCATAGCAAGTCACAAGTGGAAGGATTCATGCTCAGTCAAGTACAGAAGCTGCAACCTCTCCAATACGTATCAGTATGATGATGTCTTGTGGTGTTTTCAAGCTGCAGTCCCTGCCTGCTGTGCTTTGTGGGAAATTATGGTTTGTCGGAGCTTCGACAGTTAAAAGCGTTGCAGTTTGTCGGGCTGCTGTGAACCAACAGAAAAGATACTTCAGCTTGTCAACTGCATCTGGGGGTAACAGGTGAGAAAAAGTCTGAGCTGTTTCTCAAACAAGCTAAATATAAATCAGAATGGGGATACCAGTCCAAATAAAATCGAGCACTGAAATGAGTAAGCAAGTCGGACCTCTCATTAAACACTGATATGGATATGGGGGAGCCAGATTTTCTGATTTTGTTGCAACCCCAAGGTTGGGTCAAATGGAAGTCCAAATCCTATAGCATGATAGGATAAGTTACCAATGTGAATTTTGTCTGGATTTGCCAATTAGTGGCCCAAGGATACACTTGCCATCCAATTAACAATAGTTCTCAAAGCTAGAGGGCAATACATAAGGTGTTACAGCATCCTGTGCAGGTAAGGGAGAGAGGATGCTCCATCTGCAGGCACCCTCTCAACAATTTTTAAAACAGATACTTTCTAATCAATCTGCCCAGAGATGTTATTACATGCACCGCTGGAGCAGGTAGGACTTCAACCTAGATCTTTTGGCTCAGAGGTAGGGACACTACCACTGCACCACAAGATCCCACAGTTTTAAAACATTTAAACTAAAAATATTGGCCAGGGCTGTCAGCTAGATAAAAGGCTGCCTATGACCACAAATTTAATCATTAGGCAATGGGGATGGGTGTGCTCCAATGTCTTCTTGGTACGATATTGTTTACAGTACATAGATATAGAAGGAACAATGGAAGCATGTATCACTCTCTGCCACAGAGACAGACTCTATATTTTATATTGTAACACTTGTTGACATATGGAGAGACAGTCAGCCATCTTCAGGCACAAAAAAAATTTGCATTATTTTAAAAGAGAATTCCTCTTTGTTTGAGACAAAGATAATCAGCGGGATGTTTCCTTAACCATATTTGATCTAATGCCATTAGATTTCACAATGTTCAGTGTCAATGTTGAAGACTGCCAGGGTAACTCCTTCCCAACTGTATGCTTTGGTAGGTCTGTCCTGCAGTGTTGCGGTTTGTCCTACAGTTGTTGCTTTTCTGCTTGCTGCCTGTGGTTTCATTCACAGCAGTTACATTGTACAAAGAAATTCAAACATACAGAAAGTCGTTTCTCAGAGGCATCAACAGCTGCTGAATGAATGTAGATCTGACTTTATTCATCTTGGACATGAAATCTTGTAAAGTACTTGTATCACTTCTCACAAGTTATAAGACAAGAACAAAATAGAAAGTTTTCTCTACATCTTCTTACATTAAAGTACAGTGCCTCAGATGACAATTTAAATGAAATCCTGTAAATGTACAGTTTTGTAAGATGTATCATAAAGTGTCGATGCTTTTCCAAGTCACTTGTGTGGGTAGGGAAAATCCATAAATCCACAGCTTCTTTTGTTCTGTCCCTTTTGCATTTGTTTAACAGGAATGTGTAGTCACCCATCAATGGAGTTGCTGTTCTGCACCATTATGATTCTATTATAGTTCCACAACAGCAATGGCATGAATTGTTTTTCTAGTGACATTGGTTGAAGGACAACAGAGGAACTCTCTGGCCATCTACAAATAGTACCATGAGATTTTTAATGTCCATTTAAAGCACCAGATTGTAATTAGGATTTTGTTTCGTATATCATTCAGACCTTGTCACCTCTGACATAGCATCATTCCCTTTCTCTGCACTGAATTCAACGTAGATTATTTCCTCAAGTTCTGTCTGCCAACACTCACTTTCTGTACTCACGGGAAAACAGTGACTCCTTTGGAATGAAAGCCTGTCTGTCTCTGCAACAGAGACAGACTGTAAATTTTACACTGCAACACTCATTAACACATGGGGAGACAGTCAGCCATCTTAAGACACAAGAAAAATCTGAGTTATCTTAAAATAAAATTCCATTTCATTTGTCACAAAGATAATCAGCAGGATAATCGGTTTCCTTGCCCATATTTGACCTAATGCCATGAGATTTCATAATGTTCACAATCAATGTTGAGGACTCCAAGGGCAACTCCGCCTCAACTGTATACTTTTGATAGATTGACTAGAGGGTGTCCAGTGCTGAGCATCCAGCACCCGCTGAATTATACTTCAGTAAGGTGGCTTTACAATCGGTGGGGGAGGAAACGAACACAATAAAAACTACACTGCAGTGTACATCAGTTATTTTTAAACATGTTTTAAACTTTACAATTTATTCCCATCAACGTTTACGTATTTGATTTTGATTTATGTATCAAGGTCATACTGACCATGGCACACTTCCTTGACTATGTATTTCACGGCAAATTTGACATGAACTGTTAATATATCTAAGAGGCGACCTTGCTGATATTGAATGCATTGCTTTAAAAATCAGGAGTCATGGTTTTGATATGAAACTTATTGAGACACAAGGACAAACTTCAAAATATAACATATGTTTCACCTCGATAAAGAGTTACAAGTTGTCTGTACACTGATTATGCAGTTTACCTTCATTTGTAACCTTCTCACAAATATGCCTGCCCTTGCTTTCTTCATTTTATAAAGATTTTAGGTTTTTTACAAAGTTACAAAACCAGTACAAAATAGTATGACAACTTTGTAATATAATAACAATAATAGAAAACAAACTAATACTCTACGCCACAGACTGTCAAAACACGAAAAAAAACTCTGTAAAAACTACAATTCAATAAATAACCAAGGAGAAAGAAGAAAAATAAACAAATGAAATAAAATTAAACCACGTTATAACAAGGTAACTTAAATTGTGTTTAATTAAATTACTGCACTCAGCGCAATCTCATCGCAGCTCCCCACCACTGTGAACAATAGCAAGTAAACCTGTACTTGTTCGGGATTCTTCCTCCCAGGGGCCCCTAGACTGACAGGCACAGTCCTCACGGCTACACAAAGACTCTAGATAATATAGCCAATATGTCAACATCATTATAATTCAAGAAGGGCTCCCACATTCTGTAAAACATTTCCGTTTTCTGGTGCACCATACTCGTAAGGAAGACCAGGGGGGATGTGTTCCATGACTATCCTAAGCCAACTCGAGAGTCCTGGAGGATTCTCCAACACCCAGCTCATTAGAATGTTATTCCTCGTGCAGAAAGAAAGCATATTAAACAATTTCTTCCCATGCTCATCCAGGGAAGGAAGATTAGGAAGACCCAAAAGGAGGGACATTGGATCCAACTTAACCTCAGTTCCCAAAATCTTTGCCAAAACACTCGCTATATCATCCCAATACCTGCAGAGCTTGTGGCATGACCACAAGCAGTGAGTAAGAGTACCACCCTCCATTTTACACTTGGGGCACATTGTAGACACTTCTGACTTAAGTTTCGCAAGCCATCCCGGTGGCAAGTGAGCCCTGTGAAGTACCTTCAGTTGAATAGCCTGGGTCCGATTACAAATCGAGATCTTCTTTCCATTTTCCCAGATATCCTCCCACATCTCTAAAGAGATTTCCACTCCTAATTCTTGAGTCCATATTTTATATAGCCGTTCAATGTCCTTTGAGACATTACTACCAAGTGATAGAGAGTGCTAACCGAGAGGGCGCCCATAGACTGGAGCACTTTCCTCTCCATGTCTGACTTGTAGGGATTAACCTTCAATGTAGTCTTTTTTTTTGTACAAAGTCTCTAACCAGGAAGTAATGAAAGAGATCTTTCCTAGGTAGCTCAAACATCTGACTCAGCTGTTCGAAGGACATCATGACCTCCCCGTCAAATAGATCTCCCAAACAGGAGATTCCTCGGGACTCCCAGAGCTTAAAGCCAGAGTCCATCGAATCCAGCCAGAATCCCAACATTCCCACTCCGGGAGTGAAAGGGGAAGTTTTTTTTGTAAATTGCCCTCGCCCTGCCGCTTCATCCTCCATGCTTTGACTGTGTTTAGGCCAGTCGGGTTTTTACAATGATCCATAACAGTTCTCAGCTTTTCCATAAACAACAAATTAATGAGAGGGCATTTTGTCTGGGAGGCCTCAATGTCTAGCCAAATTGATTGTGGATCGTGACAGGCCCATTCAGCCACATAGGATAGTGAAGAACTGAATTGGTACTTCCTAAAATCCGGAAAATCTAAAACCCCCACCCCACCCCATCCCTGCGGAAGTTGCAATTTATCCAGCTTAATAAGAGGCCACCTAAGCTGCCAAATAAAAGATCCAAGCCAGCTGTAAAACCTGCGCAGTGCTTACCTTGGCAGCATCAAAGGGAACACACTCATGGGATATAGTAAACAATGAAGAACATTCATCTTAACCAGAGCTATTCTGCTCAACCAAGATATCAGAAGATCCTCCCAGCGCTGAAGGTCCTGCCTTATTTTCTTTGTAATTAACTGCCCGTAATTGGCTTTATATAATTGATCAAAAACCGGGGTAATTAAAATGCCTAAATACAGAAAGCCTCCCTGTGACCATCGGAAGGGGAAACAGGTCCCATCCCCAAAGTTGGATACGGGTAAGAATCTCATGGGCATGGCCTCTGATTTCATGAAATTAGTTTTATTCCCTGAAAACAAATAGATTAATCACTTGTATTAAGCGGGGCACAGGTGTCATTAGATGGATTAAAAAGAGAAGGACGTCATCGGCATGGAGGGTGATTTTATGCCTGCCTGATCCTACCTCTGGGGCAGTTATATTAGGATCCATCCAGAAAGCTTCTGCCAGAGGATCAATCTCCAATGTAAATAATAGTGGTGAGAGAGGGCACCCTTGATGGCAGCTTCTGCCGACACTAAAACTATCTGACCTTATACCATTAGTAAGATCCACTGCTTTTGGATGACTATACAGCACTGCCACCCATTTGGTAAAACCTCTCCAAGACCAAACCATTCTATGACATAAAAGAGGTTTGGCCACTCCTCCCAATTAAATGCTTTCTCTGCATCCAGGAAGACTACCAAACCTGGGATTGCACTTTGCTGACATATTTGGACCATATTTAATACTCTTCTAATATTGTTGGTAGACCTACGACCCTTAATAAAGCCTGTCTGGTCCTCCTTTACAATAAAAGACAATACCCTCTCCAGCCTTAACGCCAACATTTTCGACAGGACTTTGAAATCCACCTTCAGTAACGACATGGGCCTGTATGAAGTGCAATCTTCTGGGGCTTTTCTGGGACTGATGAAGGGCTTTTGCCCGAAACGTTGATTTTCCTGCTCCTCAGATGCTGCCTGACCTTCTGTGCTTTTCCAGCACCACTCTAATCTCGACACTGAATGAGTAATTGTACATATCCAAGCTTGTCTATAAACTCCTTATAAAAAAAACTCACTTTGAAATCCATTTGGTGTGGGCGATTTACCACTCTGGAGCAGCCTCACCGCCTCCTGTACTTTCTGAATTGTCAGTGGGGCACTCAAAAAGGTCGTCTGCTCTGAGGTTACACCCGAAAGGTCCAAGATCTTAAAAATGGACTCCATCTTCATCATTCTATCCTCATAGCCCTCCGACTGATACAGCTCAAAACTAAACTTTCTAATCTTTTTAGCATTACAAGTAAGAGTACCAGCACTCTCTCTGATGGATGTAATAGTTTGGGGGACATTCTTCTTTCTGGCAAAGTACTCTAGCTACCTACCCGGTTTATCACCATACTCAAATTATGTCTGTTTTAAAAGAGATTTCCCTCTTTGCTGGTTGGTGCAGCATTTAAAGTAGCCCTGAGGGTTGTAATCCATTACAATTTAGTTATAGACAGCCTGTCAAAGTATGCTAACTCAGCTGCCTTCAGGCGAGCCTCGAGCAAATGCTGCTGTTCTCCCTTCTGTCGTTTTCAGGTTGCAGAGTAAGAAATAATTAAATCCCCTGCATAGGCCTTGGCAGTCTCCCACAGCACCGATGGGTTGCTGGCTGTACCCAAATTCATATCCCAAAAAATGTTAAACTCCCGCAAAAAATACTCTATAAACTTGCTATCTTTCAGGAGGAAAGGGTCCATGCGCCAGTGCCAGGAACCCGTCCCACCATCTCCGGCCTTGACCTCCATGTACACTGCCGCATGATCAGAAATGGCTATATTCCCTATTCTGCAAGACAGTACCAAGTTCAAAAAGGTCAATAGGACAAAAAAGATGTCAATTCTGGTATAGTACTTATGTGGGTTAGGAAAAAAGGTAAAATCCTTACCTTCAGGATGAAGACATCTCCATATATCCTCTAACCCCAACTCTCTGTTCAAGTCCATCAACTGCTTAGATTGCAGAGTCATACCTGCAAGACCCCTAGGTATCCTGTCCACCTCAGGGTCAATAACACAATTAAAGTCTCCCCCTATAATTCTATGATGTGCCCCAAAGCCATAAATATAGAGAGCGTATCGATTACGAATTTAAAGGGATGTGCTGGGGGCCAAAATATATTCAGAATCCCATATTCCTCTTCATGTATTAACGCTTTAAGTATTATGAATTGCTCGCATTCATCCTTAATTTGACCTAACATTTGAAACGGGAGTTTTATCTGGATGAGAATAGCCTGCCCTTGCTTTCTAATGATGCAAAACTCGTCATCAACTTCAGTACATTTACCGATAATCACACTGATGGGTATATATCCCATTGTGCCGGAAGACTCCAGGCTAATTTTGCAATGGCTAGCCTCACCTTAGTACAAAGCACATGACTACTGAGATGAAGATATTTTCATTTGCATTGGTGATTTCTCTTCATAATGGTAGAAACCAGATTCTTCCCTACAAATTAACTAATTTGTTTGGATAGAATCATCCCATCTTGTGTCGAATGATCCATCTAAGCACCTAAAAGCACTGAATTTAAAATTAAATTTCTTGTGGATTTTATTTATTTCTGTTTGACTGACTGTTAAATTGAATTTAATTAATTAAAATCTAATTGTAGAGAAGTATTTCTCTGTCCATCATTTTTAATTTGAGATTTCTATCCAAAGTAATTTGATAGGATGAACAATGAAAAACAGGTCCTACATTTCAAAGAGGAATATTGAGAACACTATCTGCTGTAAATCTAGTGTGTGCCATTTATAATGGTCACTTATCCATTTACTGGTTAGTAACTCTGTCTAGCAGACTATAGCCTAAGAAATGGTCTCCTAAAGTCAAGAAAGAGCATATGATGTAACCACTAGTCTCTCAAAGTTAATTAGAGATGAACAACAAATACTAGCTTTGCCAGTGACACCCATATACCATGAATTAATTTTTTAAAAAGCCAAAATGTTGTAACAATGACGTTCTATTTGACAAACAGAAATTCATGACATATTACCTTCATGCTGTTTAGGTGGGTAAAGATATAGTCCAGGTCTATGGAAGTGAGGATGGAGGTGGGGGGAATGGGCTGTCTAAATGCATTGTCTGAGATGTTGAGACAAAGCAAAATATTTAGACTAAATCATGTGACTGGTTAGCTCAGCTGGATGGACAGCTGGTTTGCAACACTGAGTAATGCTAATAGCATAGGTTCAGTTCCTGCCCCATGTAGTAATCTCCTTCTCAGTGTCTTCCCTTGCTGAGACATGGTGGTCCTTGGGTTAACTCTGCACTGGTTGTCTTTCTTTGATTGGAAAACAGCTATCTATGACTTTACCTTACAAGTGATGTGACTATGCTTTCTGCATTCCCGGTATTTATAGAATTTAACTTAATTGCTGAGTATACTATTTAACTTTGGTCTAACTGGAGATTTCATTGTTTTCTTGTTTAATTCTTCAACAGGCCAGATGAAAAACTGATGGTGCACTTCATCAATCGAGATAATGAAAAATTAACCGTTCCAGCAAAAGAGGGTGAAAGTCTGCTTGATGTGGTGATCAAGAATAATTTAGATCTTGATGGATTTGGTAAGTGGCCAAAATGCAGAATGTCAGTCTTCTACTATCTCAGAGAGTCAATGGCTAAGCTGTGGTTATAGTTTTCAAAGTAGTGCTTCAGATAATTTTCTCCTGCTCGGATAGCATTTATTTTTCTCTAAGCATAGTTCCTTCGGCACCAGTCACCCTCTTGCATTTTGCTGTAGAGGCCATTCTTCCTGCCTGAGCTGCAGTAGTAAATCTCACCTGCAACGGTGCACATCACACAGTGAAGTTTAAATTAAGCAGATATTTCTCACAATATAGTTTACCTTCCATAACATCCTCATGAATGACTTTACCACTCTACCTGGAACACCATTTCAGTTCTAATCATTCTATGTACGTCTTTCCTCTCATTCCTGCTTTGACAGAGAAACACCTTTCAATTTTTGTGATCTGACAAACTCCTTTCTAGTGCCTGGATGGTTCATCACAGGATAAGCTTGAATACAAACAAAGAAACAGGTCCAAAAATGGAAACAGATGTACAGAATGCCAGGATTGGAGGGTTTGAGCTATAGGGAAAGACTAAAAGGCTAGGGCTATTTTCCCTGGAACTTTGGAGGCTGAGGGGTGACCTTATAGAGATTTATAAAATCATGAGGGGCATGGATAGGATGAATAGACAAAATCTATTCTGGGAAGTCCAGAACTAGAGGGCATAGGTTTAAGGTGAGAGGAGAAAGATTTAAATGGTACCTAAGGGGCAATCTTTTCACTCAGAGGGTGGGATGTGTATGGAATGAACTGCCAGAGGAAGTGGTGGAGGCTGGTACAATTGCAACATTTAAAAGACATCTGGATAGGTAGATGAATAGGAAGGGTTTGGAGGGATATGGCATGGGTGCTGGCAAATGGGACTAGATTGGGTTGGGATATCCGTTGGCATGGATGAGTTGGACTGAAGGATCTGTTTCCATGTTGTAGGTCTTTATGACTCTATACTCTAAATGAAAATGACTAAATTGCAACAGTTAAACAATTGCCAACAAGACATTAACCAGGGTCTACTTTCTGATCACCATTCAGTGTCACCAAGTCACCTTGTGTGGAAGTCAAGTGAGGCAGAGTCAGGCATGACTGTGTTGTTTTCCTTGATCCAATGTTGTTCAGATTTACAAAGGAAACAAAAAGGCCATCTACATGAGATACAGGAGAGCTGCAAAAGCCTGTGGAACTAGATCTTAACAAGACCAGAGCATTCAGGTAAGAAGTTTGCAAGAAAGCAAAAGCAGCCTAACTTGTGTTCTTACTGCAGGTGCTTGTGAAGGAACCCTGGCTTGTTCAACATGCCACATAATCTTTGACAAGGAGGTTTTTGAGAATTTGGATGAGATCACAGATGAAGAAATGGATATGTTGGACTTAGCTTTTGGACTCACTTCCACGTAAGAAATGCATTCTAAGTGTACCTTTTAACTATTATAGACAATTGTATGCAAATTATTTTCAGACACAATGGTATTTTTATAATTTCCCTTTCATCACCAAATGTACTGAATGACAGGCTTGTGAGGTTTGCTTGCTGCCTTGTATCATTGACCAGATAGTGCTGTTTCATTGTGAATCCAGGAATCCAGAACATCATTTAATCATGCTGAGATCACAGCTGAGCCTAATTCAAAGTCTCTTTCACCATAGTTAAATATTTCTGCTGATGCAAATTTAACTTGTGAGAAAACTAAGTGACTGGCCTTTTGAGCCCAATCTTATCCTCCTGTAAAATGCTGCATCCATGCTAACGTCATTGGCATCAGGGAAGGTGATAACCTAATGGTATTATCACTAGGCTACTAATTCAGAGACCGAATCCTGAGGACCCAGGTTTGAATCCTGCCACGGCAGGTGGTTGAATTTGGATTTAATAAAATCTAGAATTAAGAGTCTAATGATAACCATAAATCCATTGTTGATTGTTGCAAAATCCTATCTGGTTCATTAATGTCCTTTTGGGAAGAAAACTGCTGTCCTTACTGGTCTGGTCTACATGTGACTCCAGACCCAAATCAACGTGGTTGACTCTTCTGGGCAATTAGGGATAGGCAGTAAATGCTGGCCTGGCCGTCATCTGTGAATGAATAAAAAAAAATTAGCAACCAAAATTAAATGGCTTTGGAGTCACTAAAGCCAGTGTAGAAGTCAGTACAGCGTATTCAAAGTTATTCTGGCATTTGGGTATCCATTCAATTTTCTTTAACAAGTTTGTCAAAGGAGCCATTACAGCAATGGAAGTCAGAACAAACTTCCAAGAACCACACATGCCAATATAATGCAAAGCCTCTTGTTTTGTCTTAGGCACAGAAAAATCTGAGATTGCCCCATATTTTTATTTTTCTATGTGCTATTTGGCATTGTCCCACAGTATGGATCAAATAAGTCACTCTTGCTTTTACTAGTTCACCTTTAGTCATATTTTTGACAAAATTGGCTTTTTATAACTATCAGACAATCCTTTCAAGTAGCGTAAATTTTCCTCCCACATTTCACTGAACATACCAAGTAATTTAAATATACGTAACACAGTTTTAAAACCCTTTGATGGCTTTGTTAGTTAGTTGTTGAAAAAATACTGGAGAATTTTTCCTTCCAAAGGCATGACTTTATGTTGATAAATTTCATCCATTGATATTTCTTTGGCTTTATTTGTCCATTGAATTTGCCAAAATTCTCTTAACAAGTCAATTTCGTTACAAAAACCCTGCTTGTCAAATAATCACAATAAATTCCTCCAATTACAGAATCAGATATGAGACCACCTTGTGACCACGTTGATTATATGATAATCTATACACAATAATTGTGATCAATCTGGTTTGGCACCTTTACAATAGGTGAGGTTCAGCTACTATGACTCAATTCAATAACATCATTATTGACTGTTCAATCACAGAGTATCTGACAGTTGATCTCACTGCCCACCTGCATTCCTTTGCCATGTGTGCATTGATTGATCATCATGCCATTGCTGCTTCCAGAAGCCGCAGTGTGAGAGAAAACTGCATGATTTTAACACCCTTTGCCAGCTTGTTAGATCATGCTTGAGTTTGGTCCAGATGCCCTATTATTGCAGGGTCAAGCAGGTTTTGTGGTGACAATGCAAACAAATGAATTAGAAATATACTAGGAACTGATATATGAAGCCAACGTATTCCAGAACTAAAAACAGAGAAACTGTTCATACCATCAAGTCCATGTAGACTCTCTGCAAGCAAGCACTGCCAGTTTTCTGTAAACTTGCAGTTTTCTTTACTTCAGCTGCTTATCTAATAGCTCCAAGCAAGATGAAGAAAAATGGTGGGAATGCTGTTGTGATCCACGTCTAATATCCAAGAAATGCAAGCCGACCAGGGGAATGGAAACAGATCATGACCGCAGAAGTGACGCCCCTATACCTCCACACTTGAAAGCAGCCGACAATATTCTGGATGTTCCAGAGGAATGGATCCAAAGGCATCCCTGCAGTGTGACCAGCATCAGACTGATGTCACAAACTACAAGGTGAAGCAATCATAATGAGTGCTGAACCAGAACCATCGATAAAGAAACCAAAATGTACAACTTTCATATAGAATGAGACAATGATTTTCTGTTCACAGCTGTAAAAGATTAGTATTTGCCTTATATGTCACCAAAATATACAGATAAGTGAAAAGAGGGATTTGGAATGACGGTGCAAAGTACAGTTGAGAGTTTTTCCTTGAACAACATGTTTCGGAAAAGAACTGGAGGGCATTTGTGAAAGCACAATTAGTAGATTAGATTAGATTAGATTAGATTACATTACAGTGTGGAAACAGGCCCTTCGGCCCAACAAGTCCACACCGACCCGCCGAAGCGCAACCCACCCATACCCCTACATTTACCCCTTACCTAACACTACGGGCAATTCACCTGACCTGCACATCTTTGGACTGTGGGAGGAAACCGGAGCACCCGGAGGAAACCCACGCAGACACGGGGAGAACGTGCAAACTCCACACAGTCAGTCACCTGAGGCGGGAATTGAACCCGGGTCTCTGGCGCTGTGAGGCAGCAGTGCTAACCACTGTGCCACCGTGCCGCCCACTCTGTGCCACCGTGCTGCCCACTAGTACTTCTTTTTTAAACCAGCAATTAAAGATAAGACCAGCACTGAAGCATCATTTCATTTTTGCCATTTTCTGGCGGGCAAAACACAAGAAATCATTTACAGATGGCCCAGTAACTAAAGGTACAATGACTGAGCCACTGAGGCTTTATTGAAAGACCTTAAGAACAAAGAAAAAAACAATGATGTCAATCCAGAACATGACACTTGCTGCTTCCTTTGTAACAAGAAAAGTAGAATCTTTCTTCAAAGATGTTTTCCAACTGCAACAGCAGGATCTGGAGGACTGTGAATGCATCTCACTGCAGTTCAATGCATCCACACACATGATCGACAAAGCCCAATTGATTGTTTTTATGCGTCGAAGAGTGTGGTGCTGCAAAAGTACAGCCGGTCAGGCAGCATCTGAGGAGCAGGAGAGTCAAAGTTTAGAGCTTGCTCGAAACATTGATTCTCCTGCTCCTCAGATTGCTTCCTGGATGGCTGTGCTTTCCCAGCACCACACTCTTTGACTCTGATCTCCAGCATCTGTAGTCCTCACTTTCTCCTGGTTGTTTTTATGCAGCTGGTTTTAAGGAAATAACAACGAAAGAGAATCTTCTCACCCTTAAGGAGAGGGCAGAAGAGTCCCAGCAGCCCATTAAGTCCTTACCATGAAAATGGACTATTACCTACACTAGTCGCACTTGCCCACACTGGGCCCATAGCCTTGAATGTTGTGACACTACAAGTGTTCATTCGAGTACTTTTTAAAGGTTGTGAGGTTACTACCTTCCCAACAGTACATTCCAGAACCCTACCACCCTCTGGGTGAAAGATATTTCCCTCAAATCCCCTCTAAGACTCCTGCTTTTCACGTTAAAAGTGTGCACTCTTGTTCTTGACCCTTTAGCTAAAGTGAACAACTACTTTCTATCTAACGTGTACATGCCACTCATAATGTTATATATCTCTATCAGATCCCTCCTCAACCTTCTCTGCTCCAAGGAAGACAACCCAAGCTTCTCCAGCCTCTCTTCATAACTGAAAATTTCCATCCCACAGCCCCCCCTCCAGTTTAGTCACACCCTATAGTGCAGTGGCCAGAACTACACAATACTCCAGCTGCAGCCTAGCTAAAGTTCTGTTTGGCTCCAGTATAACCTCCTTGTTCTTATAATCTATATCATGATTGATAAAGACAGGTATCCCATTCACCTTTCTAACCACCGTATTAACCTGTCCTGTTCAGGGATCTGTGGTTGAAAACACTAACATCCCTCTGTTCCTCTGAGCTTCCTGCCAGTCATTGAGTATATCGTTCTTTTTGACACCTTGTTTTCCAAAGCACTGAACTATTTATCTCAAGGATAGTTTTTAAACATAATTTATATGCTTCAAAATGTATTTTTAGACTAATCTGGCAGGACTCGTAGAACTAATCTAAAATGAAACTGAAGCAAAATCTGGATCCCTCCCTTCTTAACCCAGACAATGTAGAAATACACATCAAACTAATGATCTGTTCATTTCAGAACCAAGTTTCCAGATAATGATATATCATAAACTTTCACCTCAATTGAGTCACCAAAACATCTGCTGATTTCCTAGTTTCCCAAGCAGTGGCTCAGTGGTTAAGTACTGCTGCCTCACAGCACCAGGGACCTGGATTCGATTCCAGCCTTGGGAGATTGGCTGTGTGGAGTTTGCACATTCTCCCTATGCCTGCGTGGGTTTCCTCTCACAGTCCAAGGATGTGCAGGTAAGATGAACTGGCTATGCTAAATTGCCCATAGCGTTCAGGGATGTGTTGGTTAGGTGCATTAGTCAGGGGTAAATATAAGGTAGGGGCAATGCGTATGGGTGGGTCACTCTTTGGTGGTTGGTGTTACTTGTTGGGGCCTGATTCCACATTGTAGGGATTCTATAAAAAAAAGTCAGCATTATAATGAGGGGCATGAGTCTATTTCAAGGTATTTAAAGAAGCCCTGCTATAGGGCTCATTCAGCAATTTCAACATGGAAAACTATTCCACCAATGATCTAATTGGCATCCCTCTAGATCTGAGGCAGCCTCTGTAAGAACCTAAGTATTGGGGGCAAAGGTGCTGTGGAAAATAGGTGCTATACTATTTGGACAAGCTACACTTGCACTGTGCTGAGCATTTGTCTTAGTGGGCAGAGTGAAAGCTGTAGAGAGAGTTTTAAACTAAATAATAGGAAAAGGAACCAAATTTGGGAAGATGTAACAAATAAAAGATTTGAGAGAAGGAGGGAAAAGTATTAATGTTGGAAATGATAAATAACTTGCAATCAGAAGGGATAAAGAGTATAAATCTAAGAGTAAATCAACAGATAAGGCCAGTGGCAACAAAATAGTAAAAGGACAAAACTAAAGGCTCCATATATGAGTACACGTTTAAAACAAGCAGATTAACTGATAGCACAAATAGAAATTAATATGTACAGTGTGATAGCCAGCATAGACACACATCTGCAGAGTAACATTGATTGGGAAGTGTTCATAACATTTAGGAAGGGCAGGAGCTAGGCAAAGTTGGAGGGGTAACTCTGTTAATCAATTATGGCATTAGCACTAAGTAGGGAACAACCTAAGCTGAGGAAACCAGGATGGTTTCATGGTTTGAGTAAAGTTGCGAAATGATAAAGGCAGAAAGTTACTTGTGAGTGTGGGGTACAAGCCCCATTGCAGTAACCAAATTGTAGAATGGCTTAAAAAGGAAGAATTAATGGGAATGTCTTGGAAGGTACTGTTATAGTCATTGGGGTCTTGATCTATGTGTAGATTATAACAATCAGATGGATAAATTTAATTTATATGAAGAATTCATAGGATGTTTTTAGAATAGTTTCTTAGGGCAACATGTTCACATCTGACCAGAGAGCAAGCTGCACTAGAGCTGGTATTGTGCAATGAGATAGGATTAACAAATAGTGAAGGTACCTCTGAGCAGCAACAATCATAATATGATTCAATTTTACACTCAGCTTAAGGGAGAGAAGAGTGGGACCAAGAATCAAAGGCAATTAGATTAGATTACTTACAGTGTGGAAACAGGCCCTTCGGCCCAACAAGTCCACACCGACCCGCCGAAGCGCAACCCACCCATACCCCTACATTTACCCCTTACCTAACACTACGGGCAATTTAGCATGGCCAATTCACCTGACCTGCACATCTTTGGACTGTGGGAGGAAACCGGAGCACCTGGAGGAAACCCACGCAGACACGGGGAGAATGTGAACTAGGTTAAAATAAATTGGCAAAATAAATGAAAAGATAGACCAACACAGGCACAGTGACAGACATTAAAGAGATTGTTTTAGAATACACAGAATCGATACATTTCAATTATAAAGAAAAAAAATCAAGTGGAGGAATGTGTTTAACAAAAAAAAATAAAACTGCTATTAAAATTAAAGAAAAAGCATCTTATTGTGCAAAGATAAATTGAAAGTCAAAAGATTGCACAGAACATGATAAAAGGTAAAGAATGATTAAAAGATTAATAAGGGGCAAGAGGATTAAAAAGTATGAAAGACTATCTTAGAAATATGAAAACCAATCTTAAAATATTCTATAGATATTTTAAAAAGTAAAGAGTTAACAAACTTTGGAAAGTGAATTTGGAATTAATAATTGTCAATAAACTGATGGTGGATGAATAGGTATTTGCATCGCTCTTCACTTTAGAGCAGGCAAGTTAAATCCCAGAAATAGTTATAAATTAGGAAATAGAATGGAGGGAGGAATTCCAGATAATTATAACTATTAGAGAAGTGACACTGAGCAAATTGTTTGAGCTGTAAATGACAAGTGTCTGTGTCTTAAAAGAGGTGGCTAGTGAAATAGTTGATGTCCTGATCTTAATTTTCCCAAATTCCCCAGATTCAGGGAGGTTCCATTAGGGTGGAAAATAATGAATATAACTCTATTATTCAAAAAGGGAGACAGACAGAAAACAAAAACTATTAGGCAATTAGTTTAACATCTGCAATAGGGAAAAGGTTACAAACTACAATTAGATATTATGGCAGGTTATTCAGAAAAATTTGAGCTAATTATGCACAAGGATCCCAATCCCTCTGTGTGTGGTAGCTTTCTGCACTCTTTCCTCATGTCAATAATATTCAGCTCTCCTATTCTTCCTGCCAAAGTGCTTAATGTCATATTTTCCCACTTTATCTTCCATCTGCCAAGTTTTTCATTCTCGCACTTAACCTATATTTCTTTGCATACTCTTTGTCTCATCAAAAGATGTTTTGAAGAAGTAACATGTGTTGTGGATAAAGGGGCCCCAGTGGATATGCCATTCCTTAGATTTCAGATGACACCTGATAAGATGCCACATCCAAGATATTGTGGCAAAAAAAAGCTCATGGTGTTAAGAGATATTGGCACAGATATAAGGTTAGCTGATTAATAAGAGTCAGAGTGTAGGCATAAATAGGACCCCTTCAATTTGGCAGGATTCAACAAAGTGTCTGCCACAGGGACTGTGCTATGGCCTCAAATTTACCATTTATAACTGCCTTGGAAGAAGGGATGGAGGAATGGTTCATTAAATTGCTAATGACATGAAAGTACTTGTAAAGAAGACATAAGACCATAAGACATAGGAGCAGGAATTAGGCCATTCAGCCCATCGAGTCTGCTCTGCCATTCAATCATGGTTGATGCTTCTCAACCCCATTCTCCTGCTTTCTCTGCATAACCCTTGATCCCCTTCATATTCAAGAACCTATCTATCACCATCTTAGATATACTCAATGACCTGGCCTCCACAGCCTTCTGTGGCAATGAATTCAATAGATTCACCATTTTCTGGCTGAAGAAGTTTCTCCTTATCTCCATTCTAAAAGGTCTTCCCTTTCCTCTAAGGCTATGCCCTTGGGTCATAGCCTCTCCTACCAATGGAAACATCTTTCCAACTTCTACTCTATCCAGGCCAATCAGTATTCTGTATGTTTCAATTAGTTCCCCCCTCATCCTTCTAAACTCCATCAGGTATAAACCTAGAATCCTCAAATATTCCTCATATGTTAGCTTTTCATTCCTCGGACTATTCTCGTGAACCTCCTGTGAACCCGCTCCAGGATCAATACACTCTTGCTGAGATCTGGGGCCCAAAACTGTGCCCAAATGTGGTCTGACCAGAACCTTATAGAGCCTCAGAATTACGTCCCTGCTTTTATATTCAAGTCCCCTCGAAATAAATGCCATCACTGCATTTGGCTTCCTAACTACTGACTCAACCTGCAAGTTTACCTTGAGAGAATCCTGAAGTAGAACTCTCAAGTCTCTTTGCAATTCAGACTTCTGAACTTTTTCTCCATTTAGAAAATAGTCCATGCCTCTATTCTTCCTGCCAAAATGCATGACCTTACACTTCCCACGTTGTACTCCATCTGCCACTTTTTTACCCACTCTCCTAACCTGTCCAAATCCTTCCTCCCTGCCTCCTGAATGCTACCTGTCCCTCTATCTATCTTTGTATCATCTGCAAACCTAGCCAAAATGCCCTCAGTTCCTTCATCTAAATCATTAATACATAAAGTGAAAAGTTGTGGTCCCAACACTGAGCTTGTGGAACACCACTTTTCACCGGCTGCCATACTGAGAAGGACCTTTTTATCCTCATTCGCTGCTTTCTGCCAGACAGCCAAGCTTCTATCCATGCTAGCACATTGCCTCTGACACCATGGGCTCAGCTTATTCAGTAGCTTCCTATGCAACACTTTGTCAAAGGCCTTCTTGAAGTCCAGGTAGATAACCATCCATTGGCTGTCCTTAGTCTAACCTCCTCACTACTTCCTTAAAGAAATCTAGCAGATTTGTCAGGCATGACCACCCCTTGATGAAACCATGCCGACTTTGCCCTATTTTACCATACATTTCCAAGTATTTGGAAACCTCATCCTTCACAATGGATTAAGACCATAAGACCATCAGACATAGGAGCCGAAGTAAGGCCATTCGGCCCATCGAGTCCACTCCGCCATTCAATCATGGTTGATGGGCATTTCAACTCCACTTACCCGCATTCTCCCCATAGCCCTTAATTCCTTGTGACATCAAGAATTTATCAATCTCTGCCTTGAAGACATTTAGCGTCCCGGCCTCCACTGCACTCTGCGGCAATGAATTCCACAGGCCCACCACTGAAGAAATGTCTCTGCATTTCTGTTCTGAATTTACTTCCTCTAATTCTAAGGCTGTGTTCACGGGTCCTAGTCTCCTCGCCTAACGGAAACAATTTCCTAGCGTCCACCCTTTCCAAGCCATGTATTATCTTGTAAGTTTCTAATAGATCTCCCCTTAATCTTCTAAACTCCAATAAATACAATCCCAGGATCCTCAGCCGTTCCTCGTATGTTAGACCTACCATTCCAGGGATCATCCATGTGAATCTCCGCTGGACACGCTCTAGTGCCACTATGTCCTTCCTGAGGTGTGGGGACCAAAACTGGACACAGTACTCCAAATGGGGCCTAACCAGAGCTTTATAAAGTCTCAGTAGCACAATGGTGTTTTTATATTCCAACCCGCTTAAGATAAATGACAACATTGCATTCGCTTTCTTAATCACGGACTCAACCTGCATGTTTACCTTTAGAGAATCCTCGACTAGCACTCCCAGATCCCTTTGTACTTTGGCTTTATGAATTTTCTCACTGTTTAGAAAGTAATCCATGCTTGTATTCTTTTTTCCAAAGTGCAAGACTCACATTTGCTCACATTGAATTCCATCAGCCATTTTCTGGACCACTCTCCCAAACTGTCTAGATCCTTCTGCAGCCTCCCCATTTCCTCAGTACTACCTGCCTGTCCACCTAACTTTGTATCATCGGCAAACTTCACTAGAATGCCCCCAGTCCCTTCATCCAAATCAGGATTCCCCCGACAGAGGTTAGTCTAATCACTCTGTAATTTTTCATATTTTGCCTTACTCCCTATTTAAAAAGGGGTGTCATGTCAGCAATATTCCAATCCTCTGGGACCTTCGCTGATTCTAGCGATTCATGAAAGATCACCACTAACGTCTCCACTATCTCTGCAGCCAACTCCCTTGGGGTGTAGTCCATCTGGTCCAGGTGATTTATCCACCTTCAGGCCATTCAGTTTTTCTAGCACCTTCTCCTTGGTGATGGCCACCATACTCAGCTCTGCCTCCTCACTCTCTTGAAGTTTTGGGAAATTACTCATGTCTTCCACCGTGAAGACTGATGCAAAGTAATTACTCAGTTCCTCAGCCATTTCCTTGTTCCCCAGTACAATCTTTCCGGCGTCATTTTCCAGTGGCCCAATGTCCACTTTTGCCTCCCTTTTGCCCTTATTTACATCCAAAGGAACTCTTATAGCTTAGCCTCATATTTAATCTTCTCCCTCCTTATTTCTTTTTTTGATCCCTCCTATTGGTCTTTGTAAGCTTCCCAATCCTCTGGTTTTCCACTGCCCTTCACCATATTATATGCTTTCCCTTTTGCTTTTATGGTATCCCTGACTTCCCTAGTCAGCCATGTTGCCTCATCCTTCCTGTACCATGCTTCTTTTCCCTCGGGCTGAATCTCTGCTGTGTCTCCTGAATTACTCCGAAAAACTCCTGCCAATGCTGTTCCACTGTCTTTCTTGCTCAGCTCCTCTCCCAGTTAAATCTACCCAACTCCTCCCTCATGCCTCTGTCGTTGTCTTTATTCAGCTAAAGTGCTGTTACCTCTGATTCGATGTTCTCCCTCTCAAATTGCAGAGTAAATTCAATTATATTATGGTCACTGCCTCCTAAGGATTCCTTTACTTTCAGCTCCCTTACCAAGTCTGCGTCATTGCACATCACTAAATCCCGTATTGCCTGTTCCCTGGTGGGCTTCACCACAAGCTGCTCCCAAAAGCCATCTCGCAGACATTCCACAAATTCCTTTTTCTTGCAATCCACTACCAACCTGATCTTCCCAGTCCACCTGCATAGTGAAATCTTGATGATCACTGTAACTTGGCCTTTCTTAAACATCTTTTCTGTCTCCTGATATACCTTATGCCCCAGCTCCTGACTACTACTTGGAGGCCTGTACATAACTTCAACTGTGCTTTTTTTTAACCTTTGCAGTTCCTCAATTCTACCCATACAAATTCTACACCATCTGATGCTACTTTGTTTATTACTATTAATTTCATTTCATTTCCTCCTCATAAGGCAACTCTGCCCCCTTTGCTCACCTGTCTATCTTTTCAATAACACGTACAACCTTGAACATTCAGTTCCCAATTCTGATCCCCTTACAGCCACGTCCCCGTGATGCCCACCATGTCATACCTGCCAAAATCTACACCGCAAGCTTGTTTACCTTATTCCAAATACTGTGTGCATTTAGATACAACGCCTTCAGTCCTTCAGTAAGGGAGTTACAAAAATATATAGATAAATTAAGAGAGTGCACAGCGTAATGGAACGTAATGTGGGAAAATGTTAAATGTCCATTTTGCTGGAAGGATAAAAAAGAACCATATTATCTAAATAATGAGAAATTGCAGAGCTCTGAGGTGCAAAAGGATTGGGACTCATTGTACATGAATCACAAAAGGTTAGCATGCAAGTACAGCAATATATTTGAAAAGCAAATTATTTACTGTGTGTGGAATTCAATACATAAGTAGAGAAGTTGTGCTTCAGTTGCTGAGGCTACATCTGGTGTACAGTATTGGTCTCCTTATTTCAGGAAGGATATACACTCATTGGCACCAGTTTATAGAAGGTTTATTGGATTTATACTTGGAATGGTCAAGGCGTCTGATGGGATAAGATTGAACAGGTTAGTAAGTGTAAATTCTGGAGTTTAGAACATTAAGGTCCAAAGATTAGAAGAGATTCAATAACTTAATCAGATCAGGAAAAGTGAGTGTCATGGCTAAGTTTTGATGTTCTTCAAACTCTTCACTCTCTTTTTCTCAATCCTATTCTATAAATGTAACTTGCTGACACATCTACCTGCTTCTGCAAAATTCCCCTTGAGATTTCTAATTAACTATCCATCATGTACACTGACCCTCATCTTAATGCAATGTCACATACAGTTCTCACAGTGTCCTTCCACAAATGTTATCCAACCAATCACTCAACGCATTCCATTGCTTTCACTAATGTTCTTTTCTCTCTCTACTTGTACTACTAGGCAAAGTGTAAGAATCTGCTGGGGACATGGAAATAGAGTAGTTAGAGAATCATAATATGATTAGGCAAATTCAGCATGGACTTATGAAATGGAAATTGTATTTGATAAATCTGATAATGATCTTTTTAATTCCATCCTGAAAGGTCAATAAGGAGAATAGTAAAATATGTGATATATTTGAGTTTTCTTTTAAAAAGAATTTGATAAGTGTAACAGAGAGATTATTAGATCAAATGCTCACTGGATAAGAGAAAATTTATTTACAAGGATTAGGAGTTGGCTAATGAACAGGAAACAGTGTGCTGAATTTAGTGCAGGGATCCCATGAATGGTGCCAAATGCAGGACAGGAGTCAGGAGGAGGGATACAACAAAGGCATATCCTCAGAACCAAGCAAATTGGGTATGGGTCAGGCAGGCTTGGTGAGAGGTATTGGTAAAACAGCATAGCTGTGCAAGGAAAGACCAGGAGAGGCAAGGAGAGTTCCCATTCATTTCAAGGATCAATCTAGTGACCCTTTGTTAAGCTCCCTCCAAGACAATTGGATCCTGCCCTAGGTAGGGAGGTGCAGATAATACATTGTACTCTGATGTGGTAACACAACACTGTACAATTTCAGAAAGATATTTTTCATTCTTGCACTCCAAACTCATGCAACTAATGCTCACATACCCTTTGTCCTTCTAATGGCTTGCTGTACTTGCACATTGCCTTCCAGTGACTCATTTGCAGTGAAATTCAGGTACATGAACACTACCATTTCCTCATCTCTTGCCTTTATCTGACTTTTTATTTTTTCTTCCAGATTGGATACCTTTCCACTTTATATTCTGTCATGGTCCTGTCCACTCACTTAACCTGACAATTTATCCTCTGCATTTTTTTTTGCGTTTTCATCATAGCTTACTTTCTGCCTAGTTTTGTATCTTCAGCAAACTTAGACACATTATACTCAGTTCCTTCATCGACTTCAGTGATAGACATTGTAAACATCTAAGGCTCAAGCATCGATCCTTGCTGTGTGTTGCTAGCTACAGTCTGTCTGTCAACCTGAAAATGATACATTTATTTGTATCTTCGGAAGGATTTTTTTTTGGCACAGGCCATGAGGAGAGAAAGCACTCTCCATGCAACAACTATTGGTGGACTCCTGGTCATTGGGTGTTTTTCAAGAATTTCACCTATAAATATTTCTTATCACATTGGTTTTAGTTTATTCATATGTGTGCCACTATTATTTGTTGGGGCTAACTTAGGGAGATAAATGTACTGATCCTCTTCATGGTTGGCACACATTGATGGTTACAAGGAGGTCTGAGACATTTCCTTTATTGTAGACGAAACAAAATTTTGTTTTCTTGTTGACACTTTATTGCATGGTAATTGCATGGTGTTGTACTTGCCTGATATAGAACATGGCTGAACTGGTAAGCTCAACTGGCCCTTCCTTCTACACAATTTAAAAGACAGTGTGCAAGATCATTCTCAGGAGATCGCTGAAGTGTGAACTCAAAGTCCTGTAAGAGTTATGTAAGCCAACACATGTTGAATTCATTTTTAGATTTCACACACAGCTTATTAGAGTCCTTTTCTTTTATTGACTATACCCACCACCTCTGCACCCAAACGCATCTAAGAACCGGGTCCTTCCTACTTCATTCCTCCATGCCCCCAATGACCTTCCGTCATCCCCTGGATCATTCTTCCACTGCTCCACATTCCTCCCTGTATCCTTTGTCCTCCCTTGGCTCTGTCTTCCACACCTCTGCTGTATTATGGCATCGATTCCAGGCCAGACAGGCTGGTAATTTTAAGACAGTTGATATGATATCACAAGCTGTGCTGTTCTGGCATAAAGATACCTGGCTTGCTTTCAGTCACAGTCTGTGTGTCATTTCATCAGTGTAGTCAATTGGTTATATGTGCATAACAGACCAGTACATCAGTAAGCACAGAACGCAGACTATATGTGAAAGTCTGTGATATTGTAACCTTGCAAATAGTTAGTATTGTGAATAAACTTCAAGATTTGTGACTCAACAGAAGCAGATGTTATGATATCTAACTTACATAGAAACAACAAAAGGCATAATCTGTCATGCCCCAAACCCATTGCACGTGCCCCCTCTAACTTTCCCTCACTACTTACTCACCCTTGCTGATCCTGAGACTCCATGTAGGCTGCCATTCTCTTGTTTCCCTCCCTTGTGCCATCTAGCTTAGTATAGGAAACTCAGACAATATAAAGATCTCATACAAAACTGCACAAAGCTGATCGGTGCTCACCATCTTTAAACAAATGTGAACCACCAGATTCTCGTGCACCACTGATTTGGTCTTGAAAGTAGAACTTATTTAAAGGTTTTATGCTTTGATTATTACTGGCATGAAAATGTACAGAAGTTAGATGTTGTCTGCCAATTTAGTGTGTTGTCTGAGACACAACAAACAAGGCACTGGCTTTACGTCCACCTCAACCTGTCACTGCAGGATTCACATTTTGCATTTCGCTTCATTCTGACATCTCACAGATCCCATCTTCTGTTCTTGAGAGCTGTCTAAATTATTTAACCCCATCCTCACCTCACACACGATGCAATAGTTATACATTTAGACTTAACTTTTTAATTAGATTGAAATAACCATTTGCATATTTTCCCAATGTCCATTTGATCTTTGGCAGTAGCATCGCTTGTGTTGAATGGTATGACAAAAGTTAAAGATAACCGGTGGGTGTTTTTCACAGGGTTACTGGGTTTTTTGTAGGATTGCTTTATGTTGGGGGCAATGGATGCTAGGTGGTGTTGGTGAATGTGACGTGGGTTTACAGTATTGTTGTCAGAAGAGTTTACCAGTTTAGTGCAATTGAACCACAAAAGGATTACTCCATCTCAGGCAGCTTTGTTAACTATGGGCATGCTTACTATATCACATCCCTCCTCCCCTGATCCTTAGGTTACCTTCCCTCTTCCTCCTCCTGTGAAGAAGTACTGTAGTCTCCACCTTCTTCCTCCAGAAACAGGCATAGAAATCACAGGCCCCAAACACTGCACATGGCCCAGGACCCCAGTCCAATCCCCAACTAACTACAGTGGTCCCACACCCAAATTGAGCTCAGTGAGTTTTCAAGAGCCCTGGGTCCTGGTTGTTGGACCCTGATATACCCCCACTCTCCTATTGTCTATAACTAATCATGGCTGGGTACTAAACTATGGGATGTGGAGTTGTTTAGCTCTATCAATCACTTGCTGTTTATGCTATTTGGCATACAGGTTGTCCTGCTTTTTAGCTTCAGTAGGTTGACAGTTCATTGCAGGTGTGTGTGGTGCTACTTATGGCATGCCCTCCTGCAGTCTCCATTGAACCAGGGTTGATCCCCTAGCTTGATGATAATGGTTGAGTGGGGAATATGCGTGAGGTTTCAGTTTGTGCTGGAGTACAATTCTGCTGCTGCTTATGCCCCACAGTGCCTCATGGATACCAAGTGTTGAGTTACCAGATCTGTTGCAAGTCTGTCCCATTTAGTACGGTGATAGTGCCACACAACATGATAGAAAGTATTTTCAATCTGAAGGCAGGACATAGTCTCCACAAGACTGTGTGTTGGGCACTCTTACCGATACTAATATCATGGACAAATGCATCTGCAGCTGGCAGAAGGATGAGGTCAAGCATGTTTTTCCCTCTTGTTGTTTCCCTCACCACTTCCTTCAGGCAGTTTAGTAAGAATGGACTTCTTCTTAGCAGCTTGGCAGTGTTGCTGAATCACTCTTCAATGTCTACCACCCAGAGTATATTCTGTGTTATTGCTACAGTCTGCTTCACCCTGGTGATGTTCAATGTGGAGGGATATTGATTCATCAGCTGAGACAGGAGCTACATTATGAGGTACTCAGCTGGAGGTTTGCTTGTCCATGTTGGACCTGAGGTCATGAGGTTTCATGGGGTCCAGAGTCATTGTTCAGAACTCCCACAGTGTACCACTGTGCTGCTATCTCTGCTGGGCCATTGCTGCTAGTAGATATTGTCTGTCTGGGCATCCTGTGAGTATGACTATGTCAAGCTGTTGCTCTTCCATTTTAGCAATAGCCTCAGAAGTTGGTAAGGAGCATTTTGTAGGATCAACAGGTCTATATTTGCTGATATCATTACAGGCGTCTTTAATCTATACTGGGTGATCTACCTGGTTTAATTCATTTTTTTAGACTTTCTAGAATCGATACAACTGACTAAACTTCTGGGCTATTTCAAAGGTAAGTTAAGAGACAGCCACAATGTTGTATTCCATGTAGGCCAGACCAGGGAAGGTTGGTTGTTTCTTAAAAGAATATTACTTAGGTCCCTGGGCAATACCACTTGACCATCATCTCCCCTGAGGTAATCTAGGGGGTCCCCTGAGTTCCTTACATGCAACTGATGACTTCCAGAATCTGAAGGAAATGAGCAAGTGTCATAAAGCCAAACATTCTGATTGGCCTCATCATTTACAAATTGCAGACATATTCCGGCATTCATCCCCTTTAAGATAAATGTGTGGACAACAGAATACAAGATTTTGCAAATATCTTCCGCACAATTCCATAGGCAAAGAAATGCAAAGCTGTGGTGTGACATTGTATGCCTATCCAGTCGACATGGTTGGATGCTGCTGATCACTGTTGAGCCTCTTGTGACAATGTTGTTTAGATAGATTCAATGAAATTGATTCTTTGCCTGTAAAATCTGTATTGGATGTACTGCATCTTGCAAACTGTACCTCTGTGCTCATCCCCTTTCTCCCGTAGAGCAATCAGGTAAGTGAGAAGATTATTGATGCTCCTATGCTGGTGCTACTGCTGCTGCATATCTTGCCTTTTGTGCAGCATCCTCAGTTCCATGTGTTCACTTGTCTTTCTCTCACTGATGAATTCCAGAATCCCAGGAAGCCTGCAGGCTCAGAGTTAGTGTAAACGTCCGATTTAAAGCAGCTATGAAGTGCTGTTATTCATATTATAATCAATAACCCACTACTCCTGATAGAGTATCCGCCATAGAGATGAATATTTTGAACCTAAAGGCAAACGTTGGTCACTACTGTTGGCTTAGAGTCATAGAGATGGACAACACAGATACAGACCTTCAGTCTAATTCATCCACGCTGATCAGATATCCTGAATTAATCTAGTCCCATTTGCCAGCACTTGGCCCATATCCCTCTAAGCCTTCCTATCCATATACCCGTTCATATGCCTTTTAAATGTAATTGTACCAGCCTCTACCACTTCCTCTGTCAAGCTCTCTGCATGAAAATGTTGCCCCTTAGGTCCCTTTTAAATCTTTCCCCTCTCACCTTAAACTTATGCCCTCTAGTTTTGGATTCCCCTACCCTGGGGAAAAGACTTTGACTATTCACTCTATCATGATCCCTTCATGATTTTATAAACCTCTGTATGGTCACCCCTCAGCCTCTGATGCTCCAGGGAAAACAGCCCTTAATTATTCAGCCTCTTCCTCGAGCATAAAGCCTCCCATCCTGGCCATTCTTGTAAATCTTTTCTGAATCCTTTCAGGTTGAACAACATCTTTCCTATAGCAGGGAGACCAGAATTGAATGCAATATTCCAAAAGTGGCCCAACCAATGTCCTGCACAGCCATAACATGACCTCCCAACTTTTATACTCAATGCACTGACCAATAACAGCAAGCGTACCAAACATCTTCATTATCTTGTCTACCTGTGACTCCACTTTCAAGGAACCATGAACCTGCACTCCAAAGTCTCTTTTATCAGCAACACTTTCCAGGACCTGACCATTAAGAAACTCAACTGGACTCACCACATAAACACAGTGGCTACGAGAGCAGGTCAGAAGATAAGAATACTGTGGTGAGTAACTCACCTCCTGACTTCTCAAAGCCTACAAGACACAAATCAGGAGTGTGATCAAATACTCCCCATTTGCCTAGATGAGTGCAGCCCCAACAACACTCAAAAAGCTTGACACTTGACACCATCCAGGACGAAGCAGCCCATTTCATTGGCACTGTATCCACAAGCATCCACTCTTCTACAACCAGTGCTCAGTAGCAGCAGTGTGTACTATCTACAAGATGCACAGCAGAAATTCACCGAAGATCCTCAGACGGCACCTTCCAAACCCACAACCACTTCCATCTAGAAGGACAAGGACAGCAGATATATGGAAACACCACTGTCTTCAAGTTCCCCTCCAAGCCACTCACCATCCTAACTTGGAAATATATCACCGTTCCTTCACTGTCACTGTGTCAAAATCCTGGAATTCCCTCCCTAAAGGCATTGTGGGTCAGCCTAGAGCAGGTGGACTGCAGCAGTTTAAGAAGGCAGCTCACCACCATCTTCTCAAGGGCAACTGGGAACCAGCAATAAATACTGGCCAGCCAGCGACACCCACATCCCACAAAGTGAATCCATTTTTAAAACAAAATTAAGTGTACAAGCCCTGTCCTGATTTGCCCCACCAAAACGTAACACCTCACATTTCTCAAAGGACTATCCATTTCAGAAATTTTAACCAGATGCCTGCTCTCAAAACAACTCAATGTTTCAGGTTAAAATTCCCCAATGTCTGTGACTCCTACAAGGCTGAGATGAAGCAGAACAGGATATTTATTTCCTACTAAAACAAAATTGTGAGTATTCACTGCTGTAACTAACTGAATGAAATATAAAGTCTTATGTTCTCCAGCATTAAAGTCATTTGTAAGTCAAACTTTACCCTTGTCTTGTCAAGTATTATCAAATTTAACTGATTGTTGAGGGAACATTGAAGTTATCTCTGCAGCATTGTGCCATTGGGAATGCCAATGTCTGACTAATTTGGGAAATGTCCTTTCAGTCAAGCAGCAAATGCCAGAATCTTGTACATAAACAGATCTATTTGATTTACATGCATCACAAAGACCAGAGATATGAGCTTTGTGTGTAGCTGAGTTGAACAAAGTGCAACCCTGTTACAGTCTCAATGTCCTATTTAATAAGTACATCCACTACAGTTATAGACCCATAGGGATATATGGCATGGAAACAGACCTTCGGTCCGCCACATCCATGTCCCATTTACTAGCATTTGGCCCATATCCCTCTAAACCTTCCCATTCACACAACCATCCAGATGCCTTTTAAATGTTGTAATGATACCAGCCTCCACCACTTCCTCTGGCAGCTCATTCCATACATGCACCATCCTCCATGTGAAAAAAATGCCCTTTTAAATCTTTCCCCTCACACCTTAAACCTATGTCCTCTAGTTTTGGACTCTTATACCCTGGGTAAAAGATCTTTCTTATTTACCCTATCCATACCCCTTATGATTTTATAAACCCCTGTACAGTCACCTCTCAGCCTCCAATGCTCCAAGGTAAACAGCCCCAGCCTATTCAGCCTCTCGCTATAGCTAAAATCCTCCAACTCTGACAACATTCTCGTAAATCTTTTCTGAACCCTTTCAAGTTTCAGAACATCCTTCTTATAGGAGGGAGACCAGAATTGCATGCAATATTTCAAAAGTGGCCTAACCAATATCCTGTACAGCCGCAATATGACCTCTCAACTCCTATACTCAATGCATTGTCCAATAAAGGCAAGCATTCCAAACACCTTCTTCACTATCCTATCTACCTATGACTCCACTTTCAAGGAGCTATGAACCTGCACTCCAAGGTCTCTTTATTCAGCAACACTCCCCAAGACCTTACCATTAAGTCTATAAGTCCTGCCTTGATTTGCCTTTCCAAGATGCAGCACCTCACCTCAAATATAAAGTATGAACAGTGCCTGATATTTGTTGCAATCTTAATCAGTTTTTTCTACATTTGTTTCCCTTCTGAAGGCTTAGGTTTCAGCACTTTCATGGCTGCCAATATTTTATTTAAGTGGCAATGGTTCATGTAAAACCTGACAGTGAATGTTAGAAGGTTAATCCACTGATGGGACATTACAGCCAAACACAATATAATTGCCATCTGGTGGCAGTGAACAGAATGCAAGCATCAATCTACAGAACACAGGTCATCTGACGTGAGTTTGTTGGATTTTCATTTTTCCAAGCTACATCTGCCTTCAACCAGCTTAGAAATATTGAGCTGTCTAAGAATGGTTGGTTTTGGATTTGAGAATACTGCCAAAAATGTAGGGTGCTTCTGAGAGCTCAAGAACAAGCCCAGCTAGAGTATTTACTTTGTAAGTCATTCAGTCAACTAAAGATCAGAAGTTTTTATTTTAAATAAGATGTTGCCTTTAGCATTTTAGACCAGAGATTGTTCAGATTAAATTATTTTTATTTTGAGATCAAGTTTGCTTCTGATAAATAGAGAAATGTAGAAAATTGGAGCAGGAGGAGGCCGTTTGGTCCTTCAAACCTGTTCCACCGTTCACTATAATCTTGGCTGATGATTCAACACTGTTGTACCTTGTTCATGACTTATCACCATATCCTTTTATCCCTTTAGCTCTAAGAACTATATCTAACTCCTTCCTGGAAAGCATAAGATGTAGAAACAGAATTAGACCATTCAGAGCATGAAGTCTGCTCCTCTACTCAATCATGGCTGATATGTTTCTCAGCCCCATTCTCTTGTCTTCCCCCTGTAACATTTGATTCCCTTCCTAATCAAGAATCCATCTATCTGTGTCTGAAATGCACCCAATGACTTGGCCTCCACAGCCTTCTGGAGCGGAGAATTCCACAGGTTTCACCAATCTGGGTGAAGAATTTTCTCAACCTCTCAGTCCTAAATGAGCTACCACATATCCTGAGACTGTGACCCCTGGTTCTGGACTCACCAGTCATCAAGAATATCCTTCCTGCGTTTACCCTGTCTAATCCTGTTAGAATTTTAAGAGGTTTCTATGAGATTCACCCTTGTTCTTCTAAACTCCAGTGAATATAGTCCTAAATGATCCCATCTTTCTCCCTACACCAGTTTCACCATCCTAAGTATCAGTCTGAGTTGTGCTGAAGAATCATTGGACTTAAATCATTAATTTTGCGTTCCTTCCCACAGATGCTGCCAGACCTGCTGAGTTTCTCCAGCAATTTCTGCTTTTGAATCAGTCAGTAAACCTTTGTTGCACTCTCTACATAGCCAGATCAACCTTCCACAGATAAGGAGACCAAAACTGCACAGAAAACTCCAGGTGCAGTCTTACCAAGGCGCTCTACAACTACAGCAAGACATCCCTGCTACCGTACTCAACTCCTCTCACTATGAAAGCCAACATAGCATTTGTCTTCTTCACCACAGCTTCATCTGCATGCTTACTTTCAACAACTGGTGTACAAGGACACCATGGCCTTGTAGCACCTACCCCTTTCCCAATGCATCATCGTTCAGATAATAATCCATCTTCCGATTCTTGCTACCAAAGTTGATAACCTCACATTTATCCACATTATACTTCATCCACCATGTATCGGCCCACAAACTCAACAAATCCAGATTTTCCCAACTGAAAGTTTAACCGTACATCAAGCATCAATTCCACTTTCCTAAGCAAAGAAGGATTAGGTAAAATTATCATTTTTTGCATCCTTTGCTGGTGATAAAATTTTTTCAAACCTCATCAACCTCGAAAATGAATATTTCTTTTCTTTCAGTAGGAAAATAATAATAAAATACAATAATTAAAAATAACATAAAATGCTCACTGTTATGCCATTTGTCATTTTCAGGTCACGATTGGGTTGCCAGATTTGTCTAAAGAAGTCTTTGGATGGAATAACTGTGAAAATACCAAAGGAAGTGTCCGACGTCAGAGAATCAAAGGGGCAGTGACATGACACATTTTACAATGTCAACACAACTTGGAAACAACTCCCTCATAGAAGAGACAAAATTATGTCACAACATATTAAGTTTTTATTTTAACTAGATCTTGTGAAGTCCAACATGGTATTGCCAGTGAAGCTGTTTCTGATGGGTGAGACTTGTAATGGATAAACATTAAACTGATTTGATAATAGCATTATAACAAAGCAGAGTCCCAATAAGCAAAGTGTCTGCTGGTGTTGGAGAAATGTTTTACTATTCCTCTTTGAAAGGTTTGTGTGCTCAGGAAGTAATCTGGGGAGAGAATCATTATCCATTTCTTCACCCAGAAGTAACACCAATCATCTGTAAGTCAAGTCATGTAGCTGAAGTTAAATAATACCCAAGCCATAATTTAAGAAGAAAAATCCTTTGCAGCAATCCACCAGGAAGGATGTTTGTTTTGCAGGCTCAAGATTCAATCTGGGGCTCTTACAATTTAACAGGCAATAATACTGAATACTACACACTAAAACTGGTATCATATACATACATACATACATGTACAACTGTGAAAATGCATAACTGTAATATCTAATGTATAAATAAGCTGACAAAACCCTTGGGGTTCTTTCCTTCAATATGTTTGGCACCCAATGCAACAGTGAAGGTTATTTGGTCCCAAATGACCTTGAATCCTTGCCTCCCACTCACTATGCAGCTCCATCCCCACTTCTGTCCCATAGTGCTTTCATTGTCTCCTTGGAAAATAAGTTGTCACATAAGTGACAAATTAGGAGCTATTCTGTAATGTGGTCTGAGATAGCCAAATCTCGTTTTACAGCCATGTTTCAAGGGAAACATCAAATGTCACCAAGTCCAGATCGCAGAGATGAAATGTTAATGTCTAAGTCATTGCACTGTTATTAGCACTGAGAAGATATTGTCATTTTGTAGCTCTGTACTTTATAGACATGAGTCACTCAACTGGAGGCAGTTATAAATGTCATTGGAGATTGTTTGATAATTCATCTCTAACTTGAGGTTCACAGGTCAAAAGCCAATTCTATGTCTCTAGTGACAGCCACTGTTGTGTTTCTGCATTTCTCACTTTCCCTCACTTACACAAGATGTGATTTCAAACTCATGATGTTTTGGTTCTTTCTCACTCCTGTGATTTAGTACATTTTGTTCTCAGACATCAAGGTTGTAGGACAAACATTTGGACACTCTCCAAATAAAAAAAAAGCCCTTTATTTGAAGTTATGTGAAATAATCAGTGGTCACGAGATCATCAGGAAAGCTGACCTTTCTCCTCACTGGTTTACTGATCTTACCCATAATACTGGCATTCAGTTAGAATGCAAGAGAGTAAGCTAACTGCACGCTTGTCTTCATTGCTCAGAACATTGGAATTGGGAAGTAATGTTGCAGCTGTACAGGACATTAGTGAGGACACTTTTAGAATACTGCATACAATTCTGTTTGCCCTTCTAGAGGAAGGATGTTGTTAAACCTGAGAGGGTGCAGAAAATATTTACAAAGATGTTGCTGAGACAGAAGGGTTTGAGTTATGGGAAAGATGTTGAATAGGCTGGGCCTTCTTTCTCTGGAACATCTGAGACTGAGAGGTGAACTTACAGAGGTTTGTAAAATCATGAGGGGCATGGGTAAGGTGAATAGCCAAGGTCTTTTCCTAGAGTGGGAGAGTCCAAAACTAGAGGGCATCAGATTTAAGGTGAGAGGGGTAAGATTTAAAAAGGACCTGAAGGGTAACATTTTCACACAGAGGATGGTGCGTGTATTGAACAAGCTGTCAGAGGAAGTAGTGGAGGCGGTTACAATTACAACATTTAAATGGCATCTGGATGTGTTGTGAATAGGAAGAGTTGAGAGTGTTTTGGGCCAAATGCTTGCAAATAGGAGTAGGTCACATTGGGTTGTCTGATCGGTGAAAATGAGTTGTACGGAAGGGTCTGTTTCGGTGCTGTATGATTCTTTGACTCTAATACTTAACATTGATTGGAAATTGTCCCTAGACCTTCTGGGTTGTATGTTATTACCTTTATTAGCAAGGGCATGGGAATGCAAAACCTTCTTTTGAAATGTGTCTGCATTTAGATGTAAGTTTAATGTAGGAATTCTCCTGGAACATATGTTAAAGTCAGTTACTTAAATTGTCCCTATTTTAGCTCAGTTGTATAAACATGCCAACTTCTAGTCATGTGCACTGCCACTCCAGAGATTTACCACATAATCTGGCACTGGAAAATGTAGATGTTAACCTCTGGCTTTGTCTGCCTGCTCAACTGAACATAAAAAAAAAATTCTGATGCTATTAGAAGATGAGGGGCGTTCTCCTGGTGGCATGACTAAACCCTATCCCAAAAATAACAGCAGTAAAATACACTGACTTGGATTTTGACTGCTACCAGATGAAGGAGCGACGCTCCGAAAGCTAGTGTGCTTCCAATTAAACCTGTTAGACTATAACCTGGTGTTCTGGATCAGTGGTGCTGGAAGAGCACAGCAATTCAGGCAGCATCCGAGGACAGGCAAAATCGACGTTTCGGGCAAAAGCCCTTCATCAGGAATAAAGGCAGAGAGCCTGAAGCGTGGAGAGATAAGCTAGAGGAGGGTGGGGGTGGGGAGAGAGTGGCATAGAGTACAATAGGTCAGTGGGGAAGGAGATGAAGGTGATAGGTCAGGGAGGAGAGGGTGGAGTGGATAGGTGGAAAAGGAGCTGGGCAGGTCAGACAAGTCCGGACAGGTGGGGGAAGGGGAAATGAGGAAACTGTTGAAATCCACATTGATGCCCTGGGGTTGAAGTGTTCCGAGGCGGAAGATGAGGCGTTCTTCCTCCAGGCGTCTGGTGGTGAGGGAGCGGCGGTGGAGGAGGCCCAGCACCTCCATATCCTCGGCAGAGTGGGAGGGGGAGTTGAAATGTTGAGCCACTGGGCGATTTGGTTGATTGGTGCGGGTGTCTCGGAGATGTTCCCTAAAGCGCTCTGCTAGGAGGCGCCCAGTCTCCCCAGTGTAGAGGAGACCACATCGGGAGCAACGGATACAATAGATGATATTAGTGGATGTGCAGGTAAAACTTTGATGGATGTGGAAAGCTCCTTTGGGGCCTTGGATAGAGGTGAGGGAGGAGGTGTGGGCGCAGGTTTTACAGTTCCTGCGGTGGCAGGGGAAAGTGCCAGGATGGGAGGGTGGGTCGTAGGGGGGCGTGGACCTGACCAGATAGTCACGGAGGGAACGGTCTTTGCGGAAGGCGGAGAGGGGTGGGGAGGGAAATATATCCCTGGTGGTGGGGTCTGTTTGGAGGTGGCGGAAATGTCGGCGGATGATTTGGTTTATGCGAAGGTTGGTAGGGTGGAAGGTGAGCACCAGGGGCGTTCTGTCCTTGTTGCGGTTGGAGGGGTTGGGTCTGAGGGCGGAGGTGCGGGATGTGGATGAGATGCGTTGGAGGGCATCTTTAACCACGTGGGAAGGGAAATTGCGGTCTCTAAAGAAGGAGGCCATCTGGTGTGTTCTATGGTGGAACCGCTCCTCCTGGGAGCAGATACGGCGGAGGCGGAGGAATTGGGAATACGGGATGGCATTTTTGCAAGAGGTAGGGTGGGAAGAGGTGTAATCCAGGTAGCTGTGGGAGTCGGTCGGTTTGTAGAAGATGTCAGTGTCAAGTCGGTCGTCACTGATGGAGATGGAGAGGTCCAGGAAGGGGAGGGAGGTGTCAGAGATGGTCCAGGTAAATTTAAGGTCAGGGTGGAATGTGTTGGTGAAGTTGATGAATTGCTCAACCTCCTCGCGGGAGCACGAGGTGGCGTCAATGCAGTCATCAATGTAGCGGAGGAAGAGGTGGGGAGTGGTGCCGGTGTAATTACGGAAGATATTTCTGATGAAGGGCTTTTGCCCGAAACGTCGATTTTGCCTGTCCTCGGATGCTGCCTGAATTGCTGTGCTCTTCCAGCACCACTGATCCAGAATCTGGTTTCCAGCATCTGCAGTCATTGTTTTTACCTCATTGATTTTAGCCCTACTGTGAATCCTCTTGCAAGGATGCCTGCCTTGAAGAAGTTTTCCTCCTCTCTCTACAAGAATCTCAGGGAGTCTCTCTCTCACTGCAACTCCCAGGTCATTTCCTCAGCCCTGAAGCTCTTCAACCATGTCCTGAAACAAACTCGCTATCACAGCCACATTTGCTTCCTCAGTGCCTGTCTCCGTAACCAACTCACCCCACACGGAAAAACGCCTGGAGGAAGAACGCCTCATCTTCCGCCTCGGAACACTTCAACCCCAGGGCATCAATGTGGATTTCAACAGTTTCTTCATTTCCCCTTCCCCCACCTCATCCTAGCTTCTAACCTCCAGCAACTCGATCCCCTGACCTGACCGGACTTGTCCGACCTGCCCAGCTCCTTTTCCACCTATCCACTCCACCCTCTCCTCCCTGACCTATCACCTTCATCTCCTTCCCCACTGACCTATTGTACTCTATGCCACTCTCTCCCCACCCCCACCCTCCTCTAGCTTATCTCTCCACGCTTCAGGCTCTCTGCCTTTATTCCTGATGAAGGGCTTTTGCCCGAAACGTCGATTTTGCCTGTCCTCGGATGCTGCCTGAATTGCTGTGCTCTTCCAGCACCACTGATCCAGAATCTGGTTTCCAGCATCAGCAGTCATTGTTTTTACCTCGTTGTTTATAACCTGGTGTTGTGTGGTTTTTAACTTTGTACACCCCAGTCCAACACCGGCATCTCCAAATCATGGATTTTGTAGTCAGCAGTGAAAAGGTGAATGAAATCAAAACTTTAATCAGGCATTTGATTGAGCAGTATCCTCTTTATTGCATCTGCTGTGCCTACAACACAATAACAGTCTGTTTCTTCACAGTGTCTGAATCCTCATACGGACACACAAGACACAGGTTTTCCAGTCAAGACGAGATGGGTTCAGATTCATTTGGGGTGGCAAATGAAGATAATGTGTCTGTATCCAGAAGAGTCCATCTTGCAGCCAATGTCTACTCCAAGCTAAACAATTAGGTATCAGAAATTATTGACCTAAGGCTGGCCAAGCCCTATCACAATTACACAGCTTTAGTCATCCAAATTTTGTGGATTGGCTATCACTCATCAATTGTTGCTTTATTTGCCTAATAATACTGTAAGAATGTTTTGGCACACTAACCATTTCCTCATGGTTATAACTGCATTTACTTCTACCGATATAGCAGATGAAAAATGTCACCACTGTCCCATACATCTATTGAATACATAGAAACCCAATGGGTCCCATATTACCTGGGTTGGACGAAGACAGAAATATTGTGTGCCTTGCCCGAGGATGGGAATGAAATTAAAATATTGGGAAAAACATGGATTGTCAGGAACTCTTCTCCCTTTCTCTTTACCTTACAATTCCAAGGCCACCCTGGAAATTACACTGAGCACACTATTTTGAGGTATTGAGGCTTGAATATTTACAAATATTCCAAAAGGAGGGGCGCACAGAAAATTAATCTGAGAATGGAAGCCCTTTGGGAAAATCAATTGTTTATTTTTCAACATTGAATTCTCTCAGGCCTTGGGTTACACCTCAAATCTCCAATTCTGTTCATTTCTCTTTGGGTCACATGCCTATGTTGCACTTCTATAAGCATAGGCCATCCACTCACAAATTAATATTTTCACCTGTCTGGAATTTGGAACTGAGTTGATAATCTTGTCAGTTGGCAGATGGAAGATGCTGGACTTCCAGTCACCGAAATACAGCAATATCAAGTTAATGTCACCAATTTACGTGCCAACCTCCCCTGCAAGGGATGTCTTCCTAATAATTTCTGCCCCCAATTTCCAATGATTCCTCCATCCATAAACCCCTCCTTCCTCAGACTCAGCACTTCTAAATATTATTGACAGAGCTTTGGTTGTGCATCAGCATTCAAGTTAGTGACAGTTGTTTACATGTAATAAATAACTGAACCAAGGCAAGTGTATCAAAGGTCTCAGAAGTTTAGTTTGTTAATCCAGTGTCAGACCCTTGTCGGGTAAGCACATAAAGAATCAGGCTAAAATTCACGCAACACCAGGTCATAGTCCAACAGGTTTATTTGGAAGCACTAGCTTTCGGAGCACTGCTCCTTCATCAGGTGGTTGTGGAGTATAAGATCGTGGGACACAGAATTTATAGCAAAAGTTTACAGTATGATGTAACTGAAATTATATATTGAAAAAGACCTGATTTGTTGAAGTCTCTCATTTTTCAGAATGACCATGTTGGTTTCAGTTCTTTCATATATAAATCCCAGAACTTTTTAAAAGTTACCTTCTCAAGTGAACTTTAACAATAGGTGTCATGTTGGCCCAGATAATGCATTGAAGGTATGAGGTGTCCTGTGTGAGGGTGTCTGTACTGATTCTAATCTAAAAAAGGGACTTACAGAATCTTACATGGATCTAAGCAGTTTTTGAGCAAAATAAAATGTAATTCTGCAAGTACAAATTCACCCCACAAACTTTTGTGTGTGTGAATCAGATGTTTGCTGTGCTGGTTTACTTTTTGGCCCTTTATAACGTAACCGTTAGTCATCAGAAGTTGAGACAAATGCAAAATGTATCACTGTTTAACCTTTGGAAATATCTTAAACCTGCAATATTATCTGTAGCACTGTAATACAAATTATGCTAGTGCTCTGCATCTATGGATTACAGACACTCTTTTACTCTGAGTAACCAGCAGGGAGCAGCATTACCATTATCTGTAGCCAAGAGCCGCTCAGGAAAGATTATCATGGTATTGTTACTTTTTACAACACCACAGAGGTGTGAATTGAGGATGGGGAGGACAGGTGGAGGTAGATGGTTGAGTGATGGTACACAATGTGGGTCTTCGTGGGTAGGATTGTGGCTTAGAAAGATAGCTTTGACAAATTATATTGAAGCAACTTTGTTCAACTATTGTGTGACCTCAGCTTTCAGCAAACAAAGGAAATATATCTTTCAAATCAGTCTCTCTCTCATGACAGCCATTTCCTGTCTTTCGCTTGTTTACTAGCTCTTTGCCTAGTCACTACAGATTTAGATGCAGTCCCATCAGCTTCCTGAACTGGCCGTCCCTCACCCATTTGGTGGCAACGAACTTTGTTTCGAGGCCTCATCATGCAGTTCCAGAAATACTACAAATGTTTGGTTTTGTCTTGCAAGTTCTACAACACCAAGAAGACAAAACTGCTTAGGGTCAGATAATAACTGGAAAGCAAAGATTTTGCTGAAGAATTTACAGAAACGTAAGAAATGATCTAATACATGTAAACGTAAACTTACCTCCTCCATTGATGGAGCTTTGATGAGTTTATGAACTTACATAAACAAAAATGGACAATTAAATGCCGCTTTTTCAGTGAATAAGCAACTGACTTCCATGTACTACATTGTATGAACAGTAAAACCTTTAATTTGCAACTTATTGTACATTCTATTCTATAAAGTGAGCAATATACTGTTCTGTTCAAAACGGATTTTGCAGAATGTGAAACTTTAGTTTGACCACATTTGGAATATTGCATGCAGTTCTGGTCACCACATGACCAGAAGGATGTAAATCCGTTGGAGAGGGTGGAAAGAAGGTTTATCAGCATGTTGCCTGGTCTGGAGGGTTTTATTTATGAGGAGAAGCTAGATAAATTCAGATTGTTTTCACTGATAAGACAGAGGCTGAGGGGCAAACTTACAGAGGTCTACAAAATTATGAGAGGCATAGATGGGGTGGATTTGGTAGACAGAGGCTTTTTCCCAAGGTGGACAGGTCAACTACAAGACGCCACAGGTTCAAGGTGAGAGGGGGAAAGTTTAAGGGAGAAGTGCAGGGAAATGTTTCACACAGGCTGGTGGGTGCCTGGAATGTACTGCCAGTAGAGGTGGTGGAAGCAGGCACATTAGCAAAAATTATGGCTTATCTTGTTAGATACATGAACATGAGGTGAACAAATTGATAGATACCATGAATGGGTAATAAACAGTGATTCTAATTAAGGTTTAGGAATAGCCTCGGGCTTGGTGGGCCAGAAGGCCTGTTCCTGTGCTGTATTGTATTAACGTTAAACATGAACCTATTTATCTCCTGGAAACTCAACCTCTTCAATGTTCAGAATCATATACAGTTATTTCTTCATCTTTACACACTAGTCACTTCATACAATTCTTCTCTGATGTAAGTCTATAACTCTTCATCTCAGGATACTAAATTTCAAACTTCCATCATTGTTTCCAAATTCCTACCATTTAATCAATATATCTAGCTATTTGAGCCAATCACTACAGTAAACAATTTGTCCAGGTCAATATTTTTCAATTCTGTCAAAATCTTGATAATTCAATTGTCCCTGTCCTTGATAATTCAATTGTACCAAATGCAAATTGCTTAGGTTTGTGTCATAACTTGAACATTTTCAAATTTTCGGCAGCTGGTTGCTCTGGAAACATGGCAGCAGAGTAAAATGCTCCAGCCAAAGCTCTGCCTATTTTTTTTTCTGTCTTTTTCTTGCTCTTTCTTTCCTCCTTTCTGCATTTGTTTACAACTAATGACTTGGACTTAGCCAGAGGGGAATGGAGGAGCTGGTGAGCCGAGGAGACAAATCCCAGAGCAGAGGCAGGTGGGGAGAAGCAGTCCCAGAGCGAAGGCCGATACACGAAAGCAGACCTGGAGTGAAGGTTGGCGCAGGAAAACAGACCTGGAGTGAAGGATGGTGCGGGAAGCAGACCGAGAGAGGAGGCTGGTGCAGGGAAACAGACTGACAGAAGATGCTGGTGCAGGGAAGCAGACCGGGAGAGGAGGTTTATCACAGGGAAGCAGACTGAGAGGGGAGGCTGACACGGGGAAGGAAACTGAGAGAGGAGGCTGATGTGGGGAAGCAGACCAAGAGGGGAGGTTGACGCGGGGAAGGAGACTGAGAGAGGAGGCTGATGTGGGGAAGCAGACCAAGAGGGGAAGTTGAACGCGGGGAAGCAGACCGAGAGAGGAGGTTGGTACGGGGAAGCAGAACGGGAGAGGAGGTTGACACAGGGAACAGAACAAGAGTAAGCTTTCTTGGACTCTTCATGTGGACCCATTGGTTACAAAGGCCCAACAACATCTCTTCTTCTCAGGCAGCTGAGAAAATTTGGCATGACGACCAATACCCTTTCCAACTTTTATAGCTGTGCCATCGAGAGTATTCTGTCTGGAGGTTTCACTACCTGGTATGGAAACTGTACCATTCAAGATCGGAGAGATTCACAGAGACTGGTGAACTCGGCCCGGACAATCACAAAGGCCATCCTCCCATCTATAGAATCAATCTACCAGGCCCGCTGTTAAGGAAAGGCTGCCAGCATTCCGTAGAGACCACTCCCTCCGCGACTCCCTTGTCAGATCCACACCCCCCACCGACCCAACCACCACTCCCGGCACCTTCCCTTGCAACCGCAGGAGGTGCAACACTTGCGCCCACACCTCCCCCCTCACTTCTCTCCAAGGCCCCAAGGGAAACTTCCATATCCGCCACAGATTCACCTGCACCTCCACCCACATCATCTACTGCATCCGCTGCAGCCGGTGTGGCCTCCTCTATATTGGGGAGACAGGCCGCCTACTTGCGGAGCGATTCAGGGAGCACCTCTGGGCCACCCGGACGAACCAACCCAACCAACCTGTGGCACAGCATTTCAACTCCCCCTCCCACTCCACCGAGGATATGCAGGTCATTGGACTCATCCACCGCCAAACCACAACAACCCGACGGTCGGAGGAGGAGCGTCTTATCTTCCGACTGGGAACCCTCCAACCGCAGGGGATGAACTTGGACTTCACCAGTTTCTTCATCCCCCCTCCCCCCACCTTGTCTCAGCCGGATCCTTCCAGCCCGGCACCGCCTTCCTGACCTGCAGTCTTCTTCTTGACCTCTCCGCCTCCACCCTACTCCGACCTATCACCCTCACCTTGACCTCTTTCCACCTATCACATTTCCAACTCCCCTCCTCCAAGTCCCTCCTCCCTACCTTTTATCTTCTCCTGCTGAACACTCTCTGCTCATTCCTGAAGAAGGGCCTGTGCCCGAAACGTCGAATCTCCTGTTCCCTGGATGCTGCCTGACCTGCTGTGCTGTTCCAGCAATAAAGTTTCAACCTTGATCTCCAGCATCTGCAGACCTCACTTTCTCCTCGAAGCATTCTCTAGATCCATTCCAACATGGCAATGTTTTTCTACAACCTCTACCATTGGGGAGATGGTACAGAAGCCCAAACACATGCACCAACCAGTTTTGAAACAGTTTCTGCCCTACTGTTGTTAGAATACTGAATGGATTCACAAACTCTTAGCATTTGCCTGTACCTGTGTTTTGTTTTTGCCACTGTGTACCTATTATTTACTTACTTATCTATGCTATTTAGATTAGATTAGATTCCCTACAGTGTGGAAACAGGCTTTCGGCCCAACAAGTCCACACCGACCCACCGAAGAGAAACCCACCCAGACCCATTCCCCTACATTCACCCCTGACTAATGCACCTCACACTATGGGCAATTTAGTGTAGCCAATTCACCTAACCTGCACATCTTTGGACTATGGGAGGAAACCGGAGCACGCGGAGGAAACCCACGCAGATATGGGGAGAATGTGCAAACTCCACACAGACAATTGCCTGAGGCGGGAATTGAACCCTGGTCCCTGGCGCTGTGAGGCAGCAGTGCTAACCACTGAGCCACCGTGCCGTGATCTGCCTGTATTGCTCGCATGACAAAGCTTTTTACTGTGCCTTGGTACACGTGATATTTGATTCGATTTGATTCAATTTAATTCAATTCAGATGCGGGGAAGCAGACTGAGAGCAGAGCTTAGTGCATGGAAACAAACCGAGAGAGGAGGCTGATGTGGGGAAACAAACCAAGAGAGGAGGCTGACGCGGGGCAACAAACCGAGAGAGGAGGCTGGCGTGGGGAAGCAGATCGAGAGAGGAGGATGATGTGGGGAAACAAACCGAGAGAGGAGGCTGATGTGGGGAAACAAACCAAGAGAGAAGGCTGATGTGGGGAAGCAGATCGAGAGAGGAGGCTGATGTGGGGAAACAGACCGAGAGAGGAGGCTGATGTGGGGAAACAAACCGATAGAGGAGGCTGACATAGGGAAGCAGACTGAGAGAGGAGGCTGATGTGGGGAAACAGACCGAGAGAGGAGGCTGACGCGGGGCAACAAACCAAGAGAGGAGGCTGACGTGGGGAAGCAGATCGAGAGAGGAAGCTGACACGGGGAAGCAGATCGAGAGAGGAGGATGATGTGGGGAAACAAACCGAGAGAGGAGGCTGATGTGGGGAAACAAACCAAGAGAGAAGGCTGACGTGGGGAAGCAGATCGAGAGAGGAGGCTGATGTGGGGAAGCAGACCGAGAGAGGAGGCTGATGTGGGGAAGCAAACCGATAGAGGAGGCTGACACGGGGAAGCAGACAGAGAGGGGAGGATTATCGCGGGGAAGCAGACCAAGAGAGGAGGCTGATGTGGGGAAGTAGACCACGAGAGGAGGCTGATGTGGGGAAACAAATCAAGAGAGGAGGCTGGTGTGGGAAAGCAGATCGAGAGAGGAGGCTGATGCTGGGAAGCAGACCGAGGGAGGAGGCTGATGCGGGGAAGCAGACCGAGAGAGGAGGCTGATATGGGGAAGCAGACCGAGAGAGGAGGCTGACGCGGGGAAGCAGACCGAGGGAGGAGGCTGACGTGGGAAAGCCGACCGAGAGAGGAGGCTGACACGGGGAAGCAGACTGAGGGAGGAGGCTGATGCGGGGAAGCAGACCGAGAGAGGAGGCTGACGCGGGGAAGCAGACCGAGGGAGGAGGCTGACGTGGGAAAGCAGACCGAGAGAGGAGGCTGACGCGGGGAAGCAGATCGAGGGAGGAGGCTGACGTGGGAAAGCAGACCGAGAGAGGAGGCTGACGCGGGGAAGCAGACCGAGAGAGGAGGCTGGCGTGGGAAAGCAGACCGAGAGAGGAGGCTGATGTGGGGAAGCAGACCGAGAGAGGAGGCTGACGCGGGGAAGCAGACCGAGAGAGGAGGCTGACGCGGGGAAGCAGACCGAGAGAGGAGGCTGGCGTGGGAAAGCAGACCGAGAGAGGAGGCTGATGTGGGGAAGCAGACCGAGAGAGGAGGCTTATGCGGGGAAGCAGACCGAGTGCAAGCTTTCTTGGACTCTTCATGTGGACTCACTGGTTACAAAGGCCCAACAACATCCCTTCTTCCTCAGGCAACTGAAAAAATTTGGCATGATGGCGAATTCTCTTGCCAACATTTATAAGTGCGCCATCGAGAGCATTCTGTCTGGATGTATCACTACCTGGTATGACAACTGTGCAGTTCAAGATCGGATGTGGGGAAGAGATTAGTGAAGAGACTGGTGAACTCGGCCTGGACAATCACAAAGGCCAATCTCCCATCTATAGAATCAATCTACCAGGCCCGCTGTTAAGGAAAGGCTGCCAGCATTCTCGAGATCCATTCTAACATGGCAATGCTTTTTTACAACGTCTACCATCAGGGAGAAGGTACAGAAGCCCGAACACATGCACCAGCCGGTTTCGAAACAGTTTCTGCCCTACTGTTGTTAGAATACTGAATGGACTGACAAACCCTTAGCATTCGCCTGTATCTGTGTTTTTGTTTTTGTTTTTGCCGCTGTGTACCTACTATTTACTTATCTATGTTATTTATCTATGTGATCTGCATGTATTGCTCGCAAGACAAAGCTTTTCTCTGTACATCTGTACAAGTGACATTTGATTTGATTTGATTCGATTCAATTCAATTCAATTCAGATGCAGTGAAGCAGAGGTTGGCACAGGGAAACAAACCGAGAGAGGAGGCTGAAACGGGGAAGCAGACCGAGAGAGGAGGTTGGTGTGGGGTAGCAGACCACGAGATGAGGCTGATGCAAGGAAGCAGACCGAGAGGGGAGGCTGGTGTGGGGAAGTAGACCGCGAGAGGAGGCTGATGTGGGAAGCAGACCGAGAGAAGAGGCTGACGTGGGGAAGCCGATCAAGAGATGAGGCTGGCACGGGGGAGTAGAGTAGAGAAGAGATTGATGTGGGAAAGCAGACTGAGAGATGAGGCTGGCGCGGGATAGTAGAGGAGAGAGCAGATTGATGTGGGGAAGCAGACTGAGAATTAGGCTGGTACAGGGAAGCAGATCGAGGAGGGGGGGTGAGGGGGTTGATGCGGGAAAGCAGATTGAATGGGGAGGCTGGTGCAGGGAAGCAGATCGAGAGAGGTTGGCGAGGGGAAACAGACCGAAGAGGGAAGGTTGACGTGGGGAAGCAGACCGAGAGATGAGGTTGGCACAGGGAAACAGACTCAGAGAAAAATTCCCTTGGAGTAGCTGAGAGCTGGTGCAGAGCTGACTGGAGTCTTGGAGTGGAGCGGAGTTAGCGTGGGCAGTCAGACTATATGAGGAAGGCTACTGCAATGCTGAGCTACTGCAATGTAATGTTTATTTATAATTTGTTTATCTGACTGTAATGTCTATCCTTTTAACTATGTCTTATTCCTAACTTATTCTCTGAATCACTGTAAGGTAATGCAGCTAATTTTCTTTTTATTCATCACTTTGTCTCTTAGATTTGTACGTAGGTACTTGTACCTAAGATGGTGCCATTAGAAGCGACATTGTAAAATCTTTCACTGTACTTCTGTATTTTTGTACTTGAGTACATGTGTCAATAAAGGATATTCAAAAGGAAGTGTTCAGTCATTGAAGTTCATCTCTTTCAACAGTTCCAATATGATTGACTTACTGTTTTGTCACAATACAATGCTATATCTAGGAATCAGTTAATTGTTATTGATTGGTTTGAAAGTAGTAACATTTTTGAGTGTTATAGATCCCAGATCAATCTCTTTCTTTCTCAGGATCTATCAGGTACTCTAGTGCGCAAAATATGAGATTGAAAGGCATTACAGTGATTTAAAGGTGGAATGAGGCCTCACACCAAGGAGCTTTGTCATCCAGCACTGACACTCTTCATTGCTATCTCACTAAACCCACTGAGAGGATACAATTGGAAAAAAGAAAGTCTAAGTTTACAAAGTAATATAATTTACAATATAACTTTATGCAATATTCAGATGAACGTGGTGTTTTGGCTCATTAGACCTCATTTTTCTGGAGTATCAAGCTGACCATCTTTCCATGACATTAACAACTGTTTCTTAAGTTAATCCCTTCCTGGCAGTCCAATGTTGGTTTAACAGACTATATGTAAATAAAGTTAAAAATCACACAACACCAGGTTATAGTCCAACAGATTTATTTGAAAGCACTAGCTTTTGGAGTGCGGTGCTTTCATCAGGTAGTTGTGGAGTATAAATCATAGGGCACAGAATTTATAGCAAAGGTTTACAGTACAATGTATCTGAAATTACATATTGAAAAAGACCTGGATTGTTTGTTAAGTCTCTCATCTTTCAGTATGGGCAGGTTGGTTTCAGTTCTTTGTAAATCCCAGAACATTTTTAAAGTTACATTCGCAAGTGAACTTTAACAATAGGTGCCATGTTGGCCTAGAAAATACATTGGAAGTGTGAGGTGTCCTGTGTGAGGTTGTCTGTGCCCCAATGTTCAGACTGATTCTAATCTAATAAAAGGGATTTACAGAATCTTACATGGATTTAAGCAGTTTTTGAGCAAAATAAAATGTAATTCTGCAAGTACAAATCCACCTCACAAACCTATATGTGGGTGCATCAGTGAGAGAGTGTGTGAATGTGTACTTGTGTGAGTGTGAGTGTAAAGGGTTATAAATTTGTTAGAGGGTGCGTGTGAGTATGGGAGTGTATGTGTGAGTGTATGAGAGAGAGCTTGTGTATGAGAGAGGGCATGTGTGTATGTGTGTGACTGTAGGAGTGTCTATGTGCAGTGGAGTCACCTGTAGTGTGACATGAATCCAAATCTCCGTTGAGGCCGTCCCCATGAACTTGTGCGGTGTCCATTCATCCGTTGCCGTAGCCTCTGCTCGGTCTCACCAATGTACCATGCCTCAGGGCATCCTTGCCTGCAGTGTGTGAGATAGACAATGTTGGCTGAGTCACATGACTACCTGCCACGTACATGGTGGGAGGTGTCTCCTTGTGTAATGATGGTATCTGTGTCGACACTCTGGTAGCATCTATCATGACAGGGTTGTATGGTGTTGTCCTGAAGGCTGGGCAGTTTGTTGCGAACAATGATCTGTTTGTGGTTCGGTGGTTGTTTAAAGGTGAGAAGTGGAGGTGTGGGGAAGGTCTTGGTGAGGTGCTCATCCTCATTGATAATGTGCTGCAGGCTGCGAAGAACATGGCGTAGTTTTTCACTTCCTGGGAAGTACTGGATACCAAATGGTATATTGTCGATTGTAGTTCGTGTCTGTGTCCTGAGGAGGTCATTATTGTTTCTCGCTGTGGCATGTTGGAACTGGCGGACAATGAGTTGAACATCATACCCTGTTTTTCCAAGTGCCTGTCACGTTCCTCCTCATCGGAACAGATCTTGTGTATGCATAGGGCTTGTCTGTAGGGGATGGCTGTTTTAATATGCTTTGTGTGGAAGCTGAGAAGCGTAGCATCATGAAATTATACGTGGATTTGCAGCAGAGAGGTGCTGAGGTGCCCATCCTAGATGGAGATGCTTGTGTCCAAGAATGAGACAGATACTAGAGAGTACTCCATGGTCAGTATGATGGTGGGATGAAATGGTTGATATCACTGTGTACTTGTTTCAGTGACTCCTCACCATGGTCCAGGGGAAGAATATTACATCAATATACCTGGGGTACAGTGTTGGTTGGAATCCTGCATAGAGAAGAAGTCTTGTTTGAACCTGTGCATGAAACTGTTGGCATATTGGGGTGCAAATTTGGTCCCCATGGCTGTTCCATGTGTCTGGATGAAGAACTGGTTGTCAAAGGTGAAAATGTTATTGTCGAGGAAAAAGTAGATGAGTTGTAGGATGGTGCTTTGGTGATTGGCAGTTGTTGGTGTTGAGTACTGAGGCTGTTGCCGTGATGCCATCATTGTGGGGGATGCTGGTGTAGAGTGCTGAAACGTCCATTGTCACGATGAATGTTCCCGTTGACTGGTCCGTGGGAATGAGTTTCGGTAAGAAATCTGTAGTGTCGCGACAGAAGCTGGGGATCCACTGTACAATGGGTTTCATGATGCCTTCAACATAGCCAGAGAGGTTCTCACACAGGGTGCCATTGCCTGATACAATGGGACATCCTGGTGTGTTGGCTTTGTGTACCTTTGGAAGGCAGTAGAAGTCACCTATAAGAGAAGTACGTGGGATGAGGACGCATAGGGAAGTCTGAAGGACTGGATCCAAAGTCCTGGTCAACGTGTTTAGTTCACGGGTGTGCTCTTTGATCAGATTGGCTGGTCATTGCCTGTTCCTGGTTGTCATAATTTGGAGATGCCGGTGTTGGACTGGGGGTGTACAAAGGTAAAAAGCATACTACACCAGGTTATATCCAACAGGTTTATTTCGAAGCACGAGCTTTCAGAGTGCTGCTTCTTCATCAGGTGGTTGTGGAGGATAAAATCGTAGGACACAGAACTTATAGGAAAAGTTTACAGTGTGATATAACTGGTTTTTCCTGGTTGTTCAGTTGTCAGCACACTTCCTTGCAACAATCTGTTCTATTCTGAATGACAATGGCTCCTCCTTTATCTGCTGCTTTGATGACAATATTGTGAATAGTTTTGAGCATTGCGTTGTGATCGGGTGATGTATGCTCTGCCTTGTGGGTGCAGCTGATGAATCTGGCATTATTATTTTTCCTGATGGCTTGGATATACATGTCAAGCCCAGGGCAGTGACCCTCCGGTGGAGTCCAAGTTGACTCCTTCTTTAGTCACTGTTGGGGCAGAAATTGAGATCCCTCCTGAGAACTTCAATCTCTTTGGTTGAAGGATGTGGTCCGATAAGTTGACGATCGACTTCCCTGCGGTGATAATGTGTCCCACTGTGGTGCCAGGGTGGGCTTGGCTACAGCTGGTGGTGATGCCAAGTTTCTCCAGTTTCTTGTTCTTGGTGTGCATGTACGTGGTATAGTTTTGTCACCTTGCCTGTTTGGCAATGTCCTGTAACTGTACCACTGTATCCTGAGCGCAGGCTGAGAATGTGGACTCCATCTTAATTTCAAGGTTGTGGCGCCTGCTGTAGAGTTGGTGCACGAGATGATTGAGGGGTTTGCGAGGGGTGCAGTGACAAAGTGTCTCCACGTAGTCTGTGTTGTAGGTTGACTTGAGCAGGTTCGTGATCCATAATCCTTTGGGATCTTTCCTGCTTCCCAGCATTTCTGTGCCGATATGCATGATCTTCTTGGGACATCCGCTACACTTTGAGCCAGCAGTTAGTGGTGTCGATGGTGGTCATGATTTGGAGATGCCGGTGTTGGAGTGGGGTGTGCAAAAATACAAAGTCTGTGAAAGGGTGCATCTGTGCATGTGAGTGTAGGAGTGTATGTGTGAGCATATGAGAGAGAGCTTGTATATGAGAGAGGGTCTGTGTGAGTGTATGGGTCTGTAGGAGTGTGTGTGTTTCCATGTGTGTGTCTCCGTGTGTGTATGTGTGTCATGCAGTGGGGTCACCTGTAATGTGACATGAATCCAAGGTCCTGGGTCCGGGACATTGCCAAATAGGTGAGGTGACAAAGATACACTATGTACATGCAAACAAAGAACAAAAATCTGGAGAAATTTGGCATCACCACCAGCAGTAGCCAAGATCACCCTGGCACTACCGCAAGAAAGTCGATCGTCAACTTATCGGACCACACCCTTCAACCGGAAGAGACTGAAGTTCTCGGCAGGGGGTCTCAACATCTGCCCACCACCAAAATGGACTCCACGGTTCTTGCAGCAGACACGGAGGAATTCATCAGATGATTGAGACTCCGGGTAAACTTTCAAGATGCCAGCAGTGATCCCACTGAGCCCACCGACGAACTAGAACAGTCATCACACGGATCTAGAGGAGCGACCAAAGGAGTCAACGTGGCCCCTACTGGAGGGCCACTGCCCTGAGCTTGACATGTATGCCCAAACCATCAGGAAATGTGTAAATGCCAGATTTATCAGCCGCACCCACAAGGTAGAGCAAAACATCACCCGATCACAACGCAACGCCATTGACGCTCTCAAAACCAATCACAACATTGTCATCAAACCAGCAGATAAAGGAGGAGCCATTGTCGTTCAGAATAGAACAGATTACTGCAAGGAAGAGTAACAACTGAACAACCAGGAACACTACAGGCAACTACCAGCTGATCCAACCAAAGAGCACACCTGTGAACTAAACACATTGATCAGCGCTTTGGATAGAGTCCTTCAGAGATCCTGACATGCCCTCATCCCACGTACTTCTCGCATCGGTAACATCTACTGCCTTCTGAAGATACACAAAGCCAACACAACAGGACACCCCATTTTATCAGGCATTTCGACCCTGTGTGAGAACCTCACTTGCCGTGTTAAAAGCATCTTGAAACCCATTGTACAGGGGACCCCGAGCTCCTGTCACGACACTACAGATTTCTTACAGAAACTCAGCACCTATGGACCAGTCAAACCAGGAATATTCCTCATCACAATGGATGTTTCAGCACTCTACACCAGCATCCCCCACCAATGATGGCATCACGGCAACAGCCTCAGTACTCAACCCCAACAATTGCCAATCTCCAAACGCCATCCTGCAACTCATCCACTTTATCCTCAACAATAACATTTTCACCTTTGACAGCCAGTTCTTCATCCAGACACACGGAACAGCCATGGGGACCAAATTTGCACCCCAATATGCCAACAGTTTCATGCACAGGTTCAAACAAGACTTCTTCTCTACACAGGACATCCAACAAACACTGTTTACCAGGTATATTGACATCATTTTCTTCCTCTGGACCCATGGTGAGGAGTCACTGAAATAACTACACAGCGATAGCAACGAGTTTTATCCCACCATCAAACTCACCATGTAGGACTCTCTAGTATCTCTCTCATTTTTGGACACATGCACATTCATCAAGGATGGGTACCTCAGCACCTCACTCTACCACAAATCCACGGGTAATCTCACAATGCTACACTTTCCACCAGAAACATATTAAAACAGCCATCCCCTACAGACAAGCCCTACACATACACAGGATCTGCTCAAATGAGGAGGAACGTGACAGACACTTCAAAGTACTCAAGGATGCCCTCATAAGAATAGAGTATGATGTTCAACTCATCGACCGCCAGTTCTGATATGACACAGTGAGAAACAATAATGACCTCCTCAGGAGACAGACGCGAGCTGCAACCAACAGGGTACCCTTCATTGTCCACTACTTCCCAGGAGCTTAAAAGCTATGCCATGTTCTTCACAGCCTGCAACACATTATCAGTGAGGATGAGCACCTCACCAAGACCTTCCCCACAACTCCACTTCTTGCCTTTAAACAACCACCAAGCTGCAAACTGATCATTGTTTATAGCAAACTGCCCGGCTTTCAGGACAATTCCATACAACCCTGTCACGGTAGGCATTGCAAGAAGTGCCAGAGTGTGGACATGGATACCACCATTACACTTGGGGACACCACCCCCCATGTACGTGGCAGGTAATCATGCGACCCAGCTAATGTTGAATTCTCACACACTGCAGGCAAGGATGCCCTGAGACATGGTACATTGGTGAGACCGAGCAGAGGCTATGGCAATGGATGAATGGACACTGCACAACAATCAACAGACAGGAGTGTTCTCTCCCAGTAGGAGAACACTTCAACGATCCGGGATATTCAACCTCGGACCTTTGGGAGATCATCCTCCAAGGTGGACTTCAGGACAGGCAACAATGCAAAGTGGCCAAGCAGAGGCTGATAGCCAAGTTTGGAACCCATGGGGACAGCCTCAACCAGGACCTTAGGTTCAAGTCACACTACAGGTGACCCTACTGCACTACACACACACACACAAATTCACAGACAGATACTCCTACAGACATACATACACTTACTGACGCAGACCCTCTCTCATACACAAACTCTCTCTCATACGCTCACACATATACGCTCATACACTGAATGACATCACAGGTTCTAAAAAGAGACAGTGCAAGATAGCAGACAATGACACATCCCTCCCAAATCGTCTCAATGCCTTCTATGCTCGCTTTGAGCAGAATTTCGGTGGAGAGGTAACACCTATTCTGACAAGTCCTGATGAACCTATCTCAACAGTCACTGCATCAGACGTCAGATCAGTTTTCCTTTGTATGAATCCAAGGAAAGTGATGGGACCAGAGTACCAGGCCGTGCACTCAGAGCATGCACAGATCAACTGGCAAAGGTCTTCTCGGACATCTTCAACCTTTCCTTGCAGCAGGCCACTGTCCCTGCTTATTTCAAGAGGGCCAACATTATCCCTGTGCCTAAGAAGGCTCATGCAGCATGTCTCAAAGACTATCACCCAGTGGCCCTAACTTTGGTGGTCATGAAGTGCTTTGAAAGGCTGGTCATGACATTAATCAACTCCAGCCTCCCCACTACTCTTGACCCACTCCAATTTGCCTATCGGACGAACAGATCCATGTCAGGTGCCATATCACTTGCCCTTCACTCCTCCCTAGAACATCTTGACACCAAGAACAGTTACATAAGAATTGTACTCCTTGACTATAGTTCAGCCTTCAACACTATTATCCCCTCAATACTGATTACTAAACTTAGTGATCTCGGACTAAGCCCCACTCTCTGCAACGGGATCCTCAGTTTCCTGACCCACAGGCCACAATTGGTGAAGATTGGGGACAATATTTCATCGTCACAACATTCAACACTGGAGCCCCCCAAGGGTGCATTATCAGCCCCCTACTGTACTCACTATATACCCATGGCTGTGTCGCCAAATACCAGACTAATGCCATTTACAGGTTCGCTGGTGACACCACCAAAGTTGGTCGAATTTCAGATGGCAACGAAACAGACTACAGATGGGAGGTGGAAGACCTGGAAAAATGGTGCACTGAGAACAACCTAGCTCTCAATGCCGACAAAACCAAAGAACTCATTATTGACTTTCAGCGGGATGTTACTTATGTCCCCCTACACATAAACAGCACAGAAATGGAATGAGTGGAGAGTGTCAAACTCCTGAGAATGGTCATCCATGACAAGCTTTCTTGGTCTCTTCATGTGGACTTCAATGATAGGTTTTTCTAACAATCAATAATGGTCTCATGGTCATCATTAGTTTCTTAATTCCAGATTTTTATTGAATTCAAATTCCATCAGCTGCTGTGCAGAACATTTCCCAGCTCTCTGGGTTAACAGTCTAGTGATAAAACCACTGGCCATATCTCGCCCTGCAGACTATTCAAAAAAATTCACAAAACCCGAACATTTGCCTTTCCCAACTGCTTTGATGTGTCTGAAAGTATTTTCACTTATTTTCTAACTCTCAACTAAATGCCTTTTAAACTTTAGATTCGATTCCTTACAGTATGGAACCAGGCCCTTCGGCCCAACCAGTCCACACCGACCCTTTGAAAAGGAACCCACCCAGACCCATTCCCCTACATTTACCCCTGACTAATGCATCTAACACTATGGGCAATTTAGCATGGCCAAATCACCTGACCTGCACATCTTTTGGATTGTGGGAAGAAACTGGAGCACCAGGAGGAATATTGCACAGACCTGGGGAGAACGTGCAAACTCCACACAGATAGTTGCCCGAGGTAGGCTTTGAACCAGGGTCTCTGGTGCTATGAAGCAGCAGTGCTAACCATTAAGCCCAGTACTGCCCATATGCCTTATATGAGGTCCCTGTAAGACATATCTTTATGAAGGTAAACAACTGTAGCTTATTCCAATCATTCAACATTGTGTCTCTCATTAAATCTGAAAATTGGCCTCACTCACTCAGTTCAAGTACAATTAGCGATGGGAACAACGCCAGCCTACCCAGTGACACCCAAATCCCATGAATGAATCAAATTTTAAAAAGTTGTCCCAGTATCCTTGGGAAAATAATTAATTATCAAATAATTCATATGTTGAAAATACTTTCTCAAAGTCCAGAAATGGAGTAATTGGACACCATTTTGAAGCTGTCTACTTGATTCTCTCATAACTCAGTAGCTGAAGTTGATTGTCACAAATGCTGCTTTGGTTGCTAGTTCGTACAGAAGCCGACCTATCTGGCCCGTTCTCACCAATGGGGCTCAATGCAAGATAACAAGTGGAGCAAACTTAGTTGATACTGTAATGCAGAGGGTTGATGAGGATATTTTTGTCATGCATCTGGAATGTCAGAAAGCATTTGATAAGGTTCCACTCATTCAACTTATTAGTGAAAGTGAAGCCCATGGGATTAAAGAGGTGGTGATAGCACAGATACGAAAGATGTTAATTGATAGAAAGCACTGGATGATAGCCACCTGATGAAGGAGCAGTGCTCTGAAAGCTAGTGCTTCCAAATAAACCTGTTGGACTATAACCTGGTGTTGTGTGATTTTTAACAGAAAGCAGAGTGTTATTGTGGGCAGTTGTTTTTCAGACTGGAAGGAGGTATACAATGATAATCCCTTGTAGAACCGCTGCTCATTTAGATTGATATTAATGACTTGGCTGGATTTAGCAATTTGTGGCACTGTTTCAAAGTTTACAGATGATACTAAACTTGGAAATGTAGTATGAGGAAGACAGCAGCAGACATCAGGATGATCTATGCAGATTGTTGAAATCCCAAATACACAGCAAATAAATTTACTTCAGAGCAGTCGGAGTGTTGAATTTTGGAAGGAAGAATGTGGATATTCTAATGGTGCAATTCTGAAGAAGATGCAGGAACAGAAAGAGCTGGGCTGATTGCATGCAGATTTTGAAGGTACCAAATTAATAAGGCTGTTAAAAAAAATACATGTCCTTGACTTTAAAAATGGAGGCATAGAGTACAAAAGCACAGAAGTAATCCTAAACATTTCTGAATCAACAATTAGCTCTTGGCATCAGTTTGTGTTCTATTTTGGTCTCAACACTTTAAGAATGACACCAAGTTATTAAAAAAGATGAAGATTTAATAGAATGATGTAAATCAGAGATGAAGGGCTTCAGTGTGTCGAGAGATTAGAGAAACATGGATTATTATCTAGGAGCAGAAGAGTAGGAGAGAGTTAATAGAGGAGTTCAAAATTTTGAGGGTTGTGATATAGTACTTTTTTCAATGGCTGATAGATCAGTGACTAGAGCAGACAGATTGAAGGTAATTGGCAAAACAACTTGAAGTGAGACTTTTTTTAAAATTCAGCAAATTGTCATGGTCTGGAATCCATTGCTAGAAAGAATGACAAAAGCAGATTTCAATGGCTACGTTCAAAAGGGTATTACATAGATACTTGAACAGGAAAAGTTACAGTCTATGGGAAAGAGTAGAGGAGAGGGCTAATTGGATGGGTCTTTAAATATTGAAGGTGAACAGGGTCAGTTTGCCTTTGTACTGTGCTATATGATTCTATGATCCTATATGAGCAAACTATAATAAAAGACCTCACAACACCATACACTCTCACAAACACACACACAAGCACACATATACACACACAAACATACACACACATGCTCCCTCTCACATGTGCACACACACACATTCACCCTCTCTCTCACACATACTCTCCCTCTCTCTCTCTCTCTCTCACACACACACACTCCCTCACAAACACATACACATGCTCCCTCCTTCCCGCTCTCCCTCTCCCCCACACACACACTCTCCCTCTCCCACACACACATACTCTCCCTCCCCCTCTCTCTCTCACACACACACACATATATAAGTTTACGGGGTGAACTTGCATTTGCAGATGTGTATTTGCAGATACATTCTATTTTGTTTAGAAAACACACAATCCATAGGCAGTCAGTCATTGTGACATTTTATACATTTTTACTTTGGAAATATCAGTCTGACTCCAGGTTTGGATACACTCAGATTCTAACCTTATATCTTTAATGCATTTTCTGAGCTGAGATGTCACCTTTTTTTATCCACTGATAAAACCTTAATGATTTGGAGATGCCGGTGTTGGACTGGGGTGTACAAAGTTAAAAATCACACAACACCAGGTTATAGTCCAACAGGTTTAATTGGAAGCACACTAGCTTTCGGAGCATCGCTCCTTCATCAGGTGATAGTGCCTTAACATAAAACCTTAAGTTAACTCGGGGCTATGACTTGAAAGAAATTCTAGGATTTACATATTAATCAATCAAAACCTGCAACCCCATTCTAAGTGATTAAAGACTTAACAGCAAACTAGGTTTGTCTAATCAATTGCATCAGTTATATGACACTTTGATCTTTTACTTATAAATTCTGTGTACCTGCCCCATGAGCTATCTGATGAAGGATCAGTGCTCTGAAAGCGCGTACTTTCAAATAAACCTGTTGGACTATAACCTGGTGTTGTGTGATTTGTAACTTTATAATGAAAGAAGGGACTATCACTGTTAACACTATATAGAAATAAGGTTTAGGTTGGAAACACAAATGTGAAGGTTTGCACATATTACATTTCAAAAACGCAGAGGGTCACGCATGTAAGGAATAAGCTGATATAGGAAGGATTGCAGGCTGGTACTTAAAAGGTATTTGGATGGTTACATGAATAGAAAGGGTTTAAAGGGATATGGGCCAAATTCTGGTAAATGGGACTAGACTTATATAGGATATTTGGTCGGCATGGACAAGTTGGACTGAAGAGTCTGTTTCTATGCTGTATATCTCCACGACTCTATGACTCTAATTGAGTTTTCTATCAGGCAAGCATCCATTAGCTGTGAAAACAGTTTAACTGCCATTTACATCACCACTAGTTGTGCAATCTTGCTGCCCGGGAAATGGTTATCCCATATGTCTAGGTATCAAGTCACCTGTAAAAGATATTAATTGTGTGATTCATTCTGAGATGTTTAAATGCAAAATGCTAAATAAAGCAAGTATTATTAATTATAGTTTAAACTTTGACTCTACATTTTAAACTTTAACCTGAAACTATTCCAAATTCGTATATATGAAAATGCAATGTAAGTCAGCACCTTAAAGTGAAAAAGAACAAATTAGCCTGCAGTGATAATCCATCATTTACTTTACCAGATTCTGGTAAACATGCTGGGCATTTTGAGCACATTCTGTTATTATTACTATTTGGACTTACTGATAGCTCAAGAACAGGACGTGTGCAATCAAGCAGCTGTTCTTTACCACCTCCAGCGTCCTGTCCTTTCAGTTGTACCATCTATGGAAGAAGTTAGAACACATAGTATGGCATATTAAATATCAGGAATGTTTGTAGCAACAGATGTTTAAAATACCAGCATCAGTGCTGTCTTTCAACACTTTGACGGGAAACAGAGCAATAATATGTGACCCAAAGGATTGTTATTGCATCAAATGAGAAGCAGAAAGAAGAGCTTTATATTTGGAAATGAATTAATGTTGTTGTGGAGAGGGGAGATTTAACCCTACTTGCCCATAACAAAGCAATGTATTTGAGTTGAATTCATTTTTACACCACAACTGATTTATGACTCTATTCCCTTCATGTAGGTCAGTTTGAGTTTGACTTTTTGAGTTTGATTTAATGTTGTCACACGTACAGTGAAATACAGTGAAAAGTGTTGTTTTACAAGGTATAAGGGCGGACCGTGCTATAAAAATTGCATCAGGATAGCAGAACAGAGTGCAGAGAAGGTGCAGAGAGAGAGATTAGAATTAACATTTGAGAAGTCCATTCAAAAGACTGATAACAGCAGGGAAGAAGCTGTTCCTGAAGCTGCTTGTACGTGTATCAAGCATTTATATCTTCTACCTGACAGAAGAGATTGGAAGAGAATATTACTGGGGTGGAAGGGGGTTTTGATTATGTTAGTTGCTTTTTCAAGGCAACAGGAAGTGTCGGTAGAATCAATGGATGGGAAGCTAGTTTGCTTGAGGGACTGGGCTGGGTTAGGTTAAAATGACCATCTATGAGCCCCTCCAGTATAGTCATTATTCCCATCTTTTCCTAATAAAGAGACATAAGGGGTACAGGTGCATTGTTTCTTGAAAGTGGAGTCACAGATTGACAGGGAGATGAAGAAGATGTTTGGCACACTTGCCTTCATTGGTCATCACATTGAGTATGGGAGTTAGGATGTCATGTTGCAGCTGCACTGGACATTAGTGAGACCTCTTTTGAAAAATTGCATAAGATTCTGGTTACCCTTCTTTGGGAGAGATGTTGTGAAACTTGAGAGGGTGAAGAAAAGATTTACGAGGATGTTGCCAGGACTGGAGGGTTTGAGCTTTAAGGGAGAGACTGAATGAGCTGCACTTTTTTTCTCTGGAGCATCAGAGGCTGAGGGGTGACTTATAGAGGTTTATAAAATCATTAGGTGCATGGATAGAGTGAACAGCCATGGTCTTTTTCCTAGAGTGGGGAAGTTCAAAACAAGACGGAAAGTTTAAGGTGAGAGGGGAAAGATTTAAAAAGGACCTAAAGGATAATCCTTTTCATGCAGAGGGTGGTGCCTGTCTGGAACGAGCTGCCAGAGGAAGTGCTGGAGGCAGGTACAATTACAACATTTAAAAGGAATCTTTATGGGCATATGAACAGGCAGGGTTTAGAGGGATATGAGCCAAGTGCTGGCAAATGGGACTAGGTCAAATTGGGAGGTCTTGTTGGCACAGATGAGTTGGATCGAAGTGTCTATTTCCATGCTATTTGATGCTATGACTGTGACACTATAATGAATAAAAACCAAACTTATGTCTGTAAACAGGACTTAGCCATAACATACTTTCACTAATCTAAATCAATGTAAAATTATATACAGCAGCTCAGCGGTTAGCACTGCAACTTTGCAGCACCAGGAACCCAGGTTCGATTCCACCCTCGGATGACTGTCTGTATGGAGTTTGCATGTTCTCCTTGTATTTGCAAGGGTTTCTGCCAGGTTCTCTGGCTTTCCTCCCACAATCCAAAAATGTGCAAGTTAGGTGGATTTGCCATGCTAAAATTACCCATAGTGCTCAGGGATGTATAGGTTAGGTGCATGAGCCTTGGGCAATGTAGGGTCACAGAGATGCTCTGAATGGGATGCTATTCAGAGAGTTGGTGTGGATCTGTGGTGTGCACCAGCGTTTCCACATATTATGTTCCTGATGAAGGTCTTATGCCCAAAACACCTCAGATGCTGCCTGACCTGTTGTGCTTTTCCATTGCCACAATATTTCAAAGGGCGGCACTGTGGCTCAGTGGTTAGCACTGCTGCCTCACAGCACCAGCGTCCCAGGTTCAATTCCAGCCTCGGGTGACTGTGTGAAGTTTGCACGTTCTCCCCATGTCTGCATTGGTTTCCTCTGGGTGCTCCAGTTTCCTCCCACAGTCCAAAGGTGTGTGGGTCAGGTGAATTGGCCATGCTAAATTGTCCATAGTGTCAGGTGCATTAGTTGGAGGGAGATGGGTCTGGGTGGGTTACTCTTCAGAGGGTCGGTGTGGACTGGTTGGGCCGGAGGGCCTGTTTCCACACCGTAGGGAATCTAATCTAATCAAAATGATGGCCTAGACCCTAACTTTGCTAATTGTTTTAAGCAGGTGTAACGTGGATATTCCAGGAGAGATGCAGCTGGTCAACCCATTTAGTTTTAAACAAAACTGAATTTATTTACAAGATTAATGAATGCAACACAAACAAAAGAGAACAGAATATCGAATAACTTAACCTATCCGAAAACCCAACAGATCATCCCAACTTAATGATGCTGTTCCAAATACTTGCAACAATCCCCATAAATACCCCTTGGCACAAAAGGTAAAATCAAACACAGAGTCTTACAACAGAGAAGTCAGAGAGAGAGAGGACCAGCCTGGACCTGCTTCTTTGGGTCTAGCAGCTTTTGTCTACATTACTGCTCAAAACCAAACCAAACCAGAGAAAAGCTGAGCTGGGAGAACTGGTCACTCCTCTTTCATTGGACAAGGGTTTTTTTTACTTAAAAGCCTTCCCCTGCGGCAATATCTGTTAGCTATCGTCAAATTGGCCCTAAAACCCCTCAACTCCAGACTTTTTGGAGCCTGTGTCGTTTACGATCTCTCTGAAAAAAAACAAGAATGGCATAGCCTTGTTAAAGGAGCAGCTTTGTCACACATACCATTGGGATTCTATTGTATTCTATACACCAGGAGGCCACAATTCATTTCTTTTTAAATTGTTTCAGCAGTATTTTGTTATCTCCATAAAATAATTTTTTTTTGCTGCAGGCATTCAGCTGCTGTAACCTGACCTTGAATTCGAGACCTATACTGACCGGTCAAGTCAGCCTCAGTAATACACAGCATTTTGTACCTATGCTGGACTGTATGTGGGAATACTGAAACCCAATTTTCATCATAACCCAAATATACTCTCCTACTCTGAAGAAACGAACATTGGGTGACTGCCTCATGGGTGAAAGTGGTGCTTTTATGTTTCACATATATAATTCATCACTGAATGTGTGTAAACAATTCTCCTTCAATTTATTAGTCAGTTCCTTGTTAATCCAATGTTTTAACCCTGATCCAAAGACCACCCAGGATTATTTTCCAATAAGAAAATAGTACTAAGGCAACCATGACATTAGGCAGAAAATTAAAACAGCAAGGGTGGATTGGGGGTTGTTTTGGATGCAAGCGGAAGGTGAAAGCCTTGAAATGTGGTATTAGACTGGAAGCCTAACATGACCATGCCTACTTTCAGGATTAAATAGATTTGCAGGTAAGTCAGAATCCTGCATGCAGTTGTTGGATAAATAATTTAGCCATTGAAATCTCCAGTTAACTCAGGATTTAAGCTAGCATTCTAGCTTTAGCAGCCAACACACATGTTTCCCAAGCTGTGTGTGAGCAATGCAAGGGTAGTGGAGCTATGCAACTGCTTTCAGCGAACCTGAAGGACTGGGATAGCTTCAAACATTAAAAGCCACTAGCTCCAGCTGTGAAAGCTGTAAGATTGCTGGTCACAATCTATCTTCTGAAACTATGCTCCCATTGCTTGTAAGATGGATTTCAGTTCAGCTATCTCAGACTTCGTTCACCATATGTTTACTTATGGGTTGTGGGTGTTGCTTGCTGGGCTAGCATTTATTGCCTATTTCCCTTGAGAAGATGGTGATCTGCCTTCTTGAAATGCTGCAGTCTATTTGGTGCAGTAAAATTTACAACTCTATTAGAGAGGCAGTTTCAGGGTTGAGATCCAGCAACATAGAAAGAATGACAATATATTTCCAAGTCAGGATGATGAGGAGGGGAAATTATAGGTGATCATGTTCCCATGTATCTACTAGCCTTGCTCTTCTAGATGAAAGCAGTTAGTAGTTTGGAAGGTGCTAAGGAACTTCGGGGAATTTTGAAATGCAGCTTGTGTCTGTTGCCACTGAATGTTGGTGCTGGTGGGAGTGAATGTTAATGCAAATCAAGCAGGCTGCTTTGTCCTGGATTGTGTCAAGCTTCTTGAGTATTATTGAAGCTGCACTCATCCAGACAAGTGAGAAATATTCCATCATACTCCTGACTTGCACTTTGTACAAAGTGGACATGCTCTGGGGAGTCAGAAGGTGAGTAACGGAGTCCTAGCTCTGATGAAGAGTCATCTAGACTTGAAATATTAGCTTGCTCTCTCCACAGATGCTGTGATCTCCAGCATTTGTTGTTTTCAGTACAGATTCTAGCATCTGCAGCAATGTGTTCCTTGCCTCTAACCTGCTACTTTAGCCACAGCATTCATATAGCTAGTCCAGTCAGTTTCTGATCAATGGTAACCCCAGGATGTTGATTGTGGGAATTGTGATGGCATTGCTATTGAATATCAAAGAACAATGGTTAAATTCTCTCCTTGCAGATGGTCATTTCCTGCTACTTTTGTGGCATGAATGTTACTTGCAATTTGTCAGCCAAGCCTGGATATTGTCCAGGTCTTGCTGCATATGGCTATGGACTGTTCCAGAATCTGAGGATTTGCAAATGGTGTTAAATATTTTGCAATCTTCAATGAGCATCCTGCTCCTGATGCATTGACATATCTTGGGATCTGTCGATGCCAGCCTAGTCTGAGCCTCTGCTCAGATCAGAGTGGTGCTGGAAAAGCACAGCAGGTCAGGCAGCATCCGAGCAGCAGGAAAATCAATATTTTTGGCAAAAGCCCTTCATCGGGAAAGCCATTCCTGATGAAGGGCTTTTGCCCGAAACGTCGATTTTCCTGTTCCTAGGATGCTGCCTGACCTGCTGTGCTTTTCCAGCACCACTCTGAACTCAACTCTGGTTTCCAGCATCTGCAGTCCTCACTTTTTCCTGAGCCTCTATTCAGCCAGAAGAGCAGCACCTTCAACACTAGCTGCCTCCTTCTTAAACATATCAACTATATTCTCAACAAACGTTCCACAGGATAGTTCAGAGGGAATAGACAACAGGGGTCAAAATAAATTTGAGGGTTCATAACCTATGACAACAAATTTCCAAATGGGGGGTCTTTATGGCTCAGTGGTTAGCATTGCTGCCTCACAGCACCAGAGTCCTGGGTTCAATTCCCGCCTGTTTGTGTGGAGTTTGCGCATTCTCCCTCTGCCTGCGTGGGTTTCCTCTGGGTGCTCTGGCTTCCTCTCACAATCACAAAGATGTGCAGGTTTGGTGAATTGGCCATGCTAAATTGCCCACAGTGTGTTAGTCAGGGGTAAATATAGGGTTTGGATGGGTTTCTGTTGGGAGGGGTGGTGTGGATTTGTTAGGCTGAAGGGCCTGTTTCCACACTGTAGAGAATCTAATCTAAAAGATGAGATAAAGAAGTTTGATTTGTTTATATGTGAACATCAAAAACGTTTCTAAGGTCTCTGGGATTATTTGAAAACCTTATGATTTATCAAGAACAACGTACATGCCAAATATAATTAGCTTCTCTATCCCCACCGAGCTAAACTGAAGTCCCATGTCTCCTGTAGAACTTGGCTTCCCATAAACTGCTTTAAAATTAAAAATTCAACAAGATACCCTCTTAATACACCACACGTTTCAGTGCTGCCATTCAAATATAATTATTTTATCCCTGTAGTTAGGTAGAGAAGAACATTAAAATAGTGTTTCAAACAGAAAGTGTAGATTACAGCACAAAAATAGCAGAATCAATTCCTGAGGACACAAGCTCACCCAACACTCAAATCCTATTTTCTGTCTGGTACTCAGGGCCAGCCCCAATAGCTGCTCTATATTTCCCTCCGAGACTAGCTCCTGCATGGCAAGCCTGGCATTGATCAGTTTAAATCCTTCAACTCATCTAATGACAGGTTTCGTCCTGCCACTTGTTCTGCTCCTCCAATCACAGATTCTGTTTCTTGTGGAACAGCAAGAAGGATAGGGAGGGCAACTGTGATTGGATGAACTGGAGCAGCCTTCAAGGGAAAGACAGGTTTTCTAATTGGAGGAGCACCTCTAAGATTCTGTCTCTCCCATGGATGTGGTCAATCTTTTTCTGATTGGTAGCCCTCTTCATTGAACTTTCAGAAATTATATATGCACATGCAGGGTTGAATTTGCCCGTTTTGCTTTCTGAATTTTGAGAACAGGTTGACATAGCCATCCAGCTTCTAAGAGGTCAGACCCCTACACATTCTCTACAGTCAAAGATTGGCTATTGACAATTATAATCATCAATACCACTAGTGGTTCAGTCTCCCACATCAGGTTGTCATTGATATCTGAAGTTTCTTGGAATGAGACCTCCTCCCAAGTAGACCAGCTGGGCACACATTGCCAGTGGTTATCAAGGTATTTATCATAGTCGGCCACCATAGTTCCCATTGAGCCATTCCACTCTCATCAACCCTGATCTCTCACATCTTTTCCTGTAGTTTCTTCTCTTGCAAGAAGAGAAACCAGAGTTAAGAGTGTGGGAAATGGATTGTGTGAGGAATGGAAAGAATAATATTTGTGGAGGCATAGATGTGAAATGACATGCAGGAGGCTCAGTATGAGTGTCGGCTATTTGAATGGGAGTTTGCGGAGGTGCCTGAGAGGAAGAGATTGAGTAGAGTTGCAAAGTGAGGAATGAAGAGAAGGAGAATATTGGAAAAGAGAGACCATGTGGCTCAACAAGGTTCCCCATGGTAGACTAGTTGCAAGGTTAAATCTCTTGGAATACAAGGAGAACTAGCTATTTGGATACAGAACTGACTTGAAGGAAGAAGACAGAGGATGGTGGTAGAGGGTTGCTTTTCAGACTGGAGGTCTGTGACCAGTGGAATGCCACAAGAATCAGTGCTGGGTCCACTACTTTTTGTCATTTATATAAATGATTTGGATGTGAACATAGGATGTATAGTTAGTAAGTTTGCAGATGGCACCAAAATTGGAGGTGTAGTGGACAATGAAGAAGGTGACCTCTGATTACAATGGGATCTTGATCAGATGGGCCAATGGGCTGAAGAGTGGCAGATGGAGTGTAATTTAGATAAATGTGAGCTGCTGCATTTTGGAAAAGCAAATCAGAGCAGAACCTATACACCTAGTGGTAAGGTCCTAGGGAGTGTTGCTGAATAAAGCGGCCTTGGAGTGCAGGTTCATAGCTCCTTGAACGTAGAGTCACAGGTAGATAGGATAGTGAAGAAGGCATTGGTGTGCTATCTTTTATTGTTCAGGGTACTGAGTACAGGAGTTGGGAGGTCATGTTACGCCTGTACAGGACATTGGTTAGGCCATTGTTCGAATATTGCATGCAGTTCTGATCTCCTTCCTATTGGAAGGATATTGTGAATCTTGAAAGGGTTCAGAAAAGATTTATAATGGTGTTGCCAGGGTTGGAGGATTTGAGCTATTGGGAGAAGCTGAATAGGCTGGGGCTGTTTTCCCTGGAGCATCAGAGGCTGAGGGGTTACCTTATAGAGGTTTATAAAATCATGAGGGGCATGGATAGGGTATATAGGCAAAGTCAAGATTAGTGTGGTGCCGGAAAAGCACAGCTTTTGCCTGAAACATTGATTTCCCTGCTCTTCAGATGCTGCCTGACCTGCTGTGCTTTTCCAGCACCAGTCTAATCTTGACTCTAATCTCCAGCATCTGCAGTACTCATTTCTGCCTAAATAGACAAAGTCTTTTCCCTGGGGTGGGGGAGTCCAGAACTACAGGGCGTAGGTTTAGTGTGAGAGAGAAAAGATATAAAAGGGACCTAAGGGGCAACTTTTTCATGCAAAGTATGGTGCATGTATGGAATGAGCTGCCAGAGGAAGTGGTGGAGGCTGGTATAATTGCAACATTTAAGAGGCATTTGGATGGGTATATGAATAGAAAGGATTTGGAGGGATATGGGCCAAGTGCTGGCAAATGGGACTAGATTAGGTTGGGATATCTGGTCGCCATGGACGATTTGGACTGAAGGGTCTGTTTCTGCGCTGTACATCTCTGTGACTCTTTGAGTCTATGGCTTGGCTAGAATGTTTTATTTACCAATCCTCCTAGGTTTCGGATCTTCTTGGGAACTAACTTCAAATTTGAGAGACCACACTCCTGCTTCTGACTTCTTTGGTAACTTTCATCCAAACGTGCTCCTGTCCCTGGCAAGCATGACCTCTGATCCTTCAGCGGAACCCCCAGGTAACGATGACAAACCTAGGATGAAGTCTTCCTTTGGATGTGAAGCAATGTCTAGTGAAGGGTTTCTGATCCCTGCAACACTCATTGTAATCATAAATCCTTCCTTTGTTACGTCATCTTACCTATCTCTGTGATTGATCAGGAAACTGAAACTGGGGTGTTAAGGTCATTAAAGGGCAACAGCAAAGTCTAGTATTGAATAAAACAGGATCTTGACTCACTTCTAGACTGTCTTTGGCATGCTAGTCTGTTATGATAAAATTCAACCGAATGAGACAGACTCTGAAGCGATTGCCATAACTGCTGACTTTCAATCCAAACTGACCTGACACCTCCAAGGTGCATATTTGGACTACATTTTAAGACAATAATCAATATGATTTTGGTTCTGCCACCACTCAGAAACTAGGTGGATAATCATCACTGACCAGTTGGCACTGCCAACCTGCTATTCCCATTGTCTGGAATTTTAGCTGAATATTCTGAGCAGGCTGCAGAAACATTCACCTGAACCCAGCTGTGTCCTTCAAATATGCAATGAAGATGTCCATGACATCACCAACACGCAGCTGAAATATTTTAACTGGTGGGGGCGAATAGGGTTGTCTTAGTGGTTTTCCTGCTTGGTAATAATAGTAAGAAGAGAATAGCGGAGTCAAAATATACCCAAACTGGCGTGGCTAGCTCTTAAAATTTAAGTGAATCTGAGTTATTTTTGTTGTGATGAAAAATAACTGAAAAAGCTTTCCTAATACTTTGCTCAGTCTGGCGACGTGTATTGAAGCTTGCTGTAAAGTGAGTCTGCTCTGGGATACCTGAGTACAGCAAATATTAACAAAACTGGGACGTTAAGGTACACATGTAAATGTAAGTGCCAAATTTTGTTCCCATCACGAAAGTAAAAGGACTAAGTTCCTCTCCAAGGAAGGTCAAACTTGCCCTATTTCCTGATAAACACTGCACCCAGATTGTCCAGGAAACTCTCCCAAATATTTCCTGGAATCTCAGAGTTGCATAATTCCTTATCTCCCTGCTTTTTTCTTTCCGTCTTTAACTTACAGGCTTTGAAAATCAAATATTGATTACCTAATTACTACTTCCTGATACTTTGCCCTTTTCATTGTTGTTAAAGCTTGTTTTCATTTAGATGTTGTGTGCACCATGACCATTGGCTTTTTACTCTAGTTTACATAATGATAAAAATTGCATGCATTTCCTGAGGGCAGATGTGAGACATATGCGGGACACATGCATGTTGCAGAGCTCGGAGATGTTTGTTCAACTTATTCAACATATTCCCCAGCAAGATTTTATAGGACTACAGTTTTATAACTGAAGGTTAATATAAAAAAAGATGTGAAGGTAGTACTTGTTTGTCTTATTTAGTAATATCCAGCATTACACAGTTTGAATACATTATTGTAATAGACTCAGTTCTATAGTTTTAACTTTACCAATTCTTTGGAGGGGGGAAGGCATTAGGTTGCATGGCAACTTGTGATACCTTGTTACCACATATGTGTGGCTATTCTTCATCTAAGTTCAACAATGAACTCTTTTTAGCCCTTAAACTGTACTGGGCAATATATTCAAGCTCAATCCTTTTTCAACCAACTTCTAGACAAGCATGCTCTTCAACCAGGGTCAGCAAATGGCCATGAAAACCAGGATAATTCTTTCATTCTCTGACCTACACTGCATGAGACTAACTAATTCAGTACTGTACTGCGGACCTGGATTTGGGACCTTTAGATCCCAATGGCTCACAACACACTGTTTTAACTCATTTTTAATGAAGCTTCATACAGTTAAAAATCTTCAGTGTTCATTAGTTGTAATAAATATGGTGCTCCACAGCATTCTTCCTAGTAAGTAATGTTCAATGTAGTTATAACTCAGATTAAAATGAATGCAACAGCTTAACATTTGGTTCAACACTGTACATTATACAATCAATGTTGTTTATGCAGGAACAAGGACACAGCATTCTTTTAAATTGAAAATTATAAACATCTTCTATAACATTGAGAAATGTGTACCATTGTAAAAAAAAGTCCAAATGCATGATAAATGGAATGTACCATAGCAGCAGGCTTGAAACTGCAGAAATCATAAAAAGAATCAGGGAAAGGAACAGACAATTGAGCAAACAAATGTTTTGCCCAGTGGTAGATGTTAAGGAAATATAAGTGCTTTTTGCAATTCTTATTTTATGATTATCCCTTGCTCCACTACTAGCATACAATTACACAAGTGTCAACAGTCCTCCAGCACCTCAAGTAGTCATTAATTTTCATGAACTCAGATAAGAAGTATTAACAAGTTATACATATTTTATGGATGGCTTTGTAATAAAGTTCAGTTTAGCTCTCACCGGATATTCATGCACATGCTTTGTAAAACGGGTCATTACACACACTTTATAACAAGAATCATTGGACTCAAAGCAGGAGTAGGAATGTTGGCTTCTCCCTATCTAACTCCAATCGCAATATCCTAAATAGAGCTACAGCTATTAAATTGGCAACCTCTCCACCTGTGCTACCACCCCCCACCATCAATACTGTACCCAGCCTGACAAGGTGAAATAGAATATTCTTGAACACTGAACCATTGAAAAATCATTTCATTTGATCAGTCATGTATTGGCAACACCTGCAAATTTTATTGCCAATTTTAGGAGTCCCCAAAACCAAGAATACCTATCAGCTGATTTCAATGCTGGAATTGGGATGTTCAGTCTCTCACAAAACAATTGGGTGTGAGTCTTATTCAATTTAGCTGATTTATTCTGCAGCCATTTTGCAGCTTGTAGGCTATTGACTGATTTGACTCAGACTTTCTCCCTGTATTTGCAGAGGAAGCCCTGCTTCTAAGAGCTGCCAGCTCTCTGGTTCCAGCAGTGTCACCAGGAGTGGTGGCCATTTCTGGAACTGCATTTGGTCCCCAAAGCTAGTTGTCAATGGAGTGAAGACCTGGAGAGGACAAACATATGAAATGTATGTAGGACAAAACAGAAAATGGGTGCCAACAATAATTCAAATGAAAACCAAGCTGACTATAAAAAGTTCAGAGGAGGTGTGTTGGAGAAAACCTAAAAGGGTGTAAAAGACGGGCACATCATATGAAAGAAAGATATGAGAGAAATAGAAATAATATAAGGGCATATAGTAAGAAGAGGAAAAATAACAGTGGAAAAAATGGATCTACAAATGTAAGTAAATGACGTGGCTTCATTATAAGTGAGAACTTTGGCAATTAGCCAAAGTCCACTTAGGAATCATAGACATCCATCAATGTTAGAAGTACAGTGGTCACATAGCCTGAGGAACATCATTCCACATCAAGGCATGAACTACCACACCAGTATAAGGACTAAACCCACATTTTAGCATTATTCCACTCCACACTCTTACTACCTAACCAACCGAGCCATTGTTCAGAAAAGGATGTAAGGATAAATGTAGCAACCACAGGCCAGTCAGTTAAATCTCAGTGTTGGAAAAGCTTCTGGAAACAATAAATTGGGACAAAGTTAACAGTCATTGGTCAACTTGATTGAGTTTCTAGATTAGGCAGCAGAAAGGATTGGTGAGGGTAATGTGTTTGATGTTGTATTTGGGGATTTCCTAAAGGTATTGCTAAAGTGCTACATTATAAGCTTGCCAGCAATATTAAAGCCCGTGGAACAAAAGGGATACTGGCAGCATAAATGCAATATTGCCTGAGCAACAGGAAGCCAACAGTCATGTTGAATGGTTGTCTTTCCAAACGGAAAATCAAGGGATTGTTAAAGGAGCAATGTTTTTCTTCATTTATATTATAATTTCAAACTTGGATAGGCAGGGCACAATTAACAAGCATGCAAATGAAGTAAAACTTAGAAATATTGTGAAGTATTATGATATTATGATAGATTTCAAGAGGATGCATGCTAGTGGAATGAGTGGATATTTCTCAGAAGAAATAAACTGCATGTGAAGTGATACATTTTGAATGGAGGATTTAGGAGAAACATATATAGACTAAACAGATAACTCTAAAGTGAACGCATGGACAAAAAGACCTGGGATACATATGCACAAATTATAGATGACAGTTCAGGTTGCAAACATACTGATAAGAACATATGAAATGCTGGACTTTATAAATAGAGGCATAGAGCATAAAATCATTCAAGTTTTGGTGAATACTTTTAAAACACTTTTTCATCACTGGTCACCACATTTTAGGAGCAATATGAAGGTCTTAAAGAAGAAACTGAAAAGATTTATGAAAATGGTTCCAAGAATTAGAGATTTTAAGTATGTGGATAGATTAGAGTAGCTGGGTTTATTCTCCTTTGAACAGAGAGGCAGTTTGATAGGTATTGAAACTCATAAGGGTCCAGACAAAGAAGATAAGGGGAAACTGTTCCCCTAATGGGGAAAGGGTTGCAAGGTAAAGAACACAGACACAGACAGGAAGTGGAGACAACTCAGCTATGGGGCAGCATGGTGGATCAGTGGTTAGCACTGCAGCCTCACAGCACCAGGGAACTGGGTTTGATTCCAGCCACGGGTGACTGCCTGTGTGGAGTTTGCACATTCTCCCCGTGTTTGCGTGGATTTCCTCCGGGTGCTTTGGTTTCCTCCCACAATCCAGAGATGTGCAGATCAGGTTGATTGGCCTTTCTCAATTGTCCATTGTATTAGTTGCATTAGTCAGAGGGGTTGTTCTTCAGAGGGTCGGTGTTGACTTGTTGGGCCGAAACACCTGTTTCCATACTGTAGGAAACCTAAAAATCTACTCCAATCGATCCACATATTTAAAATCTCTAATTCATAGAACCATTTTCATAAATCTTTTCAGTACCTTTTTAAAAACCTTCATATTGCTCAAAAAATATGGTACCCAGTGATGAACATGTGTTTTAAAAGTGTTCACCATAACTTGTATGATTTTATGCTCTATTCCTCTATTTATAAAGTTCAGCAGTTTATATGTTCTTACAAGCACATTTGCAACCTGAACTGTCATCTATAATTTGTGCATATGTATCCCTGTGTTCACTTCACCCCCCACCTCCACCTTTATCTGCAACTCTCCTTACCTCAGCCCAGTCCTGAAGAATGTTTATATCTGAAATGTTGACTTCTCCACCTCCTGATGCTGCCGACCTTCCTGTGTTCTTCTCACTTTCTACTTGTCTACTTTGGATTCCAGCATCTGCAGTTTTTTTTGTCTCTAAGTTTGTACCACTGTGAAGTCTCTTCAAAGAATGCCCACTTTGCAGAAGCTCTTTGCCTCCCTCAGACGTGCACTCAGTGATTCCCTTTCTCACTGTCATACTGCTGTGACCTCTTCAGCCCTCCAGCTCTTTGATCACACCATGAAACAAACTTGTTACTACAGCCACATGACCTCATCACTCCACCCCTCTCTCCATCCAAAACCCTCACTCACCCCCACACCTTTATCTGTAACTCCCCTTACCACCACCCCTAATCCTGAAGAAAGGTTACACCCAAAACGTTGACTTCTCCACCTCCTGATGCTGCCTGGCTTGCTGTGTTCTTCCAACCTCCTGCTTGTCTACCACAGACAGAAATTGACCAAAGCACAAAAGATGGCATGAGGAAAATCCTCTTTCAGGATTGATTTGATCCAGAATGCATTATTTGAAAGAGTGCTGGAGATGGGTTCAATATTGGTTTTTGAAGGGGAATTGGAAAAGTACCTGAAGGGAAACATTTACAGGGAAACTGGAAAAGGCTAGAAGAATGGGACTGGCTAATAAGAATTGCTCTTGCATTGAGCTGAACCAATTTTATGGGTTACATGGTGACCTTCAGTGTCATTATTGATCTATTATTCTAAAGGTGTTTGTCTGCTAGTTTCTTAAACAGAAACTTTGAGGCAATGGTAATCGTGGTGGTGTTCAGCATAAATGTCTAAAACCATATAGCCTTTCATAAAGGAACTAATTTTAATCAGTAGCAACTTGTGGAGTACTGCCCTGGTTTTAAAAAAAATAATTTGATAAAAATAATTGTTAGAAGGTTACTATATCAGACATAAGATTCATCTGTGAAAATAATATTTTCAAAGTCTTCCAATTGTGAATCAGTGCACCGTCTATTTTGCCATTCTTGTCTTCTTCTAATTAGTTCACTCCCCACTGTCTTAGTGTCTCTGAAGCAGTGCTTGGCCTCATTGTAAAGGAAGTAGTCCTTAACAGTAGTTTTAAGTGAGGGAGGTAATATAAATCGAATAGCGTGTCTTTTATTACTCGTGTTATTGCTACATTGCTGAGAAGATATGGGCTGAGCTGAGCCATCTAATAATTGTGTGTCACTCTGTGAAGGAGAGTCTGTGGAAGGTGTTCTTTTTAAACTGTCCCCAGGTGTAACCTTTTTCTGCGATGCCTTGGATCCATCATATGTCTGCCTCCGTGCAACAGATTGGAGAACCAAGGGTGAGTCCTGACCATAAAACACAGTTTGAGGGATGTGGACCTTTAAAGTCTGATCTGATTGTTTAGTACTTCCTTTGCTGGGTGGTGATACACTGTAGACGCTATTGTTGTCTTGTGTAGCATTATCAACTTCAAGGTTCTGTCTCGCTTGATCATCCATATTTTGTATACTGAACACCTTTCCTGGTGCCATGTAGAATGTTATTTTAGTGCGTTTAACATTCTCACTGTAAGAAGGTGCCACGCTGGGCTCCACAGGTAATGAAACACATTGTGTTGCGTTGGGAACAGTTGACCTATTCCTTCTTTCTTTATTAGTTTCTCTGTTTAACTCCTTTGCATCATTTTGGAAAGAATTTTCCCCATGTTCATCATATCCAATATATGCTACATTTGTAAAACAATCAATACCCTTTTCAGAACCTTTAGATCTTTGGCTTTTCACATGAGACATGCGCTCCATTGACATTTGAGCTAAATCCTCTCCGTCACTCTCACCGTCCAAGTCTCCTTTTTTTTCTGTTTCCTCACTGTACCAATCCAAATTATCAAGACAGCGAACCACTGAAGATGGCGATGTCCCAAATAATGTGCCAGTAAGCCTATTGGAAGTACAAGGTGAGGGTAACTGGCTTTTTATAGAATTTCCAAAGTGCGAAGTATCATTGCGACCAAATACTGATGAGTCAGAATAAGAGAAGGCACTATCTATTGAACTTAATGAAGACTCGGAGGGTGATGTGGTGGGAGAAGACAGGCTTGACAGGCTTGATCTTGTTGACAGATTCATTCGATGTGAATTAGGTTGTTTCAGCCTGGAATTAATTTGAGGGGACCTCCAAAAGTTATATCTCATTTTATTAGAACCAGGACCTTTCCCATCATCCAATAACCTCTGACTTTCAAGTTGAAGCCTTTTTAGCTGTTGTAGATAATCAATATGGCCATGAGACATGGCAGCATCACAGCTTGACTGGCGGGCGACCGGCTCATGAGACAAGGCAAGGTGGTGGGACAAGCAGACACTGGGCTCAGATGAGCAACGGTCTCGTGCTGAGTGAATGCTCTGGATAGCTACAAGTGAAGAGACAGAGGAGCACGAATACAAAGATTCATTTTCCAACTGCTCGCAAAGGTCTCCACTGTCACTCTTCTCTAAGATTTTCTTACATGGAACTTCTTCACTGAATAAGCTCTGCTGGTTCCAGATGTCTTTGGGTCCTTCAGCTGTGTGCAGTCCAGAATCATTCAAGGTGCTGAAGATGGAATCACTTGATTGGTCGTTTTGAACTTCTTGCCTTTTTTGATCAGATAATTCTGAATCCATATCGTCAGATGAATACTGTGGCTGCAACAAGCCGATATCTGCAGAAATAATATTGAAGGAAAGATCAGAATGTTGCAACATTTCAACATGATTTTCTCATGCTGTTATGCTGTTGACTCTTGCTGTAAAACTGTTTCAGAAATACTCAGTCATATCATCATTTAAGTCAATGAAGTATGATAAACTATTTATTAACAGAGATCAAATAAAAACTGTTCCCCATCTGACATCTTTGCTGTTTGAATTAAAATACAGGCATTTAGAGTGGAAACTCTGGTTGGTTTCATTTATTTCATATTACAGACATAGTTTGGTTCTTTATTGTTACCTTAACCGAGAACAACTAATCATGGATTAGAATTTTGGACTTTATGGTTTAATTTGGCACCAAACAATGTATTTACTTGTTTGACCATTGGCCTAGCAAGAATTATATATTTACATAAATCCATCAGCAGAGATTAGCTTTTGAGGCACAGGCACAAGGAGACCAAAGGTCATCTGTTCCTCATGGTCAAAAGTATGCGCCAGATCTGATCATGCCTGATCCCAGCAGTACACACATGTCTTGCCCACACTATCTCCCTTTGCAGATTAAGATACCTATTGCACTACTTGCTGAGTTAGGGCTTATGAAACTCTAGCAACAGCAGCATGACAAAGTCCAATTTCACAGCCAAGGAATTTAAAATATAGTCAAGGGAAAATAAATGTTCAATTCCGCAACAATACAAATTACAAGGAAAAGAAAAGGTTTATCTAATGTTTCTCATTATCTCAGGGTATACCAAAGCACTTTCTAACAACAATGTATCTTTTCAAGTAGAATGTAGGAGAAACCCACAAACAGCAATGAAACAAGATCATCTGTTTCAATTATGTTGGTTCAAAGATAAATAAGAATCAGGACTTCTGCAATTAGTGCCAAGAGATATTTCACATACATTTGCAAGGGCAGATGGAGCCTCAGTTTAGCATTTTACTTGAAAGATGGCACTTTAGACAGTGCATAACTTTCTCAGTATTTATTAAATTGTCAGCCTGAATCGTGTGTTTAAATTGCTTGAACTGTTGACTTCTTGACTCAGGAATTATGTTTGTGCTACTGAACTTAAATCTGACACTTACTGAAAAGACACTGAGATTAAAAAAAATGTGGACTTGCTTGAGGTTAACAATCAGCCCCATACAATGAACATACATCCAAAACAAAAAAACCTTTGGGTGATAGAAATTAATTCTTTGCCCTCATCAACCTATGCTTTCTGGTTTGCACCCAGAAGTGTTGCACAATGCTTGTCAATCTTTGCCCCATTATTTCACATCGTGTAAATGATAGATAAGAATGGGGACGGGGTGGTAAGGCAAGTTTATTATCCATGAGCATTCCAATTTTAAACTGCCTCCTGACACTGAGACTTGTGACTACTTTTATTTTAAATCAGTTAACAAACTTTGTGCTGAGGTTTTTGCACTAGCATTTTACAGATAATAAACCCAATCAACAGAAACCTGTTGACTCTTTAGAACCAGTTGATAAGTAACTTAAAAAAAACTAATAAGCAAGACACCACAAACCCAGTGAGTCCTCAGAATTTCCTCGCTGGACATCTCCTGATTCTCCAAATAGTGAATTCAGACCACTCCCAAAGATTCGGTAAGAGTTTTCAATCATGAATTGTACCAGAATGGCCACCTGAAAGAGACCACAAAATTCCAGATTCAACACATTCAGCAACACAAACTTCTATAATTTCTTTAGCATAATGAAATGCACAGAGTGCAGCAGCAGAAGACGTAAGAAAGTAGTGGGAAATAAGGATTAATTTTTAGTAGGCATTGGTCACATGTGTAATTTTGAGAAGAATACTAAAGCTTTAATTATAGCATTGAGAAAACACCTGCTTTACATTTTTTATTACGATGGCTTTTTTTATTAAGTAAAAATGTAATAAAGTTCATAACTATATTAAAGCATGATATAAATGATACTTTACATAACAATAGTTTTCATTTTCTCCACATCTATGGTGACTATTTGACCTGACTATATTTTTTAAAACTGGAAAGTGCTGATTTCGAAAGAACTGCAAAAAATATCTTCACAAAATTAACCATGAGTTAGTTCAAATAACTGCTCAGCTCAAAAAGTGCTATAAAACTTTATTTAAGCAAGTAATATTTGGAGAGAAATATTTCCTGGCATCATTGGAGAGAAAAGCTATGGTAGTCCCTTGAAATTATGTGAGCTGATATCATTCTAAAAGTGGCTTTCCAGTAGGAGCTTGTCTACCCGCCAGCTTCAGACCACTTTAATTTGCAAATTTGGTTTGTGATAGAAGTAGGACACCAACTATCAATTGAAGATAATTGGAATAAACTTTATTAAGTTTTACTGAGAATAATATTAATGGTTATTTAAGGTTATTTCTCTGCTCTTGTCCCCGATTTCAGTTATGCCCCCACCCACTTCTATGGCACCTCATACTCTTGATGCGAGGCAATGACATTTCCATATGGAACCAATGAAACATAAAGTGACAGTAGGATACGTTAAAACATTTTAAAAGGCATTCATTTAATTCTTCCTTCAATGTTTTTTTAAAAAGTCCTTTTCCTTCACAGCAAAAGAAGTGTCAATCATTTCAACTCTTTAAAGTGTCAATAATAGGAACAGCAAGCACTTAAAATGGATTAAAGTAAGTAAGCATTGTGCAATGAACAGTTGCGATCAGAGAGCAAGAGCTATCAATGAGGTATTGCATAACTTGGAGCTCAGGAATTTTTGTATCATCTGCAAACCTGGAGATGTTACATTTAGTTCCTTTATTGCGGATATCTGGGGGTACAAGCCCACCATTTGGAAAAAGAAACATTTATTCCTAGTCTGTTTCCTGATTGCCAACCAGTTCTCTATTCACGTCAGTGCACTACTCCCAATCCCATGTGCTTTAACTGTACATACTAATAGATTGCATGAGATGACATGTAGAGTATATGAGGGGTTTATCGCAGAGAGGTATGAGGGCTAGAAGGCCTTACTGTTTTTCATTTTAACTGAGAAAGAAATCACATATCACCAAAGAAGGCCTTTTAAACAGACCACTATAGAGACCAACAGTTTTGGCCACACTTTCCTGAGTCAGCTGGCACAATTATACTCATTTCCTGGCAACGGAGATCATGTCTTTGTGGATACCTTTTCCTAAGCTGAGTACATAAAGTCAAACATTTTCCCAACTCCCAATAACTGTCTTGGTGATAAACATCCAGGCTATAACATCCAGGGTTTAGTAATAACATTATCAGCTGGACAGACTACCAATAGAATACTCCATGATGAGGTGGTGGATGATGAAACGTTCACTAAACAGTTGGAAAACGTCGGGTGAGTCAGGGATTGCCTTAATAGTGGAATTGTAGGCCCTTTCTGCATTAGGCAGTTGGCCTTCATCATTTGTGTTTGCTTTGCACCTTGTGCCTTTGAGTAACTTTATGTTTCATTTGATGGAAAAATAATGAAAGTTGAAAAATGTGCTAGGATTCAGGAATCAATACTGAGAAGTTAAAAATGGATCAATTATGAAATAATGTGCTGACAATGAAACACAAGAAAACGTTTTCCTCTTTAACTGTCAGATTCTTTTAGCTGGCAGATTCTTAGCCTACTATTGACTTGAACATATAATCCAAGCTAACAATAAGGAATGATGCATTAATGTTCCCAATGAGATAGTGTTTATACATAATTTGATTGCTGTTGTTAACTGTGACTGGACTCTAAAATTAATCTCTTGGTGCAAAGCATCCTTAATAGTCTGAGGACTCAATAAAGTGCTCCATAAATTGAAATTCATTTTTTGATTTTGATTTGGTTTAATTTATTATTGTCACACGAACCAAGATACAGTGAAAAGTATTGTTTTGTGTGCTATCCAGACAAATCATAACTTCCAAAGTATATGAGGGTAATACAATGTGGAATATAATGTTACAGCGACAGAGAAGGTGCAGAGAAAGACCAGCCTTAATATTTGAGAGATCCATTCAAAAGTCTGGTAGCAGCGGGGAAGAAATTGTTCTTAAATCTGTTGGTATATGCTTTCAGATTTTTGAATCTTCTGCCTGACTTTTTCATTCAGCTGTGTGACGTCGAACAATTCTTTCGTCGCCTCCGCCTCCAATCTTACTTTCACAATCATGACTCCCGCCCACCTTCCGAGGACCCCTTCGCCCACCTCCAACACACTGCATCCACCTGGACACCCCGCGCTGGCCTATTACCTGCCCTCGACCTCTTCATTTCCAACTGCCGCCAGGACATTAACCGCCTCAACCTCCCTCCCCCACTCCAACCTCTCACCCTCACAACGCGCAGCCCTCCAATCCCTCTGCTCCAATCCCAACCTCAACATCAAGCCAGCGGATAAAGGGGGCGCAGTGGTAGTCTGGCGCACTGACCTCTACACCGCTGAAGCCAAACGTCAACTCAAGGACACCTCTTCCTACTGCCCCCTCGATCATGACCCCACCCCCCATCACCAAACCATCATCTCCCAGACCATTCAGAACCTCATCACCTCAGGAGATCTCCCACCCACAGCATCTAACCTCATAGTCTGGGAACCCCACACTGCCCAGTTCTACGTCCTTCCCAAGATCCACAAGCCTGACCACCCTGGCCGACCCATTGTATCTGCATGCTCCTGCCCCACTGAACTCATCTCTACCTACCTCGACACTGTCCTATCCCCCCTAGTCCAGGAATTCCCCACATACGTTCAAGACACCACCCACGCCCTCCACCTCCTCCAAGACTTCCGTTTCCCTGGCCCCCAACCCCTCATCTTCACCATGGATATCCAATCCCTCTACACCTCCATCCGCTATGACCAGGGCCTCCAAGCCCTCCGTTTTTTCCTCTCCAGACGTCCCCAACAGTACCCTTCCACCGACACTCTCATTCGTTTGGCCAAACTGATCCTCACCCTTAACAATTTCTCCTTTGAATCCTCCCACTTCTTCCAGACCAAAGGGGTAGCCATGGGCACACGTATGAGCCCCAGCTATGCCTGTCTCTTTTTTGGCTACGTAGAGCAGTTGATCTTCCGTAATTACACTGGCACCACTCCCCATCTCTTCCTCCGCTACATTGATGACAGCATTGGCGCCACCTCGTGCTCCCATGAGGAGGTTGAGCAATTCATCAACTTCACCAACACATTCCACCCTGACCTTAAATTTACCTGGACCATCTCTGACACCTCCCTCCCCTTCCTGGACCTCTCCATCTCCATTAATGACGACCGACTTGACACTGACATTTTTTATAAACCCACCGACTCCCACAGCTACCTGGATTACACCTCTTCTCACCCTACCTCTTGTAAAAATGCCATCCTGTATTCCCAATTCCTCCGCCTCCGCCGGATCTGCTCCCAGGAGGACCAGTTCCACCACAGAACACACCAGATGGCCTCCTTCTTTAGAGACCACAATTTCCCTTCCCACGTTGTTAAAGATGCCCTCCAATGCATCTTGTCTACATCCCGCACCTCCGCCCTCAGACCCCACCACTCCAACCGTAACAAGGACAGAACGCCCCTGGTGCTCACCTTCCACCCTACCAACCTTCGCATAAACCAAATCATCCGCCGACATTTCTGCCACCTCCAAACAGACCCCACCACCAGAGATATATTTCCCTCCCCACCCCTTTCTGCCTTCCGCAAAGACCGTTCCCTCCGTGACTACCTGGTCAGGTCCACGCCCCCTACAACCCACCTTCCCATCCTGGCACTTTCCCCTGACACCGCAGGAACTGTAAAACCTGCGCCCACACCTCCTCCCTCACCTCTATCCAAGGCCCTAAAGGAGCCTTCCACATCCATTAACGTTTTACTTGCACATCCACTAATATCATTTATTGTATCCGTTGCTCCCGATGCAGTCTCCTCTACATTGGGGAGACTGGGCGCCTCCTAGCAGAGCGCTTTAGGGAACATCTCTGGGACACCCACACCAATCAACCACACCGCCCCGTGGCCCAACATTTCAACTCCCCCTCCCACTCTGCCAAGGGCATGGAGGTCCTGGGCCTCCTTCACCGCCGTTCCCTCACCACCAGACGCCTGGAGGAAGAACGCCTCATCTTCCGCCTCGGAACACTTCAACCCCAGGGCATCAATGTGGACTTCAACAGTTTCCTCATTTCCCCTTCCCCCACCTCACCCTAGTTCTAAACTTCCAGCTCAGCACTGTCCCCATGACTTGTCCAGACTTGTCCTACCTGCCTATCTCCTTTTCCACCTATCCACTCCACCCTCTCCTCCCTGACCTATCACCTTCATCCCCTCCCCCACTCACCCATTGTACTCTATGCTACTTTCTCCCCACCCCCACCCTCCTCCAGCTTATCTCTCCACGTTCCAGGCTCACTGCCTTTATTCCTGATGAAGGGCTTTTGCCCGAAACGTCGAATTCAAAGCTCCTCGGATGCTGCCTGAACTGCTGTGCTCTTCCAGCACCACTAATCCAGAATCTGGTTTCCAGCATCCGCAGTAATTGTTTTTACCCACCTGAATATTCATATAAGCAAGCTAATTCAGAAGATGAATTTAAATGTAATAGGCAAGACGGAGATCTTGCTTAGCAACAGCACTTAAATGTACTGGATCGATCTTTGTACTAACCATCCAACTGAAGCCAAAACCAGGTGTAACAACATCTGTTCCAAATCCTATGTAGTTTTAGATTCCTTCTATAATACAGTCTAATACATGTCTACCAAACATTCGCACAATGCATGTACAAATGGGGGCACCTGTATATTTGGAGTATACAATATTAAAGTATTTCAAAATTAATTTGATCAGGTCCTGTGAAGCATTGCAAAATAAACTTTGAAATAGTCAAGGTGTTTTTTGATTCAAATTTACATTGCGTGGTGTTCTTAACAGATTAATGAATACATTTACATGAGATTCCTCTGTTCCCTTATCATTTGAGACATGAACACATTTACTTTAAATCTTTAGCACCTTTATTAAAATACCAAATGTTTTCAAACATTTGTTCCTAACATCACGTTATGTCATTTTAACCCCTATTTCTGGGCTCCAAAATACTTTCCAATGTCTGATCATTTTTAACTATTGTTTGGTTAGCACCCACTAGATGAATATATCAGTTGAGCTTTATTTTAAATTTCCAGTTTGAAATTTCTGGTTGGAAGTAAAAACATTCTCTTGCTAAGAATTGCACTATTAGTGCAGCCTATGTAACCAAAAGACTAAAAATTAGTTTACTAGGAATGATCTCTGTTTACTCTTTCACGGAAAGTTAGCATCATTAGCAAAACTCAGTTTTATTGCTCATCTCTAATTGTCCTTGAGAATAGTCATGATTCGGAGATGCCGGTGTTGGACTGGGGTGTACAAAGTTAAAAATCACACAACACCAGGTTATAGTCCAACAGGTTTAATTGGAAGCACACTAGTTTTCGGAGCGACGCCTGATGAAGGAGCGTTGCTCCGAAAACTAGTGTGCTTCCAATTAAACCTGTTGGACTATAACCTGGTGTTGTGTGATTTTTAACTTTGTCCTTGAGAAGGTGGTGATGAATCACCTCCTCGAACCACTGTAGTCCATCTGCTGTGAGAACACCCATAGTGCAGTTAGGGAGAGACTTCCAGATTTATGACTCGGCCACACTGAAAGCATAGCGATATATTTCCAAGTCAGGATGGTGAGTGGCTTGGAGGGGATCTTTCAGGTGGTGGCTTTTCATGTACCTGCTGTCTGTATCTTCTAGATGGAAGTGGTTGTGTGTTGCAAGGTGCCATCCAAGAAGCCTTGGTGAATTGTCTTCATTTGAGATTTGCAGTGAGGTGTTGAAAAATCTCTTTCACCTTCCTATCTTGGAAGCTACCTATCATAAAAAGCTGACACTGATAATGAGATATACCATTAAATTCAATGTGTTACTCAGCCTGTGGTAAATTACAGTTGTGAGATTTCAAAAATGATGTTATCAGGCTTCACACTAAATTCAAAATCTATTAGTGAATATTTCTCCCAAACTTCTGAACAGTGTTTTTGCTTAGCAACATTGGAACATTATCAGCAATGCCATCCATCTTGGTAGGGCAAAAGGGCAAACATGAATGTTTTCCAAGATGCAGACACACCAAGGTTACAATAATCTCACATCAGCTGGTGTGGATGCAGTTTGTTGTAAGAATGCCTGACTCAATATTCCTCAAACAAACGCTTAACTCTGAGTTACGCCAGGGAGCATGTTCAAAACAGGATCAAAGGAAACATCTGGAAGGTCATCTCAAACCACTATGAAGGTTTGCTATATCAACACTGCATCAGGAAAGCTGAAGCCTGACAACAGCTATATTAATGGTCTATTATCAAAATTCATTTCAAGACCTCGCAATCAACAAAAGCAGCCTCTAGGAGCGACCATAAGAGAGATGGAAAGAGGAGAAAATTGTTTGAGCCAACGATCCACCACCAATTCTATTGGCTAACAACCAACAGATCTTCACTGTGGGAGAGCTTGTAAAACTAAGATAGGGTTGATGAGACATATGCAAACCCTGCCATCCATACTGAGGGAATGAACCCAATTAAGCAGAAACAGAGTACAACTAATACAGCCTAAAATCAGCAGCCATAAGTAATATTTAGTGCTGTAAGGAGTACGATCCTGTGAATATTGTCAGTGTACTGTTTCCACGTTTAAATATTTACTTACCTTTATGTGAGCCTATCAGGAAGGCTGGAATATTTTCAACCAGCCAGTTATTGTAGTGATCAGGAAACACATAAAACTTTGAAGTTTGTGTCATGGCATTGATTCAAGTGTATGGGGACCAACAACCTAACAAGTGACAGGCAAATCATTAGTGTGCCTGTTCAAACCTGCACATAAAACTATGAAATGAACTGACCTTGAAAAATAGCATACAAATAACATGTTACTATATTATCCACCTCACAACTGAGATGGATCCTGTCTTTACTTGCCGAATAGTGATCAGAACTTTAGAACACATCTGTTTTTTACATTCCTTTTGTTATTCTGGTTGAGTTTGGTTAACACACAAATGTAATATTTATAAGAATTAATGTATTTGTCTGGTGCTGCCTGCTCTCAGAGGGAACGTAGATGAATATAAGTGGTTCCGATTGCTCGCCCAAATGTATTTCTCCAGGACTGAACAATCACACCATAAATCCAATTATTTCTCTGATTCCAAATTCAAGCTAAGTCTGATTTGAATTACTTTGAACTAAACTTGAATTGACAGTTGGAAACAAATCCAATTCTAATTGTGAGAAACTTTATCAAAGAATACAAATATCACATGATTAGAATCTACAACTGTTTTCATGATCAAAGGGTATGAAAGAACGTTCATTGAACTATTAATGATACATATTTTGTTTTAAGCTCAATTGTGATAAATGTTTTGTCATACTTGAAGGAAAAGGCTTCCTTTCAACTAAAAGCCAAGAGTAAAATTTACTAATCAGTTTCTAATACTCCTGATTGTCCTTCTGTTTCCTCCTTCTCCATCTCTTCAAATCGTGACATGTGGAGAGACAGATTCAGAGAGCAGTAAGTGTGATAAGGTTGACCATCTCCTGCCTTGCAGTCATTCCTCAAAACTGCACTCTGTGAAACTATAGAGGCTATGGTCAATATGTTACATAGGTTTAGAGCAAACAGCCTTGATGAATCCCATAACTATGGTTGATTTTAAATTTGGATGAGGATGATTCCTTATATTGAAACAATCATTAAGTACGTAGAGAGTGGATCTGTGGAAGATCAGCAGCAGTGACAGGAGATGGAAAGCAGCAGCAGAGAGGGGGCCCAATATATGGAATACAGACAATGTGAGAGGCACAGCTACAGTGGGAGGTACACACTGATGGCAGTGAGGGAGGCCACGTACATGGAGTGTGGAGTGTGGGGGCAAGGTTTAAACTCGACACAGAGAGGAAGGGGAAGTACACAGAGTGTGGAAAGTGTGTGTGTGGGGGGGGGGGGGGGATGTTTTAAACCATAACAGACAGGAAGGCCAAGTACACAGAGTGTGGAGTGTGGGGTTTTAAACTGGACACAGAGAGGGAGGCCCACTTCAGAGTGGAAGGCCCACTTCAGAGAGGGAGGCCCAGTACACAGAATGTCGGAGTGTGGTTTGAGGGGGGGAGGAGTGAGGGGTGTGTTTTAAACCAGACACAGATAACCCCTTCAACCTAATTCTACTTGTCAGACTGAAAGTATGACATCACAGGAAAATAAGGAGGTGATTGGTGACTCTTTCTCTTAAGTGAAAGTGAGTACTACAAATATTGGAGATTAGAGTCAACAGCGTGGTGCTGGAAAAGCCCTTCCTGATGAAGGGCTTTTGCCTGAAACATCAATTTTCCTGCTCCTTGGATGCTGCTTGACCTGCTGTGCTTTTCCAGCACCACAATCTTGGCTCTCTCTCGTCACACCTCACTAGAGGTGTCACAAAAGTTCAAAATTTTATCAAGGTACACAAAATTCCCCAATCTACTTATTTTTTTCAGTCCCAGGATAACAGAAAATGTGGATTTGGTTTTTGTACTTAAATAGATTCTAACCACAGATATGTAACTGTGCATTGCTGACATGTAATTTTACTAATGAAAATTCTAACTCCTAATAAGAGCAATGCTCATACAGACTGACACAAACGGACAAGAAAAGCATTGGTGTTATGGTCGAAGAGGGTAAGAAAATTGGTAAAGTATTGTTTGGGGCTCAGGCTGCAGGATTCGCTGAGATGATCCTTTTGCTTGGCAAGACTTCTTGTTGTTCAGATTCTTTTCATTTCTTCACAGAAGGCACACGCAGCTGGCACATTAACTACAAGATCCCTTAGTCACGAGGTAAAATAAACAGTTGACAATCGGTGCGGGAAAATAAAATGGTTTTCTTCATGCTTTAGGTGTTTTGTAAGAAAGAAGGGGACACCACTTCTCAGCCTGGATATTTGAAGACCTCTATCATTCACACCCACAGGCTGTTCAGTAACCCAGCAGACAATTAGATATTTGTTGCCATCCATAGCTGGTCACATCTCCACAAATTAATTTGCCACTTATTGCCAGCTGACCGTCACTTTGTTCACACCCCTGGTGCCAGCCCATCTACAAGCATTGTACCCAAGTGCTATAACAAAGCAGCAGTGTACCACAACTTACAATGAGTTTCAGTAACTTGCTTTTAAATAGAACAGCAATTCCACAATCCTCGGTTTTTAAAACAGTCATTTCCCCAATTCAATCCGCAATCAAAATAGCAGAAAAGTAAAGATATGTTCTTAACAATGTTCTCTTCTGATTAGTCAATCAATTAAAAACTTGACACATTACTACAGCTGAAGAATATGGTGAAGAAATTGACTTTAAATATATTTAACAACCAAATAAATCGAATAGAAATGGCCGAGCAGGTGATGTGTTGCAGGTACAGTATATGGAAGCTGGTAGACACCAGTGCAATAGAAGGCGAAAGTGAGGACTGCAGATACTGGAGGTCAGAGTTGAGAGTGTGGTGCTGGAAAAGCACAGAAGGTCAGGCAGCATCCGAGAAGCAGGGGAATCAACGTTTTGGGCATAAGCCCTTCATCAAGAATGAGACTTGTGGGCTGGGGCTGAGAGATAAATGGGAGGGGACAGGATTCGGTGGGAGGTAGCTGAGAAAGCAATAGGTGGATGAAGGTGAGGGAGAAGGTGATAGGTCAGAGGGGGGAGTAATGGACAGGTCCTGAGATGGTGCAGAGTTGGAGGCTCGGGACTGGGATAATCTGAGGGGGAGGAGAAATGAGGAGGGTGTTGAAATTCACATTTTTCCCATGTGGTTGCAGGGTCCCAAAGCGGAAGATGAGGCATTCGTCCTCCAGGCTTTGGGTGGTAACAGTTTGGTGGTGGAGGAGGCCCAGGACAAGCATGACCTTGACGGAGTGCGAGGGCGAGTTGAAGTGTTTTGCCACGGGGCGGTGGGGTTGGTGGGTGTAGGTGTCCCAGAGATGTTTTCTGAAATGATCTGCAAGAAGGCATCCTGTCTCCCCAATGTAGAGGAGACCACACCAGGTGCAACGGAGAGGTGGGAAGGGAGATGGACAGTTAGGACAGGTCATGAGGGTGGTGACAAGTTGGAAGGTTTGATCTGGGATAAGATGGGGGGATGGGAAATGAGGAAACTAGTGAAATCCACATTCATGCCATGGGTTTGGAAGGTCCTGAGGTGGAAGATGAGGTGTTCTACCTATAGGCATCGATGGTTATGGAATGGCGATGGAGGAGGCCCAGGACTTGCATGTCCTTGGCGGAGTGGGAGGTGGAATTGAAGTGTTCGGGCACGGGGCAGGTGGGTTGATTGGTGTGGGTGCCCTGGAGATGTTCTCTGAAGTGCTCTATGAGTATGCGTCCTGTCTTCCCAATGTAGAGGAGACTGTATCGGGAGCAACAGATACAGTAAGTGACATGTGTGGAAGTGCAGGTGAAACTTTGATCAATGTGGAAGACTTCTTTGGGACATTGGATGATCCGCTGCACCCTGCCCCCAACCTATTACCTTTACCCACACCCCCATCAACCTATCACACTCTCAGCTACCTTGCTTCCAACCCCACACCCCTCCCATTTATCTCGCCACCCCCTTGGCTCACAGTCTCACTTCTGATGAAAGGCTTTTGCTTGAAACGCCGACTCTCCTGCTGCCTCAGATGCTGCCTGACCTGCTGTGCTTTTCTGGCACCACGCATTCGACACCAGTGCAACAGAGGGAAACCACAGAGGAACTTAGAATGGCAAGAGGAGGATCCAGCTGTCTTGGTCCACATAAGAACCAATGACAAATGTAGGACTAGAAAAAAGTTTCAACAGAGTGACTGGGAGAAGCTTGATGCTAAACTAAAAAACAGAACCACAAAATAAATAAACTCTGAATTACTATCTGAGCCACATGCAAATTGAAATGGAATGAATAAGGTCGAAGAGGTAAATGTGTAGCTCAAAGTCTAGTGTAGGAGAAATGGGTTTTGATTCCTGGGGCATTGACACCAGTGCTAGTGAAGGAGGGAACTGTTCTGTTTCGATGGACTACATATGAACCATGCTGGGCCAAGTTGCCCCGGTAATCATATAACTGGGGTTTTAGATAGGACTATAAGTTAGTGGGGAGGTGCGAGTTTCCATTGAAGAGAAGTTTAAAAAAGAAATGAGAGAACAGTTGTCCAGAGTAGTGAAGAGGCAAATGATAATCAAAGAGGGAGGCAATAAATATAATCTGAAGAGTGCACATGAAATTAGAACCAGAGTAAGTAAGTATGGAAAAAGTCAAAGCATAAGGTGCTTTATCTGAATGTATTTAGCATTTGTAACAAGATAGATAAGTTGATGGCACAAATAGAAATAAATGAATGATAGCTATTACAGAGACATGTTTGCAAGTTGACCAAGACTGGGAATTCAATCTTCAAAGATATCGACTTTCCTGAAAAATAGGCAAAAAAAAGTGAAAGGCCTACACCTACCCCAATATCTTATGTTCTTACGGTTTACTGGAAAGATTTGCAAGTACAGCGACCAAAGGAACCTGAAAATAGTAGTGACAAGGGAACAGGTCTTTGAGATGTGTTGTTATCAATAGGAAATATTTACAAAAGGCCTGGAGCTCTCTAGCCAAATGGGCATTCTGGTGAACATCTTACAAAGGTAACCATGCTATGATCATTGCACTTTCCTCAAATGGGAAGAACAACAAATCAAACATTTTACAGATTACATTGAATATTGTGCATAGAAAGAGAAAAATAAAGAATCTAACTCATTGAATAATATCAGAATAGAGTTATACAACATGGAAACAAACTCTTTGGCTCAATTCTTCCACACCAGTCAGACATCCCACTCTGACGTGGTCCCATTTGCCAGCATTTGGCCCATATTCCTCAACCCTTTCTACTCATATACCCATCCAGATAGTTTTTAGATATTGTAATTGTACCCGCCTCTACCACATCCTCTAGCAGCTCATTCCATTCACACACCACTCTATGCATGAAAAGTTAGTCATCAAGTTCTTTTTAAGTCTTTCCCTTCTCACCTTAAACATTTTGGGAAGGCAAACCAGGGCAAGACTTAGACTGTTAATGGTAGGGCCTCGGGAGTGTTTCCAAACAAAGAGACAAAAAGGTGCAGGTTCAAAATTCCTTGAAAGTCTTAGGCAGACAGGATGCTGAAGAAGGCATTTGGCATGCTTGCCTTCATTGGTCATAACATTGACAATAGGAGTTGGGGTGTCATATTGCAGCTGTACAGGACATTGGTGAGGCTACTTTTAGAATGCTGATACAATTTTAGTCGCCTTTCTATAGAAAGGTTGTTGCTAAACTTGAGAGAGTGCAGAAAAGATTTGCAAGGATGTTCCTGGGGCTGAAGGGAATAAGATAGAGCGGGAGGCTTAATAGGCTGGGGCTTTTTTCCCTGGTGCATTGGAGGTTGAGTGGTGACAATATGGAGGTTTATAAAATCATGATGGTCTTAGATATAGTGAATGGTCTTTTTCCTCGGATGGGGGAGTCCAAAACTAGAGGGCATTAGTTTAAGGTGACAGGGGAAAGATTTAAAAAGCTCCTGACAGCTAACTTTTTCACGCAGAAGGTGATGCATGTAAGGAGTGAACTACCAGAGGATGTGGTGGAGGCAAGTACAATTACAACATTTAAAAACCAGCTGGATGGATGTATGAGTAGAAAGAGCTTAGAAAGATGTGGGCCAAATGCTGGCAAATGGGACTAGGTCAGATTGGAATGTCTAGTCAGCGCGAACACATTAGACTGAAGGGTCTGTTTCTGTGGTATGACTCTCTAACTTTTGATGCTCTGCTGCAGCGTATCTTGTAGAGGATGCACACTACAGGCAATGGTTGAACATGTAACTATAACATTCACATCATACAAGTGCCAGGCAGTGACCATCTCCATCAAGAGATAATATAATTATCACCCCTTGACATTTCCAGCTGCTGTCTTTCAATGAATTGGGGAGTATTCCAACACATTCCTGATTATGCTTTGTATGAGATAAAAAGACATTGTGAAGTCAGGAGGTATGTCAATCATTTCAGAATACCCAGCATCTGGATAATTATTCCAATAACATAGCCACTATACTGCAATGTGTAAAATGATAATTGCTATTGGCTAAATAATGTGAGTCATTGCATTTTGAAGCAATTCATGATGGTATGCACTGTACTTTATTTAGGGGACATTATGAGGTGATAGAAACATACAATGGTTTAATCTAACATTCCTCTAAAGAAGCCATAGACATTGTTACATAACTGTGACAGTTAAAGAACTGAGAGGATGAAAACAAGTTTTAATAGAGGGTGGAGATAATGGACAGTGCCTTTCCACAACACCATTACAGCATAAGATGAGTGTTAAGCATGTGGCATTCATCTAGCAGGTCAATTTTGGCTGATTCTAATTCAGGATGAAGAACAAAAACATAAAACTTTTCAAGCACCAATAACAATTAAAGTTACATTTTCCAGAGAAATTGGCCAAAATCAATAGGTTACCTTTCTTGTGCACTTGCTCTCTTCCTCCGGGCCCAGAGGACTAGGAAGCCACAGCATATTTGGAGCTATACAAAGAGCCAAGTTGAATGCAGTCATCTGGTTTTCTTCAGAATTTTTCTCAATGTGATGCAGTACAGCGAACAAATGACGGAGAAGAAGGACATTTGCTTCAGGAAGCTCCTCTACCAGACTGCAATATATTAGAAACATATCTGTTATTTTGACATTTTGCCTTAAAACCCAGAATCCTGGCACAATAATGACAATTAACTAAAAATCATCATGGACCAAAGATGATATAGATTTTCTAATCCAATGACAAATGTTTCAAGTAACACTTAATTAAAAAAACTGTCTTTGCATGGTTAAATTGACAAATCTATTGAGTTATACAGACTAGAGAACTCCTGGTTTAAATCCAACTTTGTGCTGGTGATTTCAGGCAGAGTAATAGTTGTTGATTTGAAGTTGGCTTCAATGTTATTTGGCTAGGAAACAGATATTCAATCAAGAATCTAGTTCCAGCTGCTGTCATATCACTGCTGCTGTTAAATAAATGTGCATGAATATTTGAGCAAGGTAGGAATTTTCTCCCTTCTTTTTTGAAAACATTGGCTTCTGCAAGAGTATCTTATTGACAGACTTCTAGCAGATCACCCAAAGGGCCATTCATCATTCTAAACAATGAATACAGGGAAGTTGTAGAAAGGAGGTATTCAATCACTGTTCTGAGATACAGTTCGACAGATATTTAAAGGGAAAAATATTAGTGAAGACAAATGTAGGTCCCTTACAGTCAGAAACACTTGAAGTTATAATGGGGAAAATAAAATGGCTGACCAACTAAGTAGATACTTTCGTGTTCAAAAAGGAGGACACAAATAAAATATCAGAAATATTGGGGAACACAGGGTTTAGTGTGAGTGAGGAACTGAAGAAAATCAGTATTAGTACAGGAATGGTGTCAGGGAAATTGATGAGATTGAAGGCAGGTAAATCCCCAGAGCCTTTATATCCCAGAGCAGTTAAGGAAGTGGCCCAAGAAATATTGGTTGCATTGGTGGTCATCTTCCAAGATTCTATAGACTCTTGCACAGTTCTTACAGACTGGAGGATAGCTGATGTAACCTTGTATTTATAAAGGGAGGCAAAGAGATAATCAGGAATTAAAGACAGGTCAGCCTGACGTTAGCAGTGGGGAAAGTGCTCGAGTTCATTGTAAAAGATTTAGTAATAGAGCACCTTGAAAGCAGTGACAGGATCAGACAGAGCCAGCATGGGTTTATGAAACACAAATCACACTTGTCAAAACTACTGAAATTATTTGAAGGTCTAACTCAGAGTTGACATAAAACCCGTGACATAGTTTATTTGGAATTGCAAAATGCTTTTGATGAAGTCCCTAATAAGAAATTAACATGTAAAATTAAACCACATGGGAGTGGGGCATTGAAATAGATAGAAAATTGGTTTTCAGACAAAGAGTATAAATAAACAGGCCTTTTTAAGAATGGCAGGCAACGACTATTGCAGGGATCATGCTGGATCTCCAGCTGTTTATTATATGTACTAAAGATTTAGATGAGGGAACTAAATACAATATTTCCAAATTTGCAAATGATGCAAAGCTGGGTGGGAGGGTGAGCTTTGAGGAGGATGTAGAGCGGTTTCCATGATTTGGATAAGCTGGGTGAACAGGCCATTGCATGGCACATACAATATAATGTTTATAAATGTGATATTATCCACTCTGGGAACAAAAACAAGAAAATGCATTATCTGAATTGCTATTCATTGAGAAAGTGGAATTGCAATAAGATTAGATTAGATTACTTACAGTGTGGAAACAGGCCCTTCAATCCAACCAGTCCACACCAACCCTCCGAAGAGTAACCCACCCAGACCCATTTCCCTCTGACTAATGCACCTAACACTATGGGCGACTTAACATGGCCAATTCACCTGACTTGCACATCTTAGGACTGTGGGAGGAAACCCACGCAGACACAGGGAGACATGCAAACTCCACACAGACAGTTACCTGAGGCTGGAATCAAACCTGGGACCCTGGTGCTGTGAGGCAGCAGTGCTAACCACTGAGCCACCATACCACCAATAAGATCTGGGTGTCCTTGTACACCAGTCACTGAAGACAAGAATGGAGATGCATCAGGCAGTCAGGAAAGCAAATGGTATGTGAGATGATTTGAGCACAAGAACAGGGATGTCTTGCTATAATTATACAGAGCCTTGCTGAGATCACACATGGAATGTTGTACGTAGTTTTGGTCTCCAACATTCTGATTGACATATAAAGAGAGTTTGAATTGGTTAGGATTATATTCACTGGAGTTCAGAAGACTGAGGGGGAATCTCACAGAGACCTATAAAATTGCAACAGGACTAGCCCAGGGTAGATGCAAGAAGGATGGTCCTGATAATGGGGCAATCCAGAACTCAGGGTCGCAGTCTAAGGATATGAGGTAGACCATTTAGGACTGAGAGGAGGAGAAATTTCTTCATCCAGAGAGTGGTGAGCCTGTGAATTTATTACTATGGAAAGAAGTCAAGGGGCCAAAACATTGTATGAATTCAAGAAGGTGTTTGATAGAGCACTTAGGGCTGAAGGGATCAAGGGATACGATAGCAATGCGGGAACAGGCAATTGAGTTGGATGATCAGTCATGCTCATAATGAATGGCGAAGCATGTTCAAAGGGCCGAATGGTCTACCACTGCTCCTGTTTACTATGTTTCAATTATTCTACGTGCTAGTCAGTAGCAGGAATCTTAGATCACTTTCTCTTCCTAATCCAATAATCCTGAGGCCAATTACGATTCCTATGTGATATTCTTCCTGAGCTCAGTTATTCTAGCTCAAAATAGCTCAGCACAAACAAAGAAATAGATAAAACACTTATATACTTATTAAATTGTCAAGAAATGTTTCGCTCACTTCTTCAAGGACTGTATTTTTTCCTCTTCATTCTCATTTTCTATTCCTTGCATCCATTTCTCGTACAGTTCAGATGACAGAACACTGCCAGGAATGTTACGTAGAAAGTCCTACACAAGAATAGTCACATTGTAATTGACTTCTTTTTAGTTTAGCCACACTTATGAATTAATGTTTTATTCCAGTAACTCTGAAATGGTGATGTAAATATTATCAAAAAAAGAATTAAATGAACAATTAAATGAAAAAAATCCAGATTGGTACACTAGATGATTCCCATTACAAGCAGCCAAGAACCTCTCTGCAATTCACAGCTTCCCAATGTGGGGATTGGCACCCACGTGAGGCCATATGCTGAAATTTTGGGGTTCTAAGTTCTGAGCCAGCAATAGCCGCCACAGGGCTTTAACTGAGTCGTAACAATTGTTGTCCCACTTTAACAGTTTCCTTCCCTCCCCATGTCAGCGAACCCCAATAACTCTCACTGAAGAGTTATCACTTTTTTCAAGCCTTGAATGGGGTCACAGTGGGAAAAAATTTGGGAAGCACTGCTGTAATTCGTTACCTTTATATGTATCCCATTACAGAACAACCTCGATTATCTGAACGAGACAGGCGGGGGGTATTTTGTTCGGATAACGGATTGTTTGAATAATGGATAGTGTTTTTATGGGACCTTGAGATCTTGATTTAGTATGCAAGGGAGTCATGTTAGATACAATAATTCCAGCAAGTAAATTTACATACTGTTACTTGACACATATCAGATCATCGGATAATTGATGTTTGGATAATCGAAGCTGTTCTGTACATAAGTTCTTCTTGGGTCTTGTTTTTGGAGTAGATATTCTGAGGTTTCACTGGTGATACTTCGAAAGCCTTGCACTGGGTAAGATCTCATGAAATTTACTCATACATTTTTAAAAGTCTGTTTTTAATTCTCCCTTTTTATATACTTTGTAACTGATGGTAATAAAAATAGATTGATGTCCCTAAGAAGAATCATTAAGATTTATCATTTATTACTGACTCACTATTAGTTTTGGTTACCACAAGGAAAACAGGAGTGTGCTGCTATTTATGATAATTGTTCATAGTGGCTATTGATTAAACATATTACATGAATATAAATAACTGAGTCATATAGTGCACCAAGTGAAACGGCTATCTCATTAATCTCTCATTGTTGCCTATAGGATTTTGCTGTATGCAAAATACTTGATGCATTTTCTGAGATAACAACACACTCTGCATCTAGGCAAGCCTCATTCCCCTATGATTCTGCTGTCAGTGAGTCAAAGGCTACTTGTTTGCAAGAAGTCTCTGTGGCAAGGTCTGGCAACAGAAGAGGAGGTTACAGTCTTTGAAAATAAATTTGTAAGACAGACACTGATTACAGTGAAATTTATATTTTTGGACTGGTTCCTGGAAAATTTGAGATTTAATATGCAAGGGAGTCATGTTAGATACAATAATTCCAGCAAGTAAATTTACGTACTGTTACTTGACACATATCAGATTTATTTTGTTTAAGGGATGTTAATGACGCTGAGAGTGAGCTCACACCTTAGAGGCACCTAGTGGAGAGCGCATACAACTACATTTAACTGCTGACAGTAAATTTCAATGGGAAATGTAGACAGAAAAGCATGACAAAAATCATAACCATAGAAATTAGTGTTCGTGGAAATCCCCTATACACCATCTAGATATTTGCTTTAAGAGCTACTGTGACAAAATAGTTGAATACTTGAAAAAAATTGGCATAATTTTAGCAATCTAGTTTCAAAGGAAAGAAAATCCTTTGAAATTGGATATTAAAGGGTAAGGCTCCAGATTGGAAATACAAATTGTAAGTTTTATATCTATGGAATGATGACACCGCAGTTGGCAACATTCTATCATATTCAGTCTGATCCATTCATTCCTTGTGCCTTTCTCTGTTATAATCAATAGTGACATGTGTAAGATCTAACCTAACAACTGAACAGAGATATTACATAAACTCATACCGTGATGACAGCAGCTGCCACAAAGACAGATTCTTTGTCCATTTGCACCTCATTTCCAGAATTTAATTTCTCCTTGAGTTCCTTGCAAATCTTGGCATTAGCTGAGCGCCTAAAAATTCCTTTGGTGGAGGGCCCTTCATGATATAATAGGACAAGCATATCCTGTAGAGAAATAGCATCAAGTTCATGGAAGACATCATCAGAAATTTGCTTCATATTTGAAGTAGTGTTTCTTTCACAGCTAGCGAAGATGTAAATTAACAATTTTTTTTCCAGAAATTTGTTTTGTATGTGTGTAAAACTTTGAAAGTGTAAGGATTGACCTTAATTGTGCAGCAAGGTGGCTCAGTGGTTGGCACTGCAGCCTCACAGCGCCAGTGACCTGAGTTTGAATCCAAACTTGTGCGACTGTCTGTGTGGAGTTTGCACATTCTTTCTGTGTCTGCATGGGTTTCCTCCGGGTGCTCTGATTTTCTCCCACAATCCAAAGATGTGCAGGTTAGGCCATGTTAAATTGCCCATAGTGTTCAGGGATGGTGTAGGTTAACTGCATGAGGCAGGGTAGAGTAATGGGGAATGGATCTCGGTGGGATACCTTTTAGAAGGTTAGTGTGGCCTTGCTGGGCTAAAGGGCCTGTTTCCACACTGTCGGGATTCTATGAATTCTAAGCCTAATTTCTACCATAAGCAAAGAGGCACACCTATCTCTAAACTTCATGAAGAGACTAAGTTTAATACAACCTTTAACCTGAATTGTAAACTAAACCAATTAAACTACTATCAGGCAATAGTTTGATCTTGACTAGTGTATTTGGCTGGGTTTTCATCCTTGAGGCAGATAGTGGGAGTTAGGAAAATCCTGACTCCGTATCCATTGTCTCAGGGAAACATGGGTCTACAGACATAATCGTCACTGTGAAGGGGTATGGGTATGAGCTGCAGTGGCCAGCCAGTCAGTTTGTAGGTGACTACACTGGTGGCAGGGAGTAGAGGCAGGCTGTTTAAAAGGCCTACTTTGTGGTTGTGGGACTTTGTCGCAGTGACAATAAAATCAGCAAAGCCAGCTTGTCCTCACCCCTCATATCCCACACACTCACCATGCCATATCCATACCACTGCATGTCTCTCTACTTTCCTCCTACTGCTCTTTATACTCCTACGCTCCCTTCTAAACTTCATGGCCCTTTCTACTCTCCAGGCCTTGCTATGGCATAAATGATGTCTATAATAATTATCGGATATATTTTTTATAAAAGAGCTTTAAGAAATCATCCTAAATCATTCCTAAATTTTGTCTTTCTTAAAAAAATTCACAGTGAGTCAATAAGAATGTCCATCATCCAGTTTTCTAAAGTGTTAATAGTTGAAACCGTGAGCATTTGGAAGTACTTTATCTTATGCAAATAAACACTGCACAATGGATAGGATAAATAGACAAGGTCTTTTCCCTGGGGTGGAGGAGTCCAGAACTAGAGGCTATAGTTATAGGGTGAGGGGGCAAAGATATAAAAGGGACCTAAGGGGCAACATTTTCACATAAAGCATGGTGCGTGTGTGGAATGAGCTGCCAGAGGAAGTGGTGGAGGCTAGTATAATTGCAACATTTAAAAGGCATCCAGATGAGTATATGAATAGGAAGGGTTTGGATGGATATGGGCCGGGTACTGGCAAGTGGGACTAGATTAGGTTGGAATATCTGGTCAGCATGGATGAGTTGGACCAAAGGTCTGTTTCCATGCTGTACGTCTCTATGACTCTGACAGCACAGAATAGGGAATCAGAGATGTCAATCAAGAGATGATTTTCCTGTGGCTTAGCTTTTTCAACTCTCTAATGGATGTCTGAGCTCTCAGCCACGCCTTACTATGCACTCTTGGCTAAGAGATCAGAGTTTTTGAGTGTTAAAACAGCTGAGCAGAAGGAAAACAAAACTGTTTGATTGACAGTCTGACTCTGATCAATGTTATCAGTTACATAAGGTTTATTAATGCATGTAAAATGGTTTCCAGTGCTTGCAGATTTGGCTATTGATATCTTAAAAAGCCTAGAAGATTGACAGGTTTATAAGCCTGTAGCCTTTTTTAAGAAAGTGTAAAGTTATTAATTAATGACAATTTCTTAAAAAGTGTTTTATTACATACTCTTATCACTACAAGGTTTAGTGGTACTATGGAATAGGTTAATAGTTATGGGTGGACAATTGGATGTAGGTGAGACTCATAGTTTGGCTTGGATGATGTGTGGGGCCACTAGGCTGGGTGGTGGAACATAAGTGGATGGAGTATCTTTCAAAAGTTTCCCTCACCCAGACTATGGTCATTGACACTTCTGAGGTGCAGTGAAGCACAAGTCTTTTAAAAGCTAGCTTAGTCCCATGAAAGTTGTAGAGGACTAGGAGATACATATGCCCCTTATGGAGCTGGCCAGATTAGGAGTACAATGTGCGGTCTTATGACCTGAACCACCTCACACCCTCAACTCGCGTTGGTGAAAATTGGAAATCTCAGGAATGGGTCAGGAATCAAGTCCTAATTACTATTTTCACCCTGTGCCCTCCCAACTTCATGAAAATCCAGACCGTTAACATAGAACCTGAACTTGGAGCTATAACCTGAATACATGCTGAAACATTTTTCTGTAGCAGCAAGCAGTAACAAAGAAAGGGAAGAATTCAAAGGAAGTACAGAAAAGAAAAAAAAGGAAAAAAAAGAAAAAAAATTGTAATGCCTTTCATATCCACAGGATATTTCAAAGCACTTCACAGCTAATGGATTGTCCTTAGTCAGTGGTCAATGGTCAGCTGTACTTCTTACCATAATTGGCTTAGGAAGGGTACCATTCTTACAGATGGATGGTAGGGACAGACCAAAAAGTTTCCTTGGTGTGACTGGAGAGTCCAAAATAAGACTGCTATCTGACTGGTTGCTGGAGCTTCGGCGCAGAGCCCAATCTATCAATGACTTCTTCTTTTTAAGTGGTTTTGGAGTTGATTCTGGAACAAAAAAAGGAAGTAAAAATGGGGTTATCATGACTCAAGTGTCCAACTATGCTTTAAAATGCTGATCAGTTAAATGTGACAGGAGAAAGTAGGAAGGAGTAAAGAAGAATTACATCAAGTTCATCTTTGTCTCATTATTTATTGTTCAAATTTTACTAAGTAACTGATTCCTTGACCCATTTATTTGCTTCTCATGAAATGTATTATGTAAGATGTGAGAGAAGGTTTAGATGGTATAATGGGTTAAATATCAAACCATCACTTTTGGGAAACAAAAGCAGAAATTGCTAGAAGAACTCAACAGGTCTAAAGTTCAGAAGAAAGATCACTGGATCTGAAATGTTAACTCTACTTTCTCTCCATCTCCAAAGATGGTGCCAGACCTATTAAGTTTTTCCAGCAAGGTCTGTTTTTGTTTCTCATTTCCAGCATTTGATTTTGTTTTAGTTTTTACTTTCGGGACCTGACAGTAAACCAGTCCAGGGTTTATTGTGTTCTGTCCCTGCTGGCTGCCATATTTATACATGAGACATTGATGTAAAACAGTAATCTGGCTTAGAGAGATATCAGGAAAGCTAGTGCAGGAAGTGCAGAAATATTTCAATGAATAAGGTATATTGTTCTGAAACAGGAATAGATCGAAACATGGACCTGAGAGTGCTTAGTGCTTATAGAAGTGCCCAAAACAATGGGCTCCCATTTCTTAGCACAGATATTCATGAACTTGATGAGAACAAAAGAAAAGGAGCACACTGGGGGGATTAATTCTGCAGGAATGTTCCCACTTAAAAGCCAGGTCAACACTGGAAAAATGGCATAAATTCCATTCCACCAAGGTTCATAAAATGTGTGAGAAACTCTGGCAGAGATTCAACCTCAATATTTTGAATGATAATTCTAATATAATAATCAATTCTTATTTTTAAATATTATGTTTTCCAGTAAATGCCAATAAAATCATTTGTTGTTCTGAGCTCAAATTTAGGAGCTAGGGAACTATAAATCATGCTATGGCTGCAGTGATCATTAACTCCAAGCAGCACTGGTTCCTGCATCAGGCTGAGCAACCAGCAGCTAAAGTATTCCCTTTTTACCACATACAACATACTGCTATTCAAAACTCTCCAGCAACACTGATTTCAGAAGCAGTTAGAACCATAGATTCATTTTGGGAAACATGTTTGCAACAAAAGCTGCTCTGGAACCACACACAGGAACAGTTTGCATGTCATGACATGACATGAAGTTTGACCACATCATAGAAAGCTGCAAAGGATTCTCAAGAACACCAGGGGAGCACTTTAATTGAAAGTGTTGCAATTGTTAAAGAATCCCTTCACCAGGAAGAACAGGAAAGAAACGATTTACAGTTTTTGTTCTGAGATTAAAATAGCAAACTTGTCTCATAGGACTTCTTAATTACATAATTATGTGATTGTTTTACTTGACTTTCAGTGTAGTTGTGACTTCTACTCTAAGACTTGACAGAATAGATGGTTCCAGATTTGATTCTCTGATCTATACAACTGAGATGAGGTACAGATTATAGTGCACACAACTGATCTTTGGACAAGGATGGGAAATCTGCTAAACTTTGGTAGACTTAAATACTTTTCGAAGTGAAAGCGCCAACATTTGAATACAATGTAAAATTCCATGAATATGGCATTTGCTAAATTGGGACAAGAAATTGAAAGTAGTAAACAATTTATCACTCATTAAATCTATATTTGCTGGAATGCTCATCCTGTTTGTGCTCATTAGTAATGCTTCACAATATTTTGCTGGAAAATGCTTGATAATGGTAAAAGTAGATTATCAATTTTTAGCTTTGGTTATCTGATTTTAATACCTAGGACCTTTCATGAAGTAAAATGGTTTTAAGAAAAATGCTGAAGTAGGATCATTTGACCATTTAGAGCTAAGCTCTTGAAACCATCAAGAAACCAGATCCAGTCTGTCTTGAAATTAACATGTAGTCAAAACTACTGACACCAGTAATTCAGTTCTGTATCTCTTGTTTGATTTATACCTTTCTGGAGGTTTCCCATATTGGGATCAAATTTACCTGCAGATCCTCCAGCTAGAGAAAAACAATAAAGCCACACAAGGGAATATACAAAGGAACTGTACTTCAGGCAACAGCTCTTAGGCAACACAGAAAGAAGCATGATGGTTTTGTAACAGCAGAACTGGAAGGCTAGATCTCTCATTCCCTGTTTCTCTCAATCTCTTGAAAAGCAATATCCACCGATTAAGCAAATTGGAGTAATATCCATTCATTGGGATCTCTAGAACAGCACTTTTCTAAACTTTTTCCCAAGGTGATTCTATTTTGAGATTTGAAAGTTGTTGCAGCTCCATGATGAGAACTGTGACAGTTAGAGTATGAGCATGGCTGTGATAACTTAGCTGGAGACCCACAGTGGCAATTATTGCCTCAGAGCTCACATCCCCTCCACTTGGGGCCCTGACACCCACTTCAAGAATCCCTGTTCTAGGGAATGTATAAATTTCACCATTGCTGATAACAAAAGATATCAACAGACAATTGCATTCTCTGGTTAAAGCCTAACATCTCAAGGACTCTAATGAAATTTTCAATTGGTAATTCTTAATCTTCCTTTTTGTATTTGGCACTCCTCACTTTTTTAAACATTATATTTGTGTTTATGCAAGTGTTTAATGTGATAAAGAACAACGAACAGAACAGCACAGGACCAGGCTCTTTGGCCCACCAAGACTGCGCTGACATATGATACTTTTTAAAACTAAAAACCTTTCTCCTGCACATGGTCTGTATCCCTCTATTTCCTATCTATTCGCATATCTGTCAAAGTGCATCTTAAATGTTGCTACTATATCTGTCTTCAATGTCTCTTCTGGCAGTGCATTCCTTTGTGTAAAACACTTGCCTCTCACATCTACTTTAAACTTTCCCCCTTTTACCTTAAACCTATGTTCTCTAATATTTCTGCTCTGGGAAAATGCCTCCAAATTTCCATTCTATCCATGCCTTTTGTAATTTTGTAAACTTCTATCAGCTCACCCCTCAGCCTCTGCCATTGAAGTGAAAACAAATCAAGTTTGTCCGATCTCTCCTCACAGCAAATACCCTCCAAATCAGGTAACATGCAGGTAAACCTTTTCCATACCCTCTCCAAAGCTTCCACGTCCTCCTGCTAGTGTAGCAACCAGAACTGTGTACAATATTCCAAATGTGGCCTAAGTAGAGTTCTATACAGCTACAATCTGACTTGCCAGTTTTTATACTCTATGCTTCAACTGATGGAAACAAACATGCTATCTGCCTCCTTGACCACCTTTTCTACTTGTGTTTAACTTTCAGGGAACAATGGATCTGGAGACCAAGATTGCTCTGTACGATGACCGGGGTTCTGTCATCTACTGTATACTTTCCTCCTTCATTACATGTTCCAAAATACCTCATCGCTCATTTGTCCAGATTAAACTCCATCAGACATTTCTCCACCCAAGTCTCCAACCAAAGCTGAATCCTTTGGCAATCCTCCTCACTACCTGCAGCTCCCCAAATCTTTCATTCCCCTCCAGATCATTTATAAGTATTACAAACAACAACACTGGGTCCCAGCACTGATCCCTGCAGATCACCACTGACCACAGATCTCTAGTCAGAAAAACACTGTTTCACCACTAATCTGTCTTCTATGAATAAGGTAGTTCTTCATCTATCTTACCAGCTTATGGCAGAATCAATGTGACTTCACCTTTTTGTATCAGTCTGCCATGAGAGACCTTGTTATAGTCCAACAGGTTTATTGGGATGTACAAGTTTTTACAGCGCTGCTCCTTCGTCAGGAAGCTAGTGGGGTAGGATCATATGACACAGAACTTATAGTAAAAGATCAAGGTATCATACAATTGATGCAAAGTATTGAACTAACCTAGCTTGCTGTTCAGTCTTTAATCAATTAGAATGGGGAAGCAAGTTTTGAGTGATTAATATGTAGATTTCAGAACTTCTGTCAAGTCACAGTCCTGAGATAACTTAAGGTTTTATAAAAAATATCTGAGATGTCACCTTTCTTTTCTATTCAAAGGAGATTGGAAGAAAAGAGAAATGGAGTTGAATCAGGGATAGTATATTCCTGAAGTATATTCCTGAAGAAGGGCTAATGCCCGAAATGTCGATTCTCCTGTTCCCTAGATGCTGCCTGACCTGCTGCACTTTTCCAGCAACACATTTCCATCAGGGATAGTATAGCCAGGGGAATAGACACTGTTCCCTGTGACCAGGATTGAGAGTCGTGAAGGCTGTGTTGCCTGCCTGATGCCTGTATTCAGGATATCTCTTCTGGACTGCACAGGAACTTGGGATGGGAAAGGGAAAATCTGGTCATCATGGTCCACGTAGGTAGCTAACATAGTTAGAAAGAGGAAAGAGGTTCTGCTGAGGGAATATGAGCAACTAGGGGCTAAATTTAAAAAAAAGAACCAAAACAGTAATGACCTCTGGCTTACTACCTGAGCCAACATCTAACTGGCACACGGTCAACAAGATTAGAGACGTAAACACATGACTTAAAGATTGGTGTAAGAGAAACGTTTTCAATTCATGGGACATTGGTACCAGTACGGGGGAAGGAAGGGACAGGCTCCACCTGAATCCTGTGGGGACCAGAATTCCTAGGGCTGTGGGTAAGGGCTTTAAATTAAATAGTGGGTGGGGTTTCAGTTGCATGGAGAAGTATGGAAAAATTTAAAGGAACGGAGGTCTCAGGAAAGTTTATTAAGAGTTCCAGACCGGGTAATAGGATAGAGAGTATGGAAGGGCTCAGAAATCTAACTTCAGGCACAGCAGGTAAGTGGACAACTATGAGATGGGGGCAGTCGATGCAGATCTGAGGATATTGTATTTAAATGCACGCAGTATACAAAACAAGGTAAATCAGTTTGTAGTGCAGGTTGAAATTAGTAGGCACAACGTTGTGGTCATCATAGAATCAGGCTGCAAGGATATCAGGTCTGGGAACTAAATATCCAAGGATACATGCCCAATCAAAAGATAAAACAGATGGGCAGATGGGTATGGTTGCCTTTAGATTAGATTTAGATTAGATTACAGTGTGGAAACAGGCCCTTCGGCCCAACAAGTCCACACCGACCCGCCGAAGCGAAACCCACCCATACCCCTACATTTACCCCTTACATAGCACTACGGGCAATTTAGTGTGGCAATTCACCTGACCCTACACATCTTTGTGATGTGGGAGGAAACCGGAGCACCTGGAGGAAACCCACGCAGACACGGGGAGAACGTGCAAACTCCACACAGTCAGTCGCCTGAGGCGGGAATTGAACCCGGGTCTCTGGCGCTGTGAGGCAGCAGTGCTAACCACTGTGCCACCGTGCCGCCCACGTTGCCTTGTTAGCAAGAAGTGAAATTAATTTGATAGCAAGAAGCAACATAGGGTTGGAAGGTGTAGAATCTGTGTGGGTGGAGTTGAAGAACTGCAAAGGGGAAAAAACTCTGATGGGAGTTCTGTAGAGGCCTAGGAGAAAGTGAGGACTGCAGATGCTGGAGATCAGAGTCAAAACGTGTGGCGTTGGAAAAGCACAACAGGTCAGGTAGCATTCGATGAGCAGGAGAGTCGATGTTTTGGGCATAAACCCTTCATCAGGAATGTGGAGGAGGAAGGAGCTGAAAGATAATTAGGAAGGTTGTGGGACTGGGAGGAAGGTAGCTTGGAAGACGATAGGTAGATGAAGGTGGGGGGTGATGGTGATAGGCCGGAGTGGATGGTGGAGTGGATAGGTGGGAAGGAAGATGGACAGGTAGGACAGTTCAAGAGGTCACCCTATCGCCTTCCAAGCTACCTTCACCCCACCCCACCCCCCTCCTATTTATCTCTCAGTCCCCTTGGACACCATCCCCCCTCCCCCACATCCCTGAAGGTTTTATGCCCGAAACTTCCAGTCTCCTGTTCCTTGGATGCTGCCTGATCTGCTGTGCTTTTCCAGCACCACACCTTTTGATTCTGTACAGGCATCCTAGCAGTAGTCAAGTAGTGGGACAAAAAATAAATCAGGAGATAGAACAAACACATAAGAAAGGCACCATTGCAATAATCATGGGGGACTTCAATATGCAGGTGGACTGCGAAAATCAGGTTTGTATCAGATCCCAAGAAAAGGAACTCATGGAATGTCTATGCAATGGGTTTTTTTGAAGCAGTTTGTGATAGACCCTACTAGGGATCAGACAATTTTGTTTTTGGTGATGTATAATGAAGCAGAGTTGACTAGGGAGTTTAAGGTGAACTAACTCTGAAGGAGCTGTGACCATAATATGATAGAATTCACCCTGCAGCTTGAGAGGGAGAAAATTGAATCAGATGCAACTGTATTACAATTGTGTAAAAGTAACTACAAAGACATGAGGGAGGAGCTGGATAGAGTTGATTGGATAGAGCTCAGCAGGGAAGATGGTGGAGCAACAATGGTCAGAGTTTCTCAGGGTAATTCGGAAGGCACAGCAGAAATTCATTACAAGGAAGAAGAAACATGCTAAGGGGAAGATGAGACAACCATAGCTGACAACAGAATTCAGGGACAGCATAAAAGCAAAACAAAAAACATACTACATGGTGAATTGGGAAGCCTTTAAAAACCAGCAGAGGTTAACTAAAAAAAGCAATAAAGGGGAGAAGATGAAATATTAGGGTAAGCTAGCTAATAATATAAAAGTGGATTGCTAATAATATAAAAGAGGATAATATATAAAAGAGCCTTTTACAAAGATATATGAAAAGTAAGAGAGAGGCAAGAGTGGACATTGGATCATTGGAAAATGAGGTTGGAGAAGTAGAAATGAGGAACAAAGAAATGGCAGACTAACTGATTAGATGTTTTGCATCAGTTTTCACAGTGGAAGACACCAATAGCATACTAGACCTTCAAGAGAGTTAGGGGACAAAGGTGAACGTAATGTGAATCACTGAGGAGAAGGTGCCGGGGAAGCTGAATGATTTGAAGCTGGATAAATCATCAGATGGACTACACTTCAAGTTCTGAAGGAGATAGCTGAGGAGATTGTGGAGACATTGGTGGTGATCTTTTAGGAATCACTGGAGTCAGGTGTTGGGGACCAGAAAATGGCTAGCATAATACACCTGTTTAAGAAGGGAGGGAGGCAGAAGATAAGAAATTATACATGCATTTGCCTGAACTCGGTCATTGTGAAGATTTTAGAGTTCATTATTAAGGATGAGATTGCAGAATACTTGGAAATGTATAGTAAAATAGGACTGAGTCAACATGGCTTCATCAAGGGGAGGTCATGTCTGACAAAGCTATTAGAATTCTTTGATGAGATAACAAGCAAGTTAGACAAAGGAGAGTCAGTAGACATGATCTATTTTGATTTCCAGAAGTTCTTTGACAAGGTACCACACAGGAGGCTCCTAAATAAAACCAAGCCCATGGTGTTAGAAGAAATATACTGGCATGGATAAAGGTTTGGCTGACTGGCAGAAGGCAGTGAGTAGGGATAAAAGAGGTCTTTTTCAAGATGGTAGTCAGTAACTAGTTGCAGTCCAAAGGGGTCAGTTTTGGAAGCAAAACTAATCATGATATACATTAATGATCTGGATGAAGGAACTGGGAGCATTGCTGTTGAGCTTGCAGATGACACAAAGTTAAAGTGGAGGGACAGTGTTAAGGTGATGGGGAGCCCTCAGGAGGACTTGAACAGACTAGGAGAGTGAGCAAAGCAATGCCAAATGGAATACAATGTGGGAAAATGTGAGGTTATGCACTTTGGAAGGAAGAATAGCAATGTAGACTATTTTCGAAATTGTCAAAGGGTTTGGAAATCTGAAGCACAAAGGGAGTTGAGCATCCTAGTTCAGAATTCTCCTAAGGTTAACTTGTAGATTCATTGGACAGTTAGGAAGGCAAATGCAGGGTTAGCATTCATCTTGAGAAGGCTAGAATATCAAGAGCAGAGATGTACCGCTGAGGCTGGATAGGACTCTAGTCAGAATGCATTTAGAGTATTGAAATGGGTGGGAAGCCAGCTGGCATACAGGATCATAATTTCAGGTGGAAGTTGACCAGGACCAGAAGAATAGTTACTGACACTTAGGTAAGCCTCATGGGGAGAGAGGTTTTGGATAATTTTGGATTTGGGAAGAGCTGGGTAATTGGAGGATATCAACAACAGAAAAGAACTAACCTTCTGTAAGGGTCTTCACAGGACAATTGTTCAAATAGGGTAAGAAAATTGTTTATTTAAGTCTCATTTTATTTTGGTTCCTCTTCTTACTATCTCCACCTGATGGAAAACCCATAATGATTTGCCTGTTCAGGTCATTGCAATTAGGGCTTTGGAACATGTTCAGAGCTTGATCTACATATTGAAAGAGAAAGGTCCTTCCAGTTTTTGGCAAATATTTTGCCACATATTCAGGATATTAAAATAAGCAACATGAATGCAGCAGGATATCAGCAGCTAAATCTCCTCAGCAATTTTAACTGTCTAACCAGCTGGTTTCTACCTTACCTAATCACATCAAATACCTCAGAAAGCCAAAGATGTAACTGCCTTCTGTTGAAAACTGATAACAAAATATTCTGTCAGATTTAAAAAAACATTAAGCTCTGTACACTGGGTGTATATTACAAAACAGCTTAGTTGTGCATACTGTATATATAATTACATTTAGTACTGAGTACAAGCATGGCCTTTCACTGCTACTCTTAAATCTATTCTGCTATGCGTGATTCAAGAACCATAGGCCATTCAGAACATACATAAACTTCACTAATTGAAGTAAGTATTTGAAGTAAATGTTTCTTAAATGACTTTAGGCTTTCTATGTCCATTGTTCTGCTTGGACATCCATTCCATGTGTTATTTTGCAAGAAGAATACCCTCCTTATAACAGTTCAAAGTAATCTTTTACTGGTTTGGAACTTTTTACAATAACTTAATTTCCTCTTTATCCTCCAACAATGTGTTTGATTATTTTACACGTCACTAACCTCTGGTTACATGGATGTCTGGCTGGGGCCTTGGCTTCAGAATAAACTGACATTGCTTGGCTTTTGGGAGATCCTCAAAGAGGATGGCTCTGTTGCTACCCTGCGATTGGGTATTAATATCAGATCTTTCCATGTGAGCTGTAAAGTCTCTGAGGCAGTTCATCATCACACTAAATGGTTGCTCATGTCCTGTAACATAAAATGGAAAACACTTTGTTTAGCTATGAGAAGTAAATAGTTTATTTTGGCATTAGGCCATCAATTTAAGATAGGGATAGTCACCAGGAAATATAACTGGGAATTGAGAAGAAACTTCTGAAGTGATGAGAACATGGAACTTACTGCCACAGGGAGTGGTTAAAGTAAAAAGTGTTGATACATTTAGGACAAAGCTTGATAAGCATATGAGGGAGAAAGAAATAGGGGTTAAAATGATAGATTTAGATGAGAAAGAAGGGAAGAGGCTGAAGTGGAAAAATAACACCAGCCTGGACTGTCTGGAACTATTTCTATGTTTCATAAGCCACATAATTGTGTGCACTGTTTGCCTCAGATTTTTAAACGGCATTAATACAGCATTAGAACACTCAATTCAAAGAAGAGCAAAGGAGTTCTGCTGATATACTAGCAAACATTCCCCTCATAACTAATAAAAACTAAACAAATAGTTAATCATTTATCTTGCGGTTGCTTGTGGGATCTGAATGTCTGTAATTTGCCTGTCACTTTTTCTATGTATCAGTCATGATTTTAAAAAAAATTCATGAGATGGGGATGTGACTAGCAAGGCCATTATTTGCTGTCTGTTTCTAATTACCCATGAACTGAATGGTTTGCTAGTGCCATTTCAGAAGGCAGTTAAAAGTAAGCCACTAGGCAGTGGCTTTGGAGTCCCATGTAGGCCAGATCAGGTAAGAATGGCAGATTCCTTAAAGAACATGCATGTGTCAGGTGGATCTTCATGACAATTGATTCATGACACCGTAAATAAGATCAACTTTCAATTCCAGATTTATTAATTAAATTTAAATTCCATGAACTGCCATGTTATGTCTCAAACCTGTGTTCCCAGAGTGTTAGTTTGAGTCTCTGAATGACTAGGCAAAAGTGAGGACTGCAGATGCTGGGAACCAGAGTTTAGATTAGAGTGGTGCTGGAAAAGCACAGCAGGTCAGGCAGCATGTGAGGAGCAGGAAAATTGACGTTACGGGCCAAAGCCCTTAATCAAGAATAAAGGCAGAAAGCCTCCAGGGTGGAGAGATAAATGGGGGAGCGGGGGGTGCTGGGGAGAAGGTAGCAAAGAGTACAATAAGTGAATGGGGGTGGGGATGGAGGTGATAGGTCAGAGAGGAGGGTGGGGGAAAGTAGCTCTTTGCTACCTTCTCCCCAGCCCCACTGCCCCATTTATCTCTCCACCCTGGAGGCTCCCTGCCTCTACCCCTGATGAAGGGCTTTTGTCCGAAATGTCAATTTTCCTGCTCCTCGGATGCTGCCTGACCTGCTGTGCTTTTCTAGCACCACTCTAATCTCTGAATGACTAGTATACCACTGGTATACCACTATTTCCCCTGTACATTTATTACCTTTTGGTGAAGTTTTCATTTCAGGAACTTACAGATACCTGCTCAAGGACCCCCCTGGCTGATCCAAAAACAGACAAAGAAAATTACAGAGTAGTGGGAGCCTTATTTCAATTTGATATAACACAGCACTCAATCTAACATTATATATAAAGCATTCAGATATATTCCATTCACCTCACTGAGCAAAAGTACTCACCATAAATTAATTATAAGACATTTTACTTTGCTTTTGGAAAAACAAGGAACAGGTAATGGGAATATATCCAAAGTGGTAAAATTCTAAATGGAGTGGCAGAACAGACAGAACCAGGACTGTGAATATACAGATTTTTAAGTATAGGATTGCTTCCAGCATGTTAAGATCTATGCCAGAATTGTCAAAGATGATAATTTATTCCATTTCACATTTTTAAAATCTTTTACCCTGCTCTCCTTAAGATATAGGAGCTGCATGAGAAAAAGAGGAAGACTTCCTGATAAATAGAAAATACCATTCACAACCATACTTACTGCCAATGAGATCATTTGCTTGAAGTGTATTCACTGCTAGACTGTATAACCATAAGCGGCTAGTTTATGGTTGGCAACCCCCCACATACAGCAATATGATAAACAGCAGACAATATATTTTTATCATGTTCTTTGAGGGATAAATATTAACAGGGCATGGGGGAAACCTTTTGGTCCTCTCTAAGACCCTGCTATAGGGTCATTTACACCACCCAAGTAAGCAGATGGGGCAATGGTTTCATGTATCATATCCTATGCTGTAATGCAGGAGAGTCACCTTTGATCTTTGTGCTCAAGACTTGAGACTTGTATTCACAACCTTTATAGTTCAAAGGCGAGTGTGCTACTATCTGATCCACAGCTGTGAGCTAATGAATTGCTGTCTCTTAATCTAATCAATTAAATACCCATTATCTGGTGTTATAAAAGGAGAACCATAAGTAAACCTGATCATGCCCCAAATTCAGCGTCACATCTGCTAACTTTCTACTGGGGATGTTTGATAGTGACCAAGAGCTGAAACCCTTGCTGTTTTATTTATTCCATTATAGCTCAGGGAACATTGGCAAATTCCCACTTCTCAGCTGTTGCCATGTCTTCATTTATCCAACTGAACACAGATTATGACTGAGTCCAGAATAAACTCAGGAAATGCAGGAAATATTCAGCAGTTTGGCAGCATCAATGGAGACAAAAACAGGGCTAAGTCTTCCCAGCTCTGTGGAGAGGGGTTTGGAGCTGAGGACATCAGGAAGCTAGTAAGAAACCTCATTAAGATGGCTGACAAACACTATCCTGCCTCTGGGTGACTTTCCCATCTGCAGTGGGCTATGGGAGCTAAGAAATTTTACAGAAGCAGGCAGTCAATGAAGCCATTAGCAGTCTAAACCAAGGCCTATTTTGAAACAATGCTGCAACTTTTCCAATATCGGAGAGACCAATGTGTCCAGAGCCCAGTAAAACACTAGACACAGCTTCTCAGGGGAAGAGCAATGGATCATGTGTGGTTAAGTTAATTGATAGCAAGGGGAGGCTGCTCACTGAAGTCCAGAAATGACCATTGGAGAGTTCAATCCTCGTCATTATAGCGCCTCATCATACTATGTCATCTTTCTCACGACCGAAGGAAGATCTTGATGAACGTCTCCACTTCAGGGAGCCTTCAAGGTCTCAATATCCTGTAAAAGCACTCACCTGTCCTGGTGGGGTTGCTGTCAGCTGTCCTACTGGGCTCAAAAGTTCCTTGATGTATCTTTTGTCTTTAATTGGACAACAAATGTCTGTCTATCTCTGTTTCTCTCTCCACAGATGCTGTTTTTCATTCAAATTTCTAGCATTATCTATACTTTGGATTGAATCTGGTGAGTTGGCTTATTTCTGTAGCACGTGTTTTTTCCCCACAACGAGGCTATCAATAGAGTTCCCCAGCAACAGAAACGTTTCTGCCTCTATGCAGTTGTGAAGCTTATCCTATTTTAAGGCATACTAAACCTAATCACTGAATCAGCTCAAGATTAAAACCAGTACTTACCAATCAGTGGGTATGGTGTAGCCTCTTTTCCTGAAATCACCCAAAGCTGGTAATTATAAGCTCTGTCCTGTTTGATTTGTAAATAAAAATCAATTAATGTTACGATTCAATTCACATGAATATGAGCAGGCAAACTATACCTCAAAGTCCAGGATTTCTGTTCAGTCATGAGGGTTGTAAGGGGGGGGGAGGTGGAAAGTGAATCAATTGTTGGTGTGTAATTGGGGTTCACAGAGGTGGATGTTGGATGGGGAAGCGTAGTTGTTTCTTTTCGGTAGATGGAAGTTGATTTCCATTCATGCATGGGTGGTTGTCTACAGCACTGCTAATTCCTGCCCATGTGAAGGAAGGGTGATCTGTGAGGGCAAAGTAATCTATAAACTTAATGAAGCCAGGAGGGAAGGTTCACTGGAATTTTCATTCACTTTGTTCACCCAAGAGGGTTTCCAGTTTGTAATACTGATTGATAGAGGTGATTACTGCTACAGCTTAGGAGAAAAATAGAAGATTGATGTTGGCCATGACCTCTTCACCCACATAGGTGGGTGGAGTGCATTATATTCCCATTATTTACTTGGAAATGGGAATTTACAGTGGTGTAAATAATTAACAATCTAAGACTTAATAGCATTTCCGTATTTCTTCTTGCATTTTGGTAGTGAATAATTTAAATAATTGGATTCTTTTTGTGATTTATTGATATATGGGTACATCAACACAGTTAGCTTTCTGGAAAATTATGTAACAGCTAATAAAAGGTATTTTTAATTAAGTTCATACTTTGCTAAGTACCTATTCACTTAACGAGACAAATATATCTGAATTTTGTTTGCTATGCACACATAAATATTTCAAACTAACGTCTATAATAATTTTCATTGCACAGTTAAAAGCTACAGCCTGAAATATTTCAATCTAAAATGTTCCATCACCAAGAATAACTCTGAAAGACATCAAACTGTATTGACTTATATGAATGGACTCCATGGCCTTAAAGGAACACGCTCCCGCAATGGAAATTGACCACCAATCAGAAAGCTCACAAATCTCTGAATCAATATTGACCCAGACACTAACAACTACCATGAAGAGAAAAGCAAATCTGAAGCAATAAAATTTGACAAAATTTCAGAGCCACTGTGTTGATTATTCCACCTGTTGAAAATTGTAACATTTATCACCCCAACTGCGTTTCTTGGAAAAATGCAACCTCTAACCCACTGTGGTAATGTCACTGGCAATTTGTCAGTTTATATTTACCAATTTTGCATCTAATAAATGTTCATAATTTGTGAGATATCACACTCCAAATATTACATATTGTTACAGATACAAAAATAATCTAAAAGATGCCACTCACTGTACCAACACCTGAAAGTTACAAGTTTACAATTGGCCTCTGATGTTATGTGGATACCGTCTAAAATTACATATTGAAACCAAATTGGTATCCATACATCAATTTATACTTCAAATTCAAAGTTATCTGTGAGCAGGACTTGGGAGATCGCCTCATGCATAGTAAGTGTAATTGATGTGTAATGGTTCGTAAGCAATGTACAAACATAAAACAATTCAACTTACTTTTGCATTGAGCTGTTGAGCTGCCATTTTAATTACCTTTCTCGCTGTATCTGTGTTACCCACCATAAGTGTTAATGCCTAGTAAATCAAAAACAGATGCCCGCGTTAGTTTCATCTGAACATATTTTAATTTTTATGTTTTTCAAGAATGATATAATGTATTCAGTCATAAATTATAGAGCTTTAAATTACAGAAGAAAACCCTTTGGATCATCCACACCAGTGTCCACACCAGTCATCAAACACCTAGCTCCATTTATCCCAGCAAGGAAATTCCTGCTGGTTACCATACACTGTCCTCCCTCAGCTGATGAATCACTACTGCTCTGTTGGACGATGCTTGGAGCAAGCACTAAATGGGGCATGGGTACAAAATGTACCTTAAGTGGGGGATTTCAATGTCCACCACCAAGAGTGCCTTAGCAGCAGCACTACTGATTGAGCTGATTGGGTCTGAAAGGACATAACTGCTCAACTGGATCTGGAGCAGGTTGTGAGGGAACCAACAAGAGGAGAAAATATTTTCTTGACCTCATCCTCATCGATCTGCCGGCTGCAAATGCATCTGTCCATGACAGTAAAGAGTGAGAGTGTCCAAAACACAGTCCTTGTGGAGACGAAATCTCACCTTCACATTGACAATATCCTCCATTGTGTTGTGTGGCTCTATCACTGTGCTAAATGGGACAGACTTTAAACAGATCTAGAAACACAAGGCTGGGCATCCATGAGGCGCTGTGGCCAATCAATAGCAGCGGAATTGTATTCCAGCTCAATCAGTAACCCCATGGCCCAACATATCCCCCACTCAACCATTCCCATCAAGCCAGAGAATCAACCCTGGTTTAATGGACAGTACAGGAGGGCATACCAGGAACGACACCAAATGAGGTTTCAAACAGGAATAATAGCATCCCAAACAGCATAAGCAGCAAGTGATAAACAGAGATAAGTGATCCCACAACCAACAGATCAGATCTAAGCTCTGTAGTCCTGCCACAAGCAATAAGAAGAAACCCATTCAAACATGGGGAGAATGTACAAATTCCACAAAGATAGTTGTCCCAGAGTGGAATTGAACCTGGTTCCCTGGGGTTGTGAAGCAGCAGTGCTAATCATTGAGCCACCATGCTGCCTCTGAGCCACTGTGCCATCCCATATCTGCAGGTTTTCCTCAGGGTAGTGTCCTAGGCCCAACCATCTTCAGCTGTTTCAGCAATGGCTTTCATTATAAGGTCAGAAGTGAGAATGTTCACTGATGATTGAACAATGTTCAGTACTATTCGTGACACCTCAGATACATGTTCAAATACAAAAGATCTGGACAATATCCAGGCTTGGGCTGACAAGTGGCAAGTAACATTTACACCACACAAATACTAGGCAATGGCCATAAGAGACAATCTAACCACTGCCATTTGACATTCAATGGTGCTACCATCACTGAATCCCTCACTATCAACATCCTTGGGGTTACCGTTGACCAGAAACTCAACTGGACTCACCACATAAACACAGAGCTTCTGAACTGCTCTTGCAGCCAAAGAATACTGCAACGAGTAACTCACCTCCTAATTCACCAAAGCCTGTCCATCGTCAACAAGGCAAAAGTCAGGAGTGTCATGGAATACTTCCCAATTTTCTGAATGACTGCAGCCCCAACAACTCGCAAAAAGCTTGACACCATCCAGGACAAAGCAGCCCTCATGATTAGCACCACATTCACAAACATCCACTCTATCCACCACTGGTGCTCAATAGCAGCAGTGTGTACTACCTACAACATGCACTGCTGAAATTCACCAAGGATTCTCAGACAGCACCTTCCAAACCCATGACCACTTCCTTCTCGATGGACAGGACAACAGATACACGGGAACACCACCTGCAGGTTCACCATCAAATCACTCCCTATCCTGACTTGGAAATATATCACTGTTCTTTCGCTGTCACTGGATTAAAATCCTGGAATTCCCTCCCTAGCAGTATTGTGGATCAACCTACATCATATGGACTACAGCGGTTCAAGAAGGCAGCTCACCACCGCCTTTTCAAGGGCAACTAGGGATGGGCAATAAATGCTGGCCACCAGCAACATCCACATCTCATGAATGAAAAAATAACTCGGTTACTTACACATTCATTCACTCACACACTCAGTCACTTGCACGATCATTTACTCACACCATCAGTCACACACATTGAGAAGCTTTGGGATCTTGAAACTCTTACCAGATTAGAACAGAAAGCTGTAATCAGTGGGTCTGGCTTCTGTACAGATTCACTTTGCTGCCCCCTCTGAGGTTTAATGTGCTGAAAGAGTTCTGCAAGCTTCTCCATTGGAAGTTTGAATAGAAATATCAGAGGAAAGGAATTTTATTTTGGCTAGTCACCATTGGAAACAGGTATTCTAATCCTGATTGGAAAATTTGGGCTATTACCATTTTCAGCATCTCTTAAAGCCTTTTCTGAACAGAAACCATTTTTCTAATTTCAGCAAAAACCACAATCTTAATCACATGAAATTTGAAAAATCTGTCTTTGCCAATATTTATTATAAATTAAGTTAGAAGCGACAACACATACTGAAGCACCACTCTGCATTGTCATCACTAGCATCTTCATTGACATCTTCTTGGGATATTCATCTTGCTTCATCTCTTTGATTTGCCTGTGTACAGAAAGTGTTGTTATGATTAATATCTCTGCACATAAACTGCTAACAGCAATTTGACATCAATAAATAATCTGCTTTGTTCTTGCACAACCGAAGAAGATCTGAAACAATATATTCCACAGGCAAATAGCATTGCTGAGAATCAAGAAAATATTTCTTCCAACTTTCTTCTTTCCGTTCCTCTTGACTCCTGTAAAGGATTACAGTTTGCTTGATACCAAAGGTTCTTCAGTACCTTTTCAAGTAGCCACTCCTTATCAAATAAAAGCAAAATACTGTGGATGTTGGAGATCTGAAATAAAAACAGAAAATGGTGGAGAAGCTCAGCAGGTCTGTGGGGAGAGAAGTCAAAATTAGAATGGTGTTGGAAAATCACCACAGGTCAAGCAGCATCCAAGGAGCAGGAAAATCACCAATTCGGACAAAAACCCTTCATCAGGACCTGATCAGCCCTTCCTGATGAAGGGATTTTGCCTGAAATGCCGATTTTCCTGCTCCATGGATGCTGCCTGACCGGCTGTGCTTTTCCAGCACCACTCTAATCTTGACTCTAATCTCCAGTATCTGCAGTACCCAAGTCCTGTTGGGAGAGAAACTGAGTTAATGGTTTGATTCAAATGTGACTCTTTTTTGGAATTAGTTTTGGAAACAGTTCGGAAGAAGAGTCGTTGGGCTTGAAACAGAAACGCTGTTCTCTCTCCGCAGATGCCATCGGACCTGCTCAGCTTCTCCATCACTTTCTATTTTATTTAAATCATTCTTCATGTGTCAGCTTTGACTGTGACTCCCAGCAGGCCATGTGACTCGGGCATGATAGGCAAAAAGCCATCTTCTGAATATCCGAAGTTCTCATAAAATTTCCAGTTCAAGATCCTGGCATGTAATAAGGAGCAGGAACTCTGGCTGATATTTCTAGTCTGGAGTTAAATATGATTCAGTTGAGATATTTGCAGATCAAAAGTGAAACCAGGGATCTTTTAATCCTACAGAATGATGGGATTTCCTCCCTCATCTCAGATGTTTAGTCACAATGGTGACTGTCCCTTCAGTGTTTTAACAGCACAGGACTTTTAAGAGATGGAGCATTATGAGCAGAGGAGTTATTCTTCATGTCTGTTGGCATATGTGGAGTATTATCTACCACCAAGATTTTCAAATTAGGTAAAAATAACCAGTAATGTCGGTAACAATAAGCCTAAGAAGGTAATGTTTAGCAGGGAGACTGTAACAAAGCTGGTGAAATCCCCATATTTAATGCCACAGTAAAATATGCAATATCTGAATGACATTGACTGAGAGCATATCCAAATACTTTGAGCACCTTTCACCCTAACACTTCAGTAACAGCTAGCTTTCAGCACACAGATATATTGAGGAAATCATAGATATATCTTCTAGGAAGTAGAAAAACCTCATTACTGTTGTCACTTAACAACATAAGGAATGTGACAGAGTAATATGATTTTAGATAGCTTTTGCCAATTAAGCACATCCATACAATGTTAAGCAAATTTCTCATCTGGGTGTCAGCATGATGTGGAACCAGTCAATTTACACTTGTCTGAAAGCTGCTTATATGTTCATTTTAAAGCAATCGTCAATGTTACTACACTTCAGGAAGCATGAAGAGGGGCGACTCAGATTTCCTCATGACCAATGCAGAAACAAACTCGGTGCCGAGAATAATGAAGCTTAGTATGCAACTGGAATTGTATCATGTGAATCTTAAAGCAGTTTTCATTTGTCTAAAATTATAAGAAGCATCCCTACTGAGATTTTCCAGAATAATTGTCGTCTGTTGTCTGTAATCTTGAGGAGTGTAAGCAAAGCCATGTCATAATAATATAATTAATTATTATCAATACAAGCAAGTACAATATAATACACCAGATTTATCATCAAGCAAGACACTTTCCAAGCAACACCAAAGCTGTTCCAAAGACGAATCACAATGAACTTGAAACATTAACTCTGTTTCTCTCTCCACACTTCTGAGTTTCTCCAGCATGTTCTGGTTTTATTTCAATACCAACTCTATACTATTTATTAAAAGAGACAAATCAACACTGCAGATGTTAGTGTCCAGATCCTCTTAACCATCATGTTTAGTTCTTCAAGTATTATCTATGAACATCTTAAGCTTAGGTCTTGATATTTTGTAGCCAACAATAATCTTAAGATCAAGGTGGTGTTTGTTTACTCCATGTGAAATGGGGGAATGCTACCAGATAGCATTAGCACAGTAGTGTTTGGGCTTTAACTCAGGTAAGCAGTGGTAGCCCACAGACTCTTTCACATCATTCTTGTGAATGTAGTAAGCCTGTTGGTCAGGCTAAAAATGTCCATTGACAAGCTGATGGCAATCTAGTAGCCCTGTACTTCATTGAGAGAATAGGTATTGATTGAAACAGCAATGTTGGTTGCAGTTAGTAGCATCTGAACCCAGCCCACAGTAACATTTGGATTACTCCTGGACAACATTCCAACAGCAAGTTTAAAGATTTGTTCACTTTTCAGTGAACCTTCCTAGAAAGTATAGAAATGTAATTATCAAATGAGAGCAGGTCAGGATCAGGTTGTGATGGTCTTTACAACTGAATAGCCAATTGAAACTCACTATCTAGACTCACGCGTGAAGAAAGTCCCAATGGCGAGGTGGCAGAGAGTGGCAGACAAGAGAGAAATCAAAGATTTAATATCTGTTTTAATGTGGTTTTGTCATGGTAACATCACAGAGGCACCACTCTGAACCACATAAAACAGTCTATGATGTAAAGAAGAATTGAAATTCTTACCATTGAAGTGCTGAAAGCCATTTTTCCTTTGTTTCTGTAGAACTGAAAGATATTTAGGAAAGATTAGTTAAGTTTTTGACACGTTGCATTAAAATGTCTCCATTACTCCCTTCCGGAAAATTTAAACAGAAATTTTCAAAATGATCTTTCACCTAAAAGTGATCACGCAGTTAGTTGTGGGCCATCCGATCACAAAAGAATTTTCTGGAGTTGTTTTCCTCTCACATACTTCATCAATGCAGAAGGCTGTCCACATTTCACACAATCTGACCTGATTCTTCAGCTTTAAATTAGTTGAAGACCTGTATTGAATTAAAGAATGAAGTGAAAAAACTAAACACGTCTCTGGGAGATGATGAGCACAAGGTGACTTCTGCTGGAAAGTGTTTATGTGACTATTAGATGAAAATGAAGTTGGCTGTGTGGCTTCCACAGTTGAATAACCAGGTGGCATCTACTGTTTAGGCTCAAATATGAAGAATTGCCAGTTGGATGAGATAATGGAGGGCTACTAGCTCCCATGCATACATAATCTTGCAAAGTGTCAATCCTCAAGAAAAAAGAAATAACAGTGATGTTAAATGAATATGTTCTCTTTTCCAATTTCAAGCACAGTACTCCAGTGCATTACCTCAATGGCGTTTGGCCATCTTAAATCAGAGAGACTGTCCTCCTTCAATCACCTATATTCTACATTCCTCAAGTACCAAATAAACCTTTTGTAAAATATTAATGTTTATATCTATTTCATAATGAAAATTTTTATCTCGTCTCATACGTGAGTCAGTTCCAGATACAGTACTATGTTTGCTGAATGTGTTTGCACCATTTAGTAAAGGCAGAACATCATGTTTCAGTTGGAACATACTGTGCTGCACCCAAATAAGGCAGTGGGAGACTGGGCCAGGAGCCCAATTCCTCAGCATTATAGATAAACCAAACATATTACTGAGAGAGAAGCAGCAGAGGTGGAGTTAAAGAAATCTATTTTTTCATCTCTTTATACAGATGTGATGTTTTTTGATATCTTTGTAGATTAAGTTATAATGTGATAGTAAAGTGTAAAAAAAGTGTCACTTTTTACATCCCTTAGTTTGCTATTCGGAAGCACATTACACAAAAAAACTGTTAGCTAATAGCTTACCAAATGACTTAGAAAAATCACCACAATGAGTTTTCCCTTGTTGTTTTGATAAATAATTACAGTATACATAAGGTTAGCGATTTTTGAGATTTGTAGCTCAGGTTGTTGATAAGTATGTAAGTTAGCTCGCTGAGCTGGAAGGTTTATTTTCAGATGTTTCGTCACCATACTAGGTAGTATCATGAGTGAGAGTCTCCGGTGAAGTGCTGGTGGTTTGTCCTGCCTCTCTATTTATAGGTCTTGGTTTCTTAAGGTGGGTGATGTCATTTCCGGTTCTTTTTTTTAAAGGGAAGGTAGATAGGGTCTAAATTGATGTGCTTATTGATGGATGCCTCTAAGAATCCTCGTGTGTGTCTTTGTTTCATCTGTCCTAGGATGTGTGTGTTGTCCCAGTCAAAGTGAAGTCCTTCTTTCTCTATATGTATGGAAACTAGTGAGAGTGGGTCGTGTCTTTTGGTGGCTAGTTGGTGTTTGTGTATTCTGGTGGCAAGTTTCCTGCTTGTTTGTCCAATGTAGCGTTTTTTACAGTTTTTGCTTGGTATCTTGTAAATGACGTTAGCTTTGCTGGTAGTATCTAATGGATCCTTTGGTTTCATCAGTTGCTGTTTAAGTGTGTTTGTAGGTTTGTGGGATACCATAGTGCCAAGGGGTCTGAGTAGTTGGAAGTTATTTCTGATATGTCTTTGATGTAAAGCTATAGTTTTTCGTTGCATTGTGTCCACTTGTTTAGGTTTATTTCTGAGGAATCAAACCACTTTTACTGGGACAACACACACATCCTAGGACAGATGAAACAAAGACAAGCACAAGAATTCTTAGAGGCATGGCATTCTAACCAGAACTCCATCAATAAACATATTGATTTAAATCCCATCTACTTTCCCTTAAAAAAAGAACTGGAAATGACATCACTCCCTTAAGAAACCCAAGACCGATAAATAGAGAGGTGGGACATACCACAGCGCTTCACCAGAGGCTCACTGATGACGTTACCTAGTATGGTGAAGAAAAGTCTAAAAACAAATCTTCCAGCTCAGCGAGCAAACTTACATACTTAGAATATATAAGATTTACAAATCCTTTTCCCATATTACCTTTCATAGAGTGCAGAATTGTAAATTGAGGGTATATGAGCTAATAATTATGTAGTTGGTTGATCAATGATAACTGTTTGAAGTCTATGGTTTTTAAAATTCATTCATTGAACATTAATATCACTGGTAAGGCCAGCATTTTCTCCCCAACCCTGATTGTCCTTGAGAAATTGGAGGTAAGTTGCTTTCTTAAGCCATTTCTAAGCATATTGTGTTCCATTGGTACATCACAGTCCTGTTAGGGAGGGACAAAAAAGATGAATTCCAGACTTAAGGTGAGAGTGATTCCCTTGGTAGGCACCATTTGACTCATGTTCATATCAAGGAGCCTTAGCATAATGAAGTAAATGGAAATCAGGGCAAAACTCTCCAGTGGTTAGAGACATACATGGAAAATAAAAGTTGGTTCTGATTGTTGAAGGTTAGTCATTTTATTCCGGAGACATTATTGCAAGAGTTTCTCAGGGTTAAAGCAAAATTAAAAGAAAATTACGACAAATGTTGGAAACCTGAAATTAAAACAGAAACTGCTGTAGAATTGTAGCAGGTCTGGTACTATCTATAAACCATCAGATTTGCTAGTTTCTTCAGGATAGTGTACTCAGACCAGCCATCCTCAGTTGTTTCATCAATGACCCTCCCTCCACAAAGTTAGCGTTTGGAATGCTCCCTTCTGATTGAACAGTGTTCAAAAACATTCACAACTCCTCAGATACTGAAGCAGCCAGTATCCATATGGATCAAGATCTGGGCAATAATCAGGACTCATTAGTAGAAAAAAACTGTGCCAGGCAATGACCATCTCTAACAAGAAAGAATTTAATCATATTCAGTGGCATTACCATTGGTGCAAGTCCCACCAGTGGCATCATGAGGTTTACCATTGACTTGAAACTTAACTAAACTAAACATATAAATATTATGGAAACAAATGCATGTCAGAGGCATGAAATTCTTCAGCAAGTAACTCAGCTATGACTCCCCAAAACCTGTCTATTTTCAGTCTCTGAGTACAACTCTGATATCTCACAATATCATTCGCATCAGAGCAGCTTGCTAATTGGCAACCCATCAAAAAGCCTTAACAATTCATTCCCTCCATCAGCAGTATTATACACTCTCTACAAGATACACTTTAGCGACTTGCCAAGTTTCCTTTGCCATTATAAGTCCAACCTTTGACTTCTACCACTTAGAAGGAATAAAATCTCTTCTAAGCTATAGACCATCCTGGCTCAGAATGATATTGTTGCTCCTTCACAATCAGTGGGTCAAAACCTAACAGCAGCAGTGTTGGACTGCAGTGGTTCAAGAAGGTGGTGCACCATCTCAAGAACTCACCCTCTCTCCAGAATGTGGTAGTTGGTAGGCACTGGTGTGATGCATGGTAACCACATCTGCAGAATGTGTTGGCAGCTTGAGGAACTTCAGTTCAGAGCTGATGATCTAGATTCCAAGCTGAGGACACTGTGACACATAAAGGAGGGGAGAGGTACCTGGACATTATTTTTCAGGAGACAGTCACACTCCTTAGATTGATTACATAAAATTTAGTCTGTAGTCTGGGACAATAGGGTGTGGCTGCAACTGAGGCAGGTATTGAGATCCAGAATTTAGCTTTGGAAAAGCCTCAGCCAGTTCCCTTGTCCTATCTTTACAAACTTCTTGTTCCTGGAGGATGACAGAACTGATCACAGCACCACGGTGTGGAATGCCATTCAAGTGAAGGGAAAAAGAGAACTGCAGTAGCAGCAGTAGAGACTAGTACATTCAGTGAATAGATACTGTTCTCTGAACAAAAAAACAGAGGTCCCAAAGGCATTTGATAACGTGGTGCCAAGGTTCAGGAAATGTTCTCTGAGCTTGAGAGGAACTTAGAGTGGGAGGAATGGATCCAGCTGTCGTGGTCCACACAGGGACTTCATTTGAATGCACACAACATTCATAACAAGATAGATTAGTCAATGGTGCAAATAGAAATAAATGAAAGTGACTTTTTAACTAATAAAAAATGTGGCTGCAAGATGACTAAAACTGAGAACTCGATATTCAAGGATACTCAATATTTGGAAAGAATAGGCAAAAAGGAAAAGGAGGTGGGGGTAGATTTGTTAATAAAGGAAGGTATCAGTGTAGTGGAAAGTGGTGAGAAGGTAGAATATAGAACAGTACAGAACAGGAACATTCCACCATATCTGTGCCAACTATGGTGCCATTCCAAACTATTTTCATCTATCTGCACATGGTTTATGTCCCTCTATTCCCTTCCTATTTCATGCGTCTGTCTAAGTTCTTCTTAAATGTTGATATTGTATCTGCTTCTACCACCTCCCCATCAACATGTCCTAGGTGTCTACCACCCTCTGTGTAAAAAACTTTCCTCACATATCTTCTTTAAACTTGCCCCCTCTCACCTTAAACCTATGCTCCCTAGTATTTGACATTTCCACCCTGAGAAAAAGACTCTGACTATCCATCCTATCCATACCAATCATAATTTTCTTTACTTCTGTCAGGTTGCGCCTCAGCTTCTGACACTCCTGCAAAAACAAAATTTGTCCAATTTTGTTTTATAGCTAATACACTCCAATCCAGGCAACATCATGGTAAACCTCTTCTGCATTCTCTCCACAGCTTTCACATTCTCCCTATAGTTTGGCAACCAGAACTGCACACAATACTCCAGATGTGACCTAACTAAAGATTTATATAACTAAAGTTTTTACACAGCTATACGTGAAATAGATCATGATATGGTATTGGTTTGGATCGAAATAATGAAAAGCAAGGGAAAGAACTCACAGGTGAATGTTGATAGGCTCCAAAGTATTTCCTTACTGTCGGATAAAGTATATATATTGAGAAATAAAGGAGGCATGTCTGAAGCACATTAAAATTGCCATGGGGGATCTTCATCTAATTCGTGATAACAAATCAGATGGGCAATAGACAACGAATTTATATAGTGTATCAGGATTGTTTCTTAGAGCAAAATATTGCACAACCTACCCAGGAACAGGCTAATTTAGAACTAGTAATGCATAACAATGTAGGATTAATAAGAGATCTTTCATTTAAGAATTCTCTAGGGGGTAGCAATCACAATGTGGTAGAAGGCAGAACTAAAGTAAGTGTATGACCTGTGGAGGATGCAACTAGGGAATTAATAATAGGGAACAGGGAAATGGCAGATAATTTACTGATAATTTTGCATCAGTCTTCAAGTTGGATTAACGACAAACATCTCAAAGATAAAAAAAACAAGTTGCTAAGTGAGGCAGTGAAGGGGCAGAGGTGGGTGTCGTTGTCATCACTAAGTAAAAGTGCTGGGAAGCTGAAAAGTCTGCAAGTGGACAATTCACCCAGAATGGAGGGACTACATCCCAAAGTTTTGAAGAAGATAACTGAGGATTTTGTAGAAGCATTGGTCGTGATCTTACAGGAATCACTGAAATCTGGGACGATGCCAGAGGACTGGAAAATGGCTAATGTAGCACCCCTGTTAAATAAGGGATAGAGGCAGTTAGCCTGACGTTGGTTTGTGGTAAGGATGAGATTGCAGAGTATTTGAAAGTGCATGGTAAAATAGGGCTGAGTCAGCAAGGCTTAGTTAAGGAGGGGTCATGCCTGTCAAACCTGTTGGAATTCTCTGAGGAGGTAACAAGTTAGACAAAGAAGAGCTAGTGGACATGATCTATTCAGATTTCAGATCTCCAGAAGGCCTATAATGAGGTGCTGCACATGACACTGCAGAATAAGATAAGAGTTCATGTTGTTAGAGGCAAGGTATTGCCATGGATACAGGATTGGCTGTCTGGAGGGTGGCATTGGGTGGGGATAGAGGTGTTTTTTTCAGGATAGCAGCCAGTGATTAGTAAAGTTCTGCAGGAGTCAGTGTTGGGACAATTACTCACATTATACATTAGCAATCTGGATGAAGGAACTGAGGGCATTATTGCTAAGTTTGCAGATGACACAAAGATAGGTGGAGGGCCAGGGAGTGTTGAGGAAGTGGACAGGCTAGAAAAGTGGGCAAAGAAATGGCAGATGGAATACAATGTGGGAAAGTATGAGATTATGCACTTTGGTAAGAAGAATAGAGGCATAAACTATTTTCTAAATGTGGAAAGGCTTTGGAAACCTGAAGCATAAAGGCACTTGGGAATCCTAGTTCAAGATTCTCTTAAGGCTAATATGCAGGCTTAGTTGGCGGTCAGGCAGGTAAATGCAATGTTAGCATTCATTTCAAGAGGGCTAGAATACAAGAGCAGAGATGTACTGTTGAGGCTGTATAATTCTCTGGTCAGACGGTGTTTAGAATATTGTGAGCAGTTTTGGGCCCTGTATCTAAGGAATCACGTGTTGGTATTGGAGGGGGTTCAGAGAGGTTTACAAGAATGATCCTGGGGATGAAGGGCTTACCATAGGAGAGTTTGAGGATTCTGGGTCTGCACTCAATGGTGTTTAGAAGGATGACGGGGAGTCCCATTGAATCTTACAGCATACTGAGACATCTGGATAGAGTGGACATGGAGAAGACATTTCCACTAGCAGGAGAGTCAAGGCCAAAGAACACAGCCTCAAAGTGAAAGGACAACCCTGTAGAACTGAGATGAGCAGGAATATCTCTTCAGACATGAGGCAGTTAATCAGTGGAAGTCATTACTGCAGAAAACTATGGAAGCAAGTCATTAAGTGTGTTTAAGATAGAATTAGGTTGTTTCTTGATTAGTAATGGGATCAAAGGTTACAGGGATAAGGCAGTACACTGGGATTGAGAAATATATCAGCCATGATCAAATGGTAGAGCAAGCAGGATGGACCGAATGGCCGCATTCTGCTCCTATATCTTTTGGTGCTTTGGTATTGTGCCATTGGGAGGAAAGATCTTGCAACAGTCTCTACTATGAAGACCAAAGCTTTTGTCAAACTAATGGGCCTAATTGTAAACACTCATCGAGACCTAATGGCCTGTAACCAAGAGTTTTAAAAGCAGCAGAGATAGTGGAGGAGGCATTGGTTTTGCTGGAATGAAGGAGTTGACTGCTCAAGAATTACTGAATAGATTAGGTGCTATTCATTACAGTTCAGAAGAATGAGGAGTGTTCATGTAGAAACAAACACAATTCTGTGGGGGCTTGATAGGGTAAATGTTGAGAAGATGTTTCTATTAGTGAGGAATCTCAAATAGGGGGCATAGTTACAGAATATGGGAACATGCACTTAAGATTGAGATGCAAAGGTATTCCTTCTCCCAGAAGGTAGTGAATGTCTCCAATGTTGTACCCCAGAGAGTTGTGGAACCTAGATCACAGAAAGTATTTAAAGAGAAGGTAGATAGATTGTTGAAATATCAGGGAGTTGAGGACTATGAGGAGCTGGCATGAAATAAGAGTTGAGGCCTAGGACAGATTAGCGATGATGTTGTTGGGGCTGACTTAAGGGGACATATGGTCTCCTTCTCCTTCTAATTTTGATATTCTTAAGGTTAGTAAGAAATAGGCAATATATGCTGGTCATTCGAGAGCTTACATTCCCATTAGCTATATATTCATCAATGATAGATCACCCAGAGATAGTCATGTAATAAAGATGAATTGTAAATGAAAGGCCCATCACAATTTGTCACAAGGCAAAATGTTCAACAAGTAATAACCAAACAGTAACATATTTCAAGCAAAATATATAATTTGGGATGTTGTCAGTTAGAAGTAGTGCACATGGAATGCTTACTTTGATTTTGTAATCACCAAGACATCGCTAAAGAGGAAGAGATGCCTCTCCTGTGTCTGTAATCCTGTCGTCAGCTGGACTCGCTCATCCATGATAAAGGCCGTAGTGGGGCTACTGAAGGCTCGAACAAGTGACTTGCTGTCAGGAGATGTAGGGGAAATCAATCCATCTCTAAGAAGAAAAATAAGTTGTCACAAAAAAAAAATCCAAGTTGTAAGAAAATGAATGGAATTAATTATAAAAATTTGTCTGAAGAACTTTGGTTGTTATGTTGTACATCAAGGAAATGTGATATACTATTTTAACTTCTAACCTTCTCAGTCAGCAGTATCTTCTCAGACCCTGATGGGCAGTGGTAAGTTAGTTGGTATAATCTGCCAGGTGTGGAAAAGTAAGGTTCTTGATATTGAGAAGAAAGTTTCCAATTTTCCACCCAAGGTTTTAGTGCCCAGACATGAGTGTTACTTGTGAAGAATGAAAGCCTACTTGCTCACATTAGCATCTCACTATTACCTAATTTCACCTCATTTATATGAAGTTTGCTATGTGTCCTGGCAGTGGAAAGAGTCTACACATCATCAATTCCTAACGTAAAAGTCTGTGTTGGGAAGATCTGACAGCTGCAACTCACTGGTCTCCATTTAGATATCCATCTTGAATAATATTCCCCAACATCTCAGGCCATGCACCAGGAGTGATCCACAGAGGTTGGCATTGGCAAAACACCAGCCATACCACATCATTAAGATATATTTAGAGTCACTTTTAACACAGTATAGCACTTCAATATTGCACTTTAAAGCTCACTGCCACCTTTCATAGGGTCATCTCTGGGTTTGAATGCTCACAGCATCTCTGCTTTGTCTTTTAGCAGAGGCAGGTAGGCAGCTTGTCATGTTTGGCAGCAATGAATAGTCAGACTATAATCAGTCATGGTGCTGGTGCTTTGTCAGTCAAGAAGGTTGGTGAGATGCACTGGACGAGTGAGTAGGAAATGCAGAGGGGGAAGGGTTAGTAGTTTTGTGGGTGAGGTGGGTGAGAACAATCGAGAGAAGATGCTGCATGCAATAATGAGAGTAGTAGATCATGAATTTCAGTGAGAGGTAGGTGCAATGGCAGTGTTAGTGAGTGTGAGGTAGGCAGAGAGAAGGTGGTGGCATTTAGCCTTGCAGAGCGCAGAAGGTGATGAAATTTCTTGTGACGTTGCTGCACATTCCCCTAGACTGTAGATCAGCGCACTGACCCAGGTGGCTAGTTCTGATGGGGCTGCTAGTACTTGACATATTGCACAGCTGGGGTTTAAATATGGCATCTGTGGGATAAACACTGAAAGAACCCAGAACTAATGAGCATTTTTCCTGCAGCTGAGCACAAGATAGCATGAGAGCAGCACCATGAAGAACTGGTGATTACTAACTGAGGTGAGCAGCCAAACATTGCATGTGATAACTGACAGGAGCTCACAGAGAGAAGTCCTCCAGAAAGCTCCTTAAAATTGGCACTTAGTTGATTTTTGCTAAAATTCAGACTAGTGTTTCCTTTCCAAACTGCCTTGGACTGTTTTGTTGCATGCTAAGCACATGACAGTTGCAAATTGTTGTATTTCTGTCCAACACTTTTTTAGGGCTGTATTCCAATCTGCCACTTATTTGAGGGCAACTCTTAGGAATTCTACATGACTGGCGATCTGTGATTTGCCATATAATGAGTATTGGATTTAAACAGCATACAGTAGCTGTAACCAAGGGAGTGCAGGCACTTGCCCACAAGACGAGTGAAAAACCAAGATGAGCCTATTCTATGAATCATATTCAATGAATCAATTCTCAGTATTCACACATATCTTTACATGAAATTCAACATGTAGTACTGATGTTTAGTATATAATGCATTTCCCCATCGACTATATTTCAAAAATACTTTTTTGGCTGTAAAGCATTTTGAAATCCTCAGTTTCCTGAAACATTACATAAATGAATTTTTTTATTCATCTTCTGAAATTAATGCAAAAACCTATTTTTAAAGAATATAGTTGATGCAGATTCAACTGCAATCTTTAAATGGAAATGAATTGATATTGGTTGAGAAGGGGTATAGAAAGTTCGAGAGATATTAATAGAACTGCTTGGTTTTGTTTCAAGGCAGATCAGGGAAGGAATTAGTGTTTCTTAAAATAGAGCCTCAGTGGATGATTGTAATGTAGTCGGGGGATGGGTGGGTTGAATTTTGTGATTTAACAACCACAAATGAATTCTGAAAGGGTCTGAGTTAAATAATCTTTTTCAATCTACACTTCTAAAATTTTTATAATGGTGGAATACTGAAATGTTTTGTTTTAACCAGCTCTATTCATGTTTGCTGCAGATCCTGAGATCATCTATGGAACGTGTTTCATTTCTCCCACATTGAAATCCTCTGGAATGCAATTCTACTCAATACATTTACCAGATGGATTCAAATTGACATTGGGTTCACATACATTACAGCACATTTATTGAAGTTATTTTGAAAGTTTTCTTTTAAAACATCTATTGGGCTGAGTGACAGGGGAAGATTAAATGCCTCCTTGATTCTGTTGTGGTGCAACAGCCATGCGCAACAGGTTTAGAATGTAGCATTTGTACTATCCCGTCTGGTCCTCACTGACAAGGTCATATCATATGGATAATTACCTAATTTGCATGTTCAATTTTTTTCAGCATCATTGCCTTTAATCTTCCAAAGGATATGTGTGCTCAATGAATTCATACATTTCAACCATGACAGGTTCCCCTCAAAGATTCCCCTCCAACCTGATGGGTTTGATGGAAGCATTGTCATCTCTGGTGTAAGTCACATGAACAGTAAGTGGGGACAAGTGCAAATGCCCCATCATTAGCTTACCAACTTGGATGGTAAGAAATTTGGAAATTGCTGGTTGTCTAAAGGTCTCCCACCAATCTTTAAAGAAAGGCGACTTTTATGGTGGTGGGTAATGGGCAAAAACATTATGAAACAGCAAGCAAGTTGACTCTGACCATTAGCTTGAAGGCTTTTTATGTTATGATGGAAGTGTTGATTGATCAAATTGTCAATAGAAAAGATGTCTTCTTCCTTTTAGATGGACAACAGATGTGAAGAAAGTGGTGGCAAAGCATGTCAATGACCTCAGCATTGTTCTTGGAGGCTAGTTGCCAGCACTTCTGCTTTCCTGTTTTAATTGCTCAGGATATGAATATTTTATCAATCATTCCTTCATTGCCTCCTCTGGCTCTCTTCAGTGTAGCTTCCACCACTTCGCTACATTTTCATTCTCGATAGGATGCACAGTATTAAGCTGCATAAGAATACCATAATCTATAACCTATCCTAGTCACATTCTGATCTGAAAATATTTTACCAGTTCTTCATAGTCATTGGGCCAAAATACTGAAATGTCCTCTCTAACAATAATGTGATGTACCTGCGCCACACCAACTGCAGTGGCTTGAGTAGGCAGCTATCTAAAATTTGTTTTTATTTATTCAAGGGGTGTGGGTGTTGCTGGCAGGACCAGCATTTATTGTCCTTCCCTTGTTGCCCTTGAGAAGATGGTGATGAGCTGCATTCTTGAACTGCTACAGTTTTGATGCTGTAGGTAGACCCACAATGCCAGGAGGGAGTTTCAGAATTTTGGCCCAGTAACTATGGAATGGTGATGTTTTTCCAAGTCAAGATGGTGTGTGTCTTGGAGGGGAACTTGTAGGTGTTAGCGTTTCCATGTATCTGCTGTCCTTATTTTTCTAGATGGAAGTATTTGTGGGTTTGGAAGGTATTGTCCAAGGATACTTGGTGAATTTCAGTAGAGCAGCTTGTAGAATGTACACACTGCTGCTACTGAGTGTCAATAGTGGAGGAAATGACTGTTTGTGCATATGGTGCCAATCAAGCCCGTTGCTTTCTCATGGATGGTGTCAAGCTTCTTAACTGTGGTGTGTTTGGTCAGAATCCTGATATGCCAGGATTCTGGTAGAGGGTAGACAGGCTTTGAGAGTCAGGTGATGATTTACTCGCAACAGGTTTCCTAGCCTTTGACCTTCTTTAGTAACCACTGTATTTTGGTGGCTAGTTCTATTGAGTTTCCGGTCATTGATAATCTCCAGAATGTTGATAGAGGGGAATTCAATGATGGTAACCAGTATTTCCATTTATTTAGTTTTCTTCCATGTGGACCTCCAAGGGCCATGTGCAGCAGCAACTTTGTTACTGGAAGTAAGTGCAGTGAATGGTGTTGATATACCAATCACCATACACAGATCAGAGGTACATAGTTTAGAGGGAACACATATAATACCATTGAATGTCAAGGGTCAATAGTTAGATTCTATGCAGTTGAGGAAGGTCATTGCCTCGCATTTGAATGGCGCAAATGCTACTTGTCACTTTTCAGCCCAAGCACAGAAATTGTCTAGATCTTGCTGCATTTGGATTTGGACTATTTCAGTATTTGAAGAGTCATTAAGGAAGTTGAATATTGTGCATTCTTGGTGAACATCTCCACTTTTGATCTTATGATGGAGGGAAGATCATTAATGAAGCAGTTGAAAATGATCATAGGAGATTGCCCCGAGGAACTCCTGCAGAGATGACCAGCCTCCAAAAACCACAAACATATTCCAATGTTTCAGTTACAACTCCAGACAGTAGAGAGCTTTCACTCTGATTCCAGTTGACTTTAGTTTTGCTCGGGTTCCTCATTAACACATTTAGTCAGATGCTGTCTTGTTTTTCTGAGCCACATTTCTGGAACTTAGCTCTTTTGCCTGCATTTTGTCTGTACTAAGGTTTTAACTGAAAATGCAGTTGAGACACCATGAAGTTAAATACAATGGATGTCCAAAGAGACTTGGGAGTTCAGGTGAATAAATCTTTAAAATGTCATGAACAGTTGCAGAAAATAACCAAGAAAGCTAATGGAATGCTGGTCTTTATATCTAGAGGGTAGAAGTACAAGGACATTGAAATAAACTGCAGTTATTTTAAAAACCCTCAATAGACACCATTTTGAGCACTGTGAGCAGATCTGGCCACTACAGTTCAAGAAGGATATACTGTATTGGCCTGGGAGAAATTATACCGTGGGGTTACAGGAATGATATCTGGACATCACTGGTTAGGTTATGAGGAGATACATATGTACTAGGTCTGTTTCTCTATCATTTAGAACGTTGAGGGGTGATCTGATCAAAATCTTCAAGATACTTACTGGAAAAGACAATACTTTTTCTATTGAGTGGGGATTGTAGAACAAGGGACATAGATTGAGAATTAGGGCCAGACGGTTCAGAGGAGTGATTGGAAGCACTTCCAAATACATTGGACAGTAGACATTTGGAACTCTCTTGCACAAATAGCAGTGGATGCTGGATCAGTTGTTAATTTTAAATTTGAGAAACATGAATTTTTGTTAAGCAAATATATTAAGAAATATGGGCCAAAGGCAGTTATATGGAGTTACGGTGAGCCATAATTTCATTGAATGGTGGAAGAGGTTCGAGGGACTGTTTCTATGTACTGAGGTTAGAATCTGAGTGGTCTTGGTCGCACCTGAACTGTGTGCCAGTGAACAGACTATTGCTGAACAAGTGCTGTTTAATAGCACTGTTGATGACACCTTCCATCACTTTACTAACGATCTGATGATTCAGGGGAAAGGGCAATAAATTCTGACCTTGTTAATACTGTCTAAATCCCATGAGTAAAATATGAAAACAAACCTGATGCTCCCATATAACTGTTTCTCCCTCTTTTCACATTTGCTGTTTGCATTCATCATGAAGCTCATCCTTCTAAACTACTTTTGAAAAGCTTTAAACTGAGCATATGTTTAAAGACTTCTAGACCTCAAAAACTAAGTGCAATGCTTGGAACACTTAAAGGTTCAAAATATGCTACACAATTATAAGCATTTTGAAATTATTAAAGTAACAATATTTCTAATGCCACAAATTATTTCCCAATATCTCAAAAACTTTCTACAGTTTTACCTAAGAGTTGCTCATCTTTTAACAAGATTGGAAATAGTTGTTGTGATTAGTGCAGTCATTGACTTTTGGGCAGGAACAGTAAATGGTTGTAGTATCACAACAGAGACAAATATTGTGTTGGGAGGCATAACTCAGTCATTTGCCCTTTATTTCCATTTATTATTGTGGCTTCCATATGTTTGTAGTCGTGCTTTGGGCATCTAATTTTAAGTCCTTCTGAAAATTGAAATCAAGCTTAATTTTGTGCTTCAACCATGCACTCTACTTTAGCTGTCTTGAAGCACAAACTGTGTAGTTGCATTACTAATACATCTTGTCTTATAACATGTTAAAAATATAATCCACATAAACAATAAGGTCTCAGATTTGAACATTCTATGTAGGGTTAATAGTTTTCATCTCCAGCAGTGGTTGAGGTGCAATACTTGGACAAGGGAAGGAAAAAAACATGCCAGGATCCTGTGTTTTAATGTTTTTTTTTCAGTGGCACCTGATGATGTGTGAGTTTGTGCTACCAATACGATCAAGAGGCTGGAATTGAATTCTTGCGATTAAACAGTTTACTAGTGAGTAGGATAACACAAAAGAATGCCTTTTGGCCCATCATGTCTGCATCACCAGTTTTCAAGAATAATTCAGTTAGCCCCACTTCTTTGCTCTTTCTCTGTATCCTTTTATTCAATCTTTCAAACATTAATCCAATTCCCTTTTGCAAGCTATTATTCAAAGGTGTGCAGGCTGGGTGGATTGGCTATACTCCATTGTCCTGTAGTACCCAAGGATGTGCAGATAAGGTGGATTAGTCATGGGATAAAAACCCCATGTGGGTTATGGGGATAGGGTCATTGAAGGGTTGGGTCTGGGTGGCATGGTCTTCAGAAGGGCGGTGCAGACTCGATGGGCCAAATGGCCTATATCTGTGCTGTAGAGATTCTGTCATTCTTTGATACTGTTCTATTGAAACCGATTATTTAAACATGTTTTTCCTCATGTTGCTGCTGGCTCCTTTACCAATCACCTTACATTTGTGGCCTCTATTTATCAACCCTTCAGCCATTTAAAACAGTTTATTTTTCCAATACATAAATAGTCATAGATAACAACATATTTATATGAATAATAGCCCATTGAGCAAAATACCAGAGGTTGGCCCGTGCGAATGAAATCAAACCCCAACAAGGATCAATGAATTCAGGACAGAACGGGCAGGAAGGAAAGAACAGTTATCAAGAAAATTACTAAGAAAAATGGGTTAAGTGACTAATCAGGCAACAGGAACAAATCTTTAATTTACAGGGATACAGTTGGTTATACAAGACTAAACTTATTCTCTTGGTACTGTACTTCGAGAGCGAATTTTGAACTAGTTTTTTTTAAATTAAAAATATTTAGGTAATATGCCAAAAGTTGTAAAAGTCAGTGATTACCAATAATGGTTCTTGCAGTTTTCCTGTGCGTCAGTACAGCATCAAATCAGTGACAGTGAGAGTCTGAACCTGCTTTTAGGTTGAATAAATTCAGGCTTCTGTAAACAGATCAGGAGCAAGAATATTCCACTAATGCTCTTGTAGACTAAGCCAAACTGACAACAATTAATTACAGAGCAATATATCAGTGCAGCTGTTTAGACTTTTCAGTTGTAATTTCTAAGACAGAGATAAGATTTGCACAGCCATTGGCCAAATAAAGGCAAGAATTTCTGAACAACGAATGATGGCTGAAAGCTCACTCTGATCTTCAGCTGCTGGGAAATAGTGCTACTGAGCATGTACAGTACATTCCACAGGGTGCATGAGTACTGAGAATGATGCATTTCATAGCCAGAGGACAGTTTAATGTAAACTGCACCATCAATGAATTACAAATTTCAATTATGTTACATACACACAATATTGTTGGAATATATGTTGTACTTATTGTGCATATGTAGGGCTGATTACAGGACTGATATTAGATAACTACATGAATTTAAGTTAGTTCTTTATGGGGAAAAGCTCTTTTAAAAATAATTAATGTACATTATAAGCATCAGGCAGTTCAAATAGTTATTTTACGCATTTCACAGATAAGATATAGTTACCCAGGATACTAACAATAAAATACATATTTTATGCATATCAAAATAATCAAAACACTCATTTTCATCAAGGAATGATGAAATGTTTAAGAAGATTGTTTCAGAATGAAATTTTAAAAAGTGTCTCTAGAAGGTCATGTTGCATCTGTACAGGACATTGGTTAGGCCACGGTTGGAATATTGCGTGCAATTCTGGTCTCCTTCCTATCGGAAAGATGTTTGGGTGACCTTATAGAGGTTTACAAAGTTATGAGGGGCATGGATAGGGTAAATAGGCAAAGTCTTTTTCCTGGGGTCAGGGAGTCCAGAACTAGAGGGCATAGGTTTAGGGTGAGAGGGGAAAGATATAAAAAACACCTAAGGGGCAACTTTTTCACACAGAGGGTGGTACGTGTATAGAATGAGCTGCCAGAGGAAGTGGTGGAGGCTGGTACAATTGCAACATTTAAGAGGCATTTGGATAGGTATATGAATAGGAAGGGTTTGGAGGGATATGGGCCGGGTGCTGACAGGTGGGACTAGATTGGGTTGGGATATCTGGTCGGCATGGACAGGTTGGACCGAAGGGTCTGTTTCTGCGCTGTACCTCTCTATGACTCTAAGTGAATATATCTGTAAAAGTCCATGATAGAACAGGTTAGTTTCCTTGACAAATTTCCCCTTGTACAGTAAGGGGTTAATACCCTAAACCTTAATGTAAGTTTTGGGTCCCAAGTTGTCTCTTCTTGACCAGCTAAATTTACTTTAATTGTTCGGGTGATGGTCCTTTAATTAGTATGAGTAGCAAATCCAGTCCATCGTTTGGCGCATATAGCACTTTACACAGCCACTAGCCAAGAGGACGCTAGTTGATGTTTGCCATACTAGGATCAATGGGTATTGCCAGTGTTGCAGGAGAAAGTGACGACTACAGATGCTGGAGATCAGAGTCAAAACGTGCTGGAAAATCACAGCCAGTCAGGCAGCGTCCAAGGAGTAGGAGGGTCTACGTTTCGGGCATAAGTCCTTCATCTGTAATGTGGGAGTCACCCACCCCCACATTCCTGATGAAGGGCTTATGCCCAAAACGTTGACTCTCCTGTTCCCCAGATATTGCCTGACCTGCTGTACTTTTCGAGCACCACATGTTTTGATACTGCCAGTGTTGCAGCAGGCTCAGAAGAAAAAGGAAACCTGCATGCCCTCAGACCCAAGTAAGTCTGGGATCTCACCAGAGAAAGGTTTGTGGGTCCTAATACTAGGAGTCGGGCATGTTGAATGTTGGGGGGCAAAACTGTAGAGGGGTGAGAGTCGGGGAATGGAGAGGGTGCTCAGATTGGCACTGACCAACAACTTGCAGAGCTAAATTTGCCAAACCACACTTTTTGTTCATGCCCCTCCTGACATAGAGTCATAGAGATGTACAGCATGGAAACAGGCCCTTCGGTCCAACCCGTCCATGCCGACCAGATATCCCAACCCAATCTAGTCCCACCTACCAGCACCCAGCCCATATCCTTCAAACCCTTCCTATTCATTAGATCAGTCCACATGAGGCCCTAAACAGGGCATTATCTTCCATTTAAGAACATCAATTTCACCACAGGTCTGTATAAAATCCAACAACTCCCCTGTTGCCTATAAAGTCATGTCATGGTAGGCAGGCTAATTATAAAATTTCCTAATTTAAGGGGTCACCACCTCTGTTGCCAACAATGGCAGCTTGAGTCCACTAGTTCTTTCACTGGAGTATGGTTCCATGAGCAATGGGCAGTACATTCTCCAAGCACAATATTTTCACATGCATATTTTTTTAAGTTTGGAAATCAATACAGCTGTGCCTGAATAATTTCTTGTCTGACATTTTTACTCACATATTCCAGTAAAATTTTAGCTTGGCAATAAGATGTGAGAATATAATTTATTTTATGTCTTTTTTTTAACTCAGGAGAGATGAAGTTTCTTACCGTTTCTGACTGCAGACCTCTGAGAGCAAACAATGCAGCAATAGTAATTTGTTTTTATGAAGCCCATCTAATATAGCAAAAATGACTTTCTCCTCTGTTTTTGGTTGCACTTCAGTCCCATGCTCCAGATTGTAGAGGGGGGAGGGTAGGTCAGAAGACCTCCTTGTGGGTCTGCTCCTGGGCCTGGCCAAACTGGCCATAACCAGGTACAGGCAGCAGGCCGTGGAGGGGTCTTTATGGCCGACTGTCAGACCCTCTTCCGTAGGTATTTCAGAGCCCGGGTGTCCTTGGAGAAGGAGCATGCAGTGTCCTCCAACACCCTCGAGATTTACAGGGAAAGGTGGGCACCACAGGGAGTGGAGTGTATTATTTCCCCCTCCAACTCTATTTTGATTTAATCCCTGCCCTCCCCTTCACCTTTTTGATCACCCAGCATTGCCCTTAGCATGTCATTGGCCACTTGGGTGTTTTCTTTCTTCCTGGTTGTGGAAATTGAATAAAGATTGGTGCAACTGTTGTCTTTCACCGTGTCTCACACCTGCACACACACAACATGGGTACTGGGGAAAAATAAGCTCTACCACAGTTAGGCAGTCGTGTGGGTTTTTTTGAAAAAAAAGAAAAAGAAATATAGTAAATATGACAAGTTGCTTTGCAAAAATAAATAATGGACTGGGGAGAAATGGATGCCAATCAATATTAGGAAAAATTACCAAAGGTGATTAAAAACATAGCACGAGAGAGATTGTAAGGAGGATTTGATGGTAGAAATAGTAGTGGTATGATGAAAGGTTTTAGGATGCCACACTCAAACAAATAGAGGCTCTCCATGGCTGGTTGTTCCCTGGTTGTTAAGATTCAGAGACAAGGTCCTGGAATCTGCCACAAGAACAGCTCTACATGCACTTTGCACACTGCAATCTATTATTAAAGCAGATGACCTGGGAGTATGACAGTTCTATAGACATTGTCCCAAGTTCATGTATGCTTATCTATTCTAAACATTCATGCCCGTACTATCATGAAAATTAGTTCTGTTTGAACTTAGCACTATGTTTAAGTGACTCTAATGAGTTTAATTTTCTCTTATGTATGAGGCACAGTCTCCTTTTGCTTACCAACAAAGCAGTTGTGAGGTTCTCTGGTTGGATGGAGCATTCTAGGACAAAAATATGGATGTTTGAAAATGGGGAGCAGCAAAATGTTTTATATTTTTCTTCTGCAAAGAAAATGATGTGAATACTGAGATAGTTGATTTGGTAAAATATTAGGCTATCACCTATCTTTTCACTATTCAAATGCTACTGAAACTATTGTGTGTAATGCTATAATTTGGAACATTTATAATGTGCCAATGTTTCAGTAATTATCAATGTTTAAAATTAATTTGAGTATGGAACATGGAGACATTCTCTTAACTATCAGTATATGACAATGTATCAATCAGCCAAACACTATGAGGCAGATTAGTACAGTCAGATCTGCAGATGGAATTTGTTGGCAGATCCAGAATTGCTAAATGATTCTGCACATAATGTTATTTTAAACTTTAATAAAATTCTTCTTTTTTATGCAATCTTGGACTATGAAGAAGTTTCAAACAGGATGAGAATTGTAAAGTTGAATGGCATCCATTTTCCATATTAGTGGGAAGAATCATTGGATGTTCATCATCAATTGACCCTAAAGAAGGGAAGAATTAGGCATTGGGTATAATTTTTAAAAAGCTCAGAGAACAAAATGTGATGTTTGAAAGAGATATATTGCTCTTTATGTGATGTCATTTAAGAATCACAACAGGAAATGTGAATTTGGTAAACTAACTGCTTAGATTACTTACACAGGCAATTTATTTTTTGGTGCTATTAGAAATACCAACCCCATTATGCTTTGGCCCAACAAGTCCTCACCGACCCTCCAAAGAGCATCCCACCCAGACCCATTCCCCTACACCTAACACTATGGGCAATTTAGCATGGCCAATCCACCAAACCTGCACATCTTTGGACTGTGGGAGAAAACCCATGAAGACATGGGGAGAATGTGCAAACTCCACACAGACAGTTGCCGAGGCGGGAATTGAACCCAGGGTCTCTGGGCACTCTGAGGTAGCAGTGCTAACCACTGTGCCACCGTGCCGCCCAGTAGTAGGTGAACTAGTCCATGTTTTAGAGCAAAAGTTGTTTACTTTAACTCTTGTCTTATTGGATAAGTATGATGTTAAATGCACAGCACCGAATGATTATCTGCTTCTCTACATGAAAGAATGGTTATTCACAGGCAATTTATTTTTTGGTGCTATTAGAAATACCAACCCCATTATGCTTTTTTGGTCTGTGCACTGTCAGCACAATTGACAAATGAGAATAGGGAGAAGAAAAACTGGTATCTAATCAACATAAATTTGAGGAGTGGTATTGTATGAGTAATCTTTATTGGAACATGAAACTGATGTAGGACAGAAGAATTTATGGAAAAGTAGATCATTTTCTGAGAATAAAATTACTTCAATATAAATATCTGACTTTAGCCACAAGATTTTGTCATTGGTAACATTGTCTAATCAATTAGTCAGTTAGCCAAAAATTCATCAAGGAAATAGAAAAGGCCTTGGAGGGAATTTTAAAACCCCAGAATGAGCAGGAGAGGTTCAATGGGCAATGTGTTTATTTCAGTCTTAATGGAATCCTTGTCACCAATGGTTGGTCTTTATTTAAATATTTTTAAAAGATTATGTCCTTCAAAGTTAATCAACATTTAGATTTATAGTTTGTATATTTCAGCTTCCCAGGGCTCAGTAAAATTGAATGCTGGAAAAATGTGAGGAAGGCCAAATTCAACAGGTAAGTGCCATTATAGCAGTACTTGCAGATCCCTTATCACCATCCCCATGCTGGTGCACTCCTCTCTGCAATTGGACCTACCATGTATTTGGACCCTCTTGCCCTTGAATGGATGAGCACAACAAGCACCCAGGTGTAATTGGATCATCTTCTCTCATCATCAGACCCAACCTCACCACCCATGATTCAAATCCCATCTCCCAAAGTCCAATGTAGCCACCCTTCCCCCTCCTTCCCTCAAATCTATCAATGGCCTACAACCTCCTCCCCAGCATCACCTCTACCCTGCTCCCACAGAACCCTTGTCCTTTCTCTCTCATTTTCGCCCTCATTCTTATGTTAGCAATGGTAGAGATGTGTTTAAAATTAATTTTTCAGCTTTATAAAGGCAATACAAGAATCTAATTGAAAGATAAGTTTGTTAATCTGAGGAACAGTGAATTGGATCAATGAACAAATACTACAGCCATGCAACAAAGTACATTTGTACTAAAAACTGATAAATAGATTAGACAGAATTGAGCTCTTACAGGTCAGAACCAAAGATAAGTTGTTGAAATTCAAATAATTAGATTTTTCTGTAGATGGCACTAAGGTCACGATGTCAAATTCCTTGTTCCCCTTTAAGCAATGCAATCTGGTTTGAAATGGCATCATTACTGATTGTTGTTGGAAAGAATTGTAAATTCTGAATTTACTTGGATCCCCCAATCTGCTGGTAAAGAAAACATCCTAAATTTTCTACTTTTGAGAAACTTATGACACAAGTTACAAAACTCATTAATATTTTAGTCACTTCGTTGTATCTTCATGTTTCTGGCAACTGAACTTGATCGATGGAAGCTCCACTTTTACCAATACATAAGGTTTAACCTTATCTTAAGATTTGTTCAACTTATGAATATATTCAAAGTAAGCTGTAAAATTTTACAGACATTGTAGACGTTGACATATCAATTTGTGACATAATAATTTGTTGATCAATTAAAGCAAATGATGATAGCAGTCTATAATGTAATTGAATCTACTGGGCGAAGGAGTCAATCTGTAACCCGAGCAGGAAGATAGGTTCTTGGAATCACTTCAAAATCATTTGTGGTGAACATTGGGAGGAATCTTCATCTCACAGCCAAAATAGAAATGAAATGTAAGGTGCATCTGTTGGACCTGTCTGATGACATGGTCAAGAGGCACAAAGCAAATTGGGGTTTGGAAATCAGTTGAGTTTGCCATTACTCCTCATGTTTGTTATTGGCAGATGCCCCACAAAGAGCAGGTAATTTGGCAGCCCTGTCACATTTAAACCAAACGTGAATCTCTGAAAAAGGGAAGCAAGGAACATAACACTCAAAACTTATGCTACTTAGAGAAAAATTAAATGATTTGATTAGGATCGCTAAGGAACAACTGTAACTCACTCCTTATTGTCAGTTTAATCATGTGCCATTTTCACCCAAAACTCATGCCTTCCCACCCACAACTTCTATTATTTTACTTCAATTACAGGTGCACACCAATTAACCTGTGGTATTAATAGCAAACTCTGAACCTGTTAAGGACCTCACAATTAGATTAGATTAGATTACTTACAGTGTGGAAACAGGCCCTTCGGCCCAACAAGTCCACACCGACCCGCCGAAGCACAACCCACCCATACTCCTACATCTACCCCTTACCTAACACTACAGGCAATTTAGCATGGCCAATTCACCTGACCTGCACATCTTTGGACTGTGGGAGGAAACCCACGCAGACACGAGGAGAATGTGCAAACTCCACACAGTCAGTCGCCTGAGGCGGGAATTGAACCCGGGTCTCTGGCGCTGTGAGGCAGCAGTGCTAACCACTGTGCCACCGTGCCGCCCACATATTACTTCTCCACATATTTGCCAACATCCATACACAAGCAGCATTATTCTACATTGACACTGATTTGACTTTTATTCAGTGGCAGTATTATCTGAATTCAGATATTTCTTTATCTGGTCATAGAATCATAGAGATGTACAGCATGGAAACAGACCCTTCAGTTCAACCTGTCCATGCCAACCAGATAGCCCAACCCAAACTAGACCCACAATTACTTCTCCACATATTTGCCAACATCCATACACCCAGCACCCGGCCCATATCCCTCCAAACCCTTCCTATTCATATACCCATCCAAATGCCTCTTAAATGTTGTAATTGAACCAGCCTCCACCACTTCCTCTGGCAGCTCATTCCATACATGTACCACCTTCTGTGTGAAAACGTTCCCCCTTAGATGTCTTTTGTATCTTTCCCCTCTCACCCTAAACCTATGCTCTCTAGTTCTGGACTCCCCCTCTCCAGGGAAAAGACTTTGTCTATTTACCCTATCCATGCCCCTCATAATTTTGTAAACCTCTATAAGGTCACCCCTCAGCCTCCGACGCTCCAGGGAATACAGTCCCAGCCTGTTCAGCCTCTCCCTATAACTCAAACCCTCCAACCCTGGCAACATCCTTGTAAATCTTTTCTGAACCCTTTCAAGTTTCACAACATCTTTCCGATAGGAAGGAAACTAGGATTTCATGCAATATTCCAACAGTGGCCTAACCGATGTCCTGTACAGTCGCAACATGACTTCCCAACTCCTGTACTCAATACTCTGACCAACAAAGGAAAGCATACCAAACGCCTTCTTCACTATCTTATCTACCTGCGTCTCCACTTTCAAGGAGCTATGAACCTGCACTCCCAAGTCCCTTTGTTCAGTAATACTCACTAGGACCTTACCATTAAGTGTATAAGTCCTGCTAAGATTTGCTTTCCCAAAATGCAGCATCTCGCATTTATCTGAATTAAACTCCATCTGCCACTTCTCAGCCCATTGGCCATCTGGTCATGCTCTTGTTGTACTCTGAGATAACCCTCTTTGCTGTCCACTACACCTCCAATTTTGGTGTCATCTGCAAACTTACTAACTGTACCTCTTATGCTCGCATCCAAATCATTTATGTAAATGACAAAAAGTAGAGGACCCAGCACCGTTCCTTGTGGCACTCCACTGGTCACAGGCCTCCAGTCTGAAAATCAACCCTCCACCACCACCCTCTGTCTTCTACCTTTGAGCCAGTTCTGTATCCAAATGGCTAGTTCTCTCTGTATTCCGTGCGATCTAACCTTGCTAATCGGTCTCCCATGGGGAACCTTGTCGAACACTTTACTGAAGTCCATATATATCACATCTACCACTCTGCCCTGATCAATCCTCTTTGTTACTTCCTCAAAAAACTCAATCAACTTTGTGAGACATGATTTCCCATGCACAAAGCCATGTTGACTATCCCTAATCAGTCCTTGCCTTTCCAAATACATGTACATACTGTCCCTCAGGATTCCCTCCAACAACTTGCCCACCACCGACGTCAGGCTCACTGGTCTATAGTTCTCTGGCTAGTCATTACCACTCTTCTTAAACAGTGGCATCACGTTTGCCAACCTCCAGTCTTCCGGCACCTCACCTGTGACTATCAATGATACAAATATCTCAGCAAGAGGCCCAGCAATCACTTCTCTAGCTTCCCACAGAGTTCTAGAGTACACCTGATCAGGTCCTGGGGATTTATTGATTCCTGGGGAAGGGCCTGTGCCCGAAACGTCGAATCTCCTGTTCCCTAGATGCTGCCTGACCTGCTGTGCTGTTCCAGCAATAAAGTTTCAACCTGGGGATTTATCCACCTTTATGCGTTTCAAGACATCCAGCACTTCCTCCTCTGTAATTTGGACATTTTGCAAGATGTCACCATCTATTTCCCTACAGCCTATATCTTCCATATCCTTTTCCACAGTAAATACTGATTTTGAGGTCATTAAGATTAAACAACAAAGAATCTTAAGTTGATTTAAATGGTTGTAAAGAATAAATTGTATTTTAAACAGTTTGGATTAATTATTTTAAGTTACTCATCTTTTTCTATGATATTAATTAAAGGAGGAAAATGGTCTGGAATGACTTGATACTATTTACTGTTCTTGAACAATATGTTAAGAGCCAATATTTTAAAAGAAATTAGGTATGCTTTGAAATACAGTTAGCTGACAGAATATAATATATTCTGCATTTAATTGTATTTATCAGACTTGTTCAGTTTTGAATGATTTGATTGACTCTGTTGTACAAGGCAATGGTGTGGTAGGGGTTAATGTTTATGTTACATCTGGTCCACCTATTCTACCAATGTCTTACACAATCCATGGGTGGAGATGAGGAGCTTTGCTTTAGCTTTCACACAGAGCAGATATTTCTGTACCAGCTCCATAAGGTCCTCGTAACCATGTCTGACTAGAATACTGTTGTACTAATCGCTCTAGTTACTGAAGAACAGAGCTTTTTCTGCAGGTATTCTGTGGTGATGTATCCTTTACCTCTAATCATTAGATAGGCCCAAAACAATGAAGGATTGCTGTCAGAGAACTAGATCAAATAATCCTAATGCACTCTCACAAACTGATAGTGGTGGCATATATCACAAAGTCCCAAGAGTCCCACAATAATGTTAAAGAGAGAGTTCCAGGATTTAGGTTAGGGACAGTGAAAGAACAGTGATATATTTCCAATTCAGAATGGTGAGTGACTTAGAGTGGAACTTGACGGTAATGATGTATCTGCTACTTTGTCCTCCCCATTGGAAGTGGCCATGTGTTTGGAAAGTGTTGTTTAAGGAGCCTTGGTGAATTTCTGCACTGCATCTTGTAACTACTGAAATTGTTTGTTGATGGTGGAGGGAACGGAAGTTTGTGGATGTGGTGTCACTCAAGCAAGCTGCTTTGACCTGGATGGTGTCAGGCTTCTTGAGTATGTTTGAGCTGCACCCATCCAGCAAATCGGGAGTATACCAAAACACTCCTTACTTGTGCCTTGTAGATAGTAGATTTTGAGAAGTCAGGAAGTGAATTAGTTTTGCAGTATTCCTGCTCTTGTAGCCAATGTGCTTATATGGCTAGTCCAGTTCACCATCTGACCAATTGATGAAGCAGCTGAAGATGGCTGGGTTTAAGGCACTACCCTGAGGAGCTTTTGCAGAGATGACCTGGAGCTGAGATGACTGATCTCCAACAATTTCAATCATCTTGCTTTGTGCCAGGTAAGACTCCAACTATGACAGAGATCTTCCCCAGCCCCATTGACTCTAGTGTTACTAGGGCTCTTTGATGGCATAAAACAGTCAAATGTCACCATTGGAATTCAGCTCTTTTATTCATGTTTTAATTGAAGCTGTACTGAATTTCACATCCTTGGCAACATTGTGTCTCACAAAGCAGATCTTTACTGATTCAATTACTCTTTGTTTTATGTAGAATTTATAGCACACAAACTGACTATTTTGCTCGACAGATCTATACCCCACATAAATGCCCTTCCATCCTTAACATTGTTTGCACTGATGTAGATAGTAATAGTTGTTCCTAATTGCGGGAAGGGGAAAGAATACATCTTATTACTCAGAGAATGGAAATTTACCGGAAGGGGCACATGTGTAATGATCAGATGAAGAGAATATTTTGACTGTAATGCTTATCATGTTAAAATAGCCCTATTTCTGGCAGGAGATGCTGCCTGTCTTGCTGAATATTTCCAGTATTTTCTTTTTTGTTTCTGTTAAGATAGTTCCCTGGTATCATCTTGGTTTATTTATGCATAACGGTTGATGTACCTAAGATCTGCTTGACATCTGTAAGGTCACAAGATGTCGGAACAGAAATAGACAATTCAGACAATTGAGTCTGCGCCACCATTCAATGAGATCATAGCTGATCTGATAATCCTCAACTCCATTTTACTGCCTTTTCCCCATAACTCTTATTCACCTATCTGATTAAAAATCTGTTTATCTCAGCGTTGAATGTGCTTAACGTTCCAGTCTCAATTGACAAACCTTTGCTGTAAAGAATTCCACAGCCTGACTACTCTCTGAGGGAAACATTTCCTCCTCATTTCTGTTTTACTTTTCGAATACACTGAGATAATGCCTTGCTACTTGCATGCTCTCACAAGGGATCTACCCTGTCATACCCCTTAATAATCTTATATGTTTCCATAAGGTCTTTCATTCTTCTAAACTCCAATATGTAGAAGACAAATCTATTCAACCATTACTCCGTAACCAGGATCAAACTCGTGTACCTTCTGTCGACTGTTTCCAATGCAGTATGTCTTTCCTCAGATAAGGGGATTAAAACTGTTCACAATATTCAATGTGTGGTCTTACTGACAACATACTCTGAAGCTCTATCATTAACTGTATGCTGAAGAGTGCTGTCAACAAAGAGGCCTAGGGATGAAAGTGCATAGATCCTCAAAAGTGAAGTTGCAGGTAGATAGGGAAGAAAGGTTTGGCATATTTGCCTTCATTGATCAGAACATTGAATATAGGAGTTGGGATGTCATGTTGCGGACATTGGTGAGACCACTTTCAGAATACTGCATGCAATTTTGGTTGTCCTTCTACAGGAAAGATGTTGTTAAACTTGAGGGGGTGCAGAAAAGATTTACAAGAATGTTACCAGGATTGGAAGTTTTGAGCAATAGGGAGCGGCTGTATAGGCAAAGGATTTTTTCCTGGAGTATCGGAGGCTGAGGGGTGACCTTATAGAGGTTTATAAAATCGTGAAGTGCATGGACAGGGTGAATAGTCAAGGTCTTTGTCCTAGGGTGGGGGAGTACAAAACTAGAGGGCATGGGTTGAAGGTGAGAGGGCGAAAGGATAACATTTTCACACAGAGGGTGGTGCATGTATGGAATGATCTGCCACAAGAAAGGGTGGAGGCTGGTACAATTACAACATTTAAAAGGCATCTGGATGGGTATATAATAGGAAGGGTTTAGAGGGATATGGGCCAAAAGCTGGCAAATGAGACTAGATTAGGTTAGGATACGAAGTTGGTATGGTCAAGTTGGACCAAAGGGTAAGTTTCCGTACTGTACATCTCCATGAATCTATGACTCTATATTTTATCCGACACTCTGCAGCATTGACTCAGTTATATCAGTGAAATTACTCATCATTTAATAATTAAACATCATTTAATTATTAAGAAAATGAAGCTTTCACCTGGATGATGTTCTTGATTTGCTGAGTGCTTTACTAATGGCCATAGTGGGTGCTGAGCGCCTCCTTTCCACTGCAGGTTTCATCCTCTGTGTGAGAAAAGCATAATAATTATGATAATAATTCTAAGGTGAAATGTGGTCCACAATATAAAGTGCCTGTACTATCCTTCCTGTTGTTAATTCAATTGTATCCTAAGCCAAGTAATTTCCAAGTAATTGAAAAAGCTGCACTACGTAAGTTTTAAGAAGAAATTTGAAGAATAATTGTATGAATTATGTGGTTTATACATTCCCTTCAATCTATTAGCTATCTGATAACAGTTTGTCAACCTGAAATGTTAATTCCATTTGTTCATCCTCAGATGCTGTTTGATTTGCTGACTGCTTCCAATATTTCTGGATTCTTTCCTTTGTTCATCAGATCTGGGCATCACTAGCTGAGCCAGCAGCTATTGTCAGCTTCAGTTGCCCTTGTAAAGCTAGTGGAGAGCTTACTTCATTGAATTGCTGCAGTCCATGTCATGTGGGTACACCTAGAGAATTGTGAGGGATGGAATTGAAGGATTTTTATCCAGCAATAGTAAAGGCACACTAATGACATGAGGCGAAAGTCAGTACGACAGATGCTGGAGATTAGAGTCAAGAGTGTGGTGCTGAAAAAGCACAGCCAGTCGGGAAATGGCTTTCACATGGAGGGTGCCCAAACTCAGCAGATTCATTTGAATTCAGTGCTGAGTTCAAAACTACTTTTTTTTTATTGAAGTGAGGGCCTTTTCATGCAATATCTGTTACAATTCTTTTAAGCAGTAGAAATGCTCATAAACAACAAATGAAGTTTGTTGAACTGTCAGGCTGTCAAGTTCTTTAAGTCCACTGCCCTTTACATTTGAACAAAAGCAACCTGTGAGTTGAATAACAAAACTGTGCTCTGAAACGAAAATAGAAATTGCTGGAGAAATTCAGCAGATCGAGCAGAATCTGTGGAGAGAAAGCACAGTTAATGTTTTGAGTCCAGTGGTCCTCCTTCAGAAATAAATCTGCGCTGACAGTTTCAATTGATGTTTGTCTGCTTAATACTAACTGTTATTATTAAAGCACTACCACTGTTTAACAACTTCCACAACCCCCCATTAACACAGTGAGGGGCAGGGAGTGGGGGGGTCACATAAATCCACTGTTTGATTGAATTATCCAATACGTGATGAAATAATTTGTTCTTTTTGGTGTTGAGTAATGAATACAAGTGTTTGTTTCTGTAACAGGGTTAGTACTTGAGGAGATTTAAATATACTAAAAGGATTTTTTTATGAATGAGAGGTAGTTGTATACAGTGGAGTCTGTAATAGATACTCATAATTTTAGTTTATTTCATCTTATTGTGACTTCTGAGGTCAACCCAGGCAAATACTGGGCTATTGGGTAGGTTGGCATTGAGAGGATAAGGGAAAAATGTGATGCACTATACAAACCATAAGTGGAATGGGGATCACTTGAATTGACACAAAGTTGGAATCCTCAGGATGCGCAAGAAGGATGGGTGGGCTCCATTATCTTCAATGTTATTTTCTCCAGAGGAATAAGGTGTAGTGGCACCCCAGGCTGAGGATGTCCTGACTGACATCGAATGATGAAAACTGCTGGAGAGAGACCTGCCATATGAGAGGGTGGGTGGCCATCCTCTTACAGTGCCCATCAGGTTAACAGCTGTGCTAAACTTTCATGCAACTGGTTGCTTCCAAGTAGCCTGCATGTGTAATGAAATGTCAGCAATGCCACCTATGTGCCCTGAGAAGTGTTAGCTTGTATTTGACGTCTTAATATGTGCACAGTAAAGGACAACGCGGAAATGCCAACACTTGACTTGGTATATAGCTGGCGTTCAAAGATAATGTCAGCTCTGGGCATTCTGAGATATCCAGCACTGACAAGAATTACTGCGTATGGCACTTGGAAGAATAGAATTGGTGGGTGCCATAATGGTTAGTCCATGGGTAATAAGGTGAATTTGTAAGGATAGCATGAGAAAATTTTCAAGACCATACAAAGAGAAACCAAAATTGCAAATTTAGGCAATATGTGGTAAAATTCAGCACCTGACCTGAATTGGAGTGGTTGGTTGAGCGATCTGAAGTTGGCAGGAAATGAGCGTTGTCTCACAAGTGGTTGGCCAGGCCCCCACTAAATGTTCTAAGCTGCAGCCAGTAAAGTGACGCCAACCAAAGTGTCCAACAACTGCTCGGGTCCCAGTTCTCAAGAGTTGCTGGTTCAATCCAGGGACAGGTAAAATTTAGCTTCCTGTCTGCACTCTCAATGTAATTTTTAAACAATCCCATGACATTATTTGAGGAAGGCCAAGATGTTCACTCCAAAACCTTTTTGCTCAAACTGAATCTAAAAAACAGATATTCTGGCTTGCGGGGCCTTGCTGTGCTCAAATTGACTGTTGTGTTTCCTATTAAATGTTGTCATTGCTCACTGTCAGTTAAGGTCTTGTGGATGTCCCAATGTTGTGGAAGATACATGCAAGTTCAATTTCTTTCTTTCCATTCTTAGTCAACTTTTGTAATGCATTTTTGTCTATATCTTTAATATAAACAGAATACAAGCAGGGACTCATTGAATCCGAGATTTATCTAAAGGATTGCTGATGTATATCCTTCATGTACACATTGGTTAAGTAGAGTAGATTTTATTGTAAATTATCTGTCTTACTCTACTTCAAAGCTACAAACATCTATGTCTACTTTAAAACTAATAAATGATATACAATGTCTGAATGGTACCCATTAACCAAGAGACACTGAATTTTTGCATCTCAATTGATTTTTCCACATCCAACAGCAGGACAAAACAGGAAGTTGTAATTTTCCAACGGAGGATAGTGCCCCCCCCCCCCCCCCCCCCCCCACCCCCCCCACCAAGCCTGGACAATATTTTGACAGCATATACAGTCTGACACATGCTTTGTTTGCTCTCACTGAGAAGACTATGCACAACTATGTCGACATGGCTACCCAATGGTTAGACTTGTTAGTTAAAGCCCTCTATTAGATTAATTTAGATGCTAATGTTTTAATAGAGGCATTTCTCTTTTGAGATGAAAATGAGTCGTCCTACTTCCATTGCAATCCCTTACATGCTTTTTTGCTCTCTAATAAAATAAAGGATGAAGATACTTCATGAACCACTGACCTGTGAAACCACAGATAACTGTAGAAAAACGATTACAGAAAAATATTCATTAATACCATTTGACAATTTCCAGTGTTTGCTGAATCAGACACAGTTTGTTGCTTTTAGTGATGTTTATCACATGACTACCGTAAATGTTACCTTCACAATGTCGCAAATAATTAGGACAGATTGGCTGTAATCTATGAACTGTTTGTTGCTGGGAGTTACAAACTGAAAGCTGCATGATTGACATCATTAGTCTGCTAGTTGTGCCATAAATCAATTTATATTTTGTACTTTTTTTTAACCTCCTCAACATGTTTGGTTACTGAGTGTTCTTTGCAAAAATGTCAGAACAGTTACTCTTCATGGCTGATCATTTTGCTTCTGGCAAATAAAATTAATCTTAGGAAGGTTTCCAGTAAACTGCATGCATTGAGTAATTATGAATGTATTGTAACTGTTATTTTAGTTAGTAAAACCTCTTCTACCTGTTCTGAAGCTGTAAGTTTACTTTTGCTCTTCTGATAGTAAGAAGAAAGGACTTGGTGATGATCCTATGACAACACTTTTCTACTAGGAAAGCTGACTTTGTTTGTATCGTTGCCTAATGTTCAAACAGCTACAACTTTCAGCAGAGACATCTGGATAATATTCACGATGAAACTCCTGCTTGATCTTATCTTTTCATTATGTTGACAATTGCACTGCCTCGCATCAGCTGAAATTACAAACTTAGAAGTCTGGTGATGGAATCTGGAACATTCCGAAATGTATGCCTAAATGCATTGATAATAAAGTCATAGGAAATTCATTTATGAAATGTTTATCAATATATTTGATAAAGGAAAAACACCTGAAACATCTAGGAGAGAAGTGATCGCTAGTTAGTTTCGAGAGCACTTTTACATTTACTCGACAGTCAAGAAAGGCTCTGGAAGTAATAAGAAAGATGAATCAAAAGGTTGCATCTTCATAATGACTTAACGTTGTCAAAATGTTTCAAAATGTTTTGTGAATGAATCACTTGGTGTAGAGTCCACTGCAATGCAAAGGTAAACCTATAGGGATGCAAAACTCTTTAGGAAAATTTGTTCCTTTGAGTCCAACGGGAATCCTTCAGTCATGTGATAAAAATTTTACTTTAATACATTATTTTGCTGAAAAGCCTTTGGTAGTGAATTTGAAATCCATTGTAAATACATCAGTGGAAGTCAATAAACAGTCTTCTCGTGAATAATTGATGAGTCTTTCCCTTATTCAGCACACTAGTCCCCAGATGTTCTTTTGCATGCCAAACACAACAGGATGAAGCAATTCACTCAGGGCGAACTTCTCCAGGTTATAACTGACATATTGTAATAATTTAACAAGGCATAAAAAATAGGAACATGAGTAGGTCACTTAGCCCTTCAACCCTGCGTTCAATGATATTATTGTCGTTCTGTGACTTATTCCATTTACAAACCAAGTTCCATATCACAAATACCTAGGATTAACAAAAATCTCAGATTTAAAATCAACAACTGACCAAGCATCATCTACCATTTTCAAAAGAGAGTTTCAGTTTCTGCCATCCTTTACATGAACTCATGTTTCTTAACTTCATTTTTGAAAGGCCCAACTCTAACTTTTATACTATGTCGCTAGTCCTAGACTTCTCAACCAGCGAGAATAGTTTCTGTCTATCTCCCCAATCAGTTCACCTTGATATTTTGAAACCTTACATCAAAATTGCTTCCTACCCTTCTACTTTCTAGGGATTATAACCCTAGTTTGCAATCTCTCCAACAATTATTATGAGCAACTTGGGGGGGGGGGAATCAGCTCAACTCTCTTTAAACCAGTCTCAATCATCACAACAAATATTTTAATTCCCTTTGTAGCATGTAGGTACTATACTTAAATAAAAGCATAGTTGTCTACAAATAATAGAACCAATTGCCAATGTTTCCTCAAGTGAAAGAGAGAGGAATTCACACGAATAAACACCTAAAGAACTGCGGATGCTGGAAATCAGAAACAAAAACTGAATTGCTCAAAAAGCTCTGGCAGCTCTGGCAGCATCTATGGAGAGAAATCAGAGTTAACTTTTCAGGTCCAGTGACCCTTCTTCTGGGGAGATTATCGAGTCACACTGAGAAAAAGAAATGCTAACATTACACACTTCACACACAGACACACACACATAGATATACACACACACGTGATCAGTTTATAAGTAAGAATGTCTGGAACAGGCAAGGGTGATTAAGGCTATAGGGGACCCCGATATACAAATGTTTGACTCATGAATGCTCGTACTTATGAACACAATCTACAGAGGTATAATTTTAAAGACTCAATATACGAACATTTCTGTATGTATGAATGGCACCTTTATATTGTCCTGTATTGTGTTCAGGTTTGCATACAAATCAACACCCATTTACTACCTGGGGACTGTATGTTTACAAGTCCTTAGAGTCTGTGAGGTATTACAGATAAAGGCTGAGGCTTAATCGTTGACTCAGATTCCAAACAGTTCAAGGAGCTGAATGGTGTATTGCTCTTCATGTGAATGTCAGGAATAATGCTTTTCATTCTTTTTATAATTTACTGATTTTGGAATTCCTTTTCTGTTTAGTTATGATTTATGGCTGTTCTGTGAATTACATATTTCATTAAATCACCTCAGAAATCTGCACAAAGAAGCGTGATACCTGAAATGTAACATTGAAAATATAGCACCTAGGAATGACTAAGATGCTATATAGAACTCTTTTTTGATGGTGGTTACACTGTTCCATTTAATCTACAAATGCTTCACTTAAAATGTAGAGCTAATTCCCCATTAGAGTCGAAATCTTGTTAAACAAGCTGAGTCAAATTTAATCAGTTGTCAGGAACATTGTAGAATGGAATGTACTTGTGATTATCAGAATGCAATTTGGAAACATTCAGCATTTTATGATTCTATATCTGTAACAAAGTGTGGCATCTGAAATGTCTTCATATGACATTTGAAATAAAGTGCCTTCATTGAAGAAATACTGTTGTTAATGTATTCCTCCTAGATCTCACACGTTGCTCACAGTGCATCAGAGGTTTATAGGAATTGGAGGGCATTGCTAATGACATTTAGAAATTAATTAATAAATTAATTATGCCAGGGCACTGGCAATGTGGATGCACTTATTGTTATCATGCAGTAACCATCTTGCCAACAAAGGACAGTGCCTCTTCTGTAAAGTGTCTATGGTGGTGTAGCTTCTACCACTGATCATTAGACAGGGCCTAGACAAAACATAGGCAAAGGAAGATTGCTGGCAGTAAACTATCTTTGTGGATGCATTACTTTTAAAGATAAAGCTTGGCCTCAAAATTCAACACTATATCTGAAACTAAGCAGTTTGGTACAATTCAATGGATCCCATTGTGGATGATCTAATAGTCTTCTCAATACTAAAGACAGCACAACTAATTTTGAAGGCATCTTAATGATAATTACTTCAATTTAACAACAGAAGAAGTTCTTATATGAGCAAGATGTAACAGAAAAGTTCAGCTTCCGGGGATGCAGTAGACAATTTCATTCATCGCCTGCACAGATACGTGGAAACATTGTGAATAAGGAGATTTGAAATCAGAATGCATAAGAAACAAAATTGTTGTTGGGATTTTTGATTAAACTTGATCAAATTTATTACAGTCAAAGGAAGAATTAACTTTGAGAGATAAACCTATTCAAAGCATGGAAGCAAAAATTAGAAAAACTCATCGAAAGACCCTGAGAGGAAAGGACCTACATTACGTCAAGACAGCAACAGGCTCTATTCACTTTGGAGGGTACAAACAGTGAAAGGAGCCTGTAACTAGCCTGTGCAATTAACAGCCAATCACCCGAAGCTAAAAACCAGTGTCAGTGCCGCTGGATATCAAGGCCCCACAGACACATGCTCAAACTGGATGAGCTATCTCGAGTGGAGAAAGCATCCAAGGAATTTCTGTGGGATCTTGCTGACCAGATGAGCCAGAAGGCACGGAATGTATCTATGTCAATGGTTATCCTGTTTATTTGAAGCTTGATGTAGGACTGCGTATTTCTGACCTATCAGACCAGTTACAAGTGGCTGAAGAAGCAGAAAGTACATCCTACAGACATCTATGGTGCAGGTGAAATAACCGTCAAATGCATAGGAATGCAACAAGTTACATTTGAATACTACGTGCATAAGAGAATGGAAATGCGTAGATTGTTCTCACACATAAATTTTCAGTCTTGAGCCTATCTCTCAACCCCAATGTCATCAGATGGGTTGCTTCAGGAACAAGCTGTGTTTGATAAACCAGTCAAGGGACAACCGGTAAAAATTTTAATTTGGTTTCCAAGACTCAGGAAAAACTCAATCAGTAGAAAGAATCCAATGAGTTTCCTTGTATTGGTATAAGAGAGCTCTTCACATGAATAATGTAGAGGAAATCACAGACTTGACAGGACTGGTGGAAATTTTCAATCCTCTTAACAGAACCCCCATCAATGGCAGTGACAGAGAGCACACTGAGTTAGAATAATCTTTCAGTAACACATCTGAAAGATGAAAAAGTTTGCCAGTCAAGCAAACACAGCAAGGCCAAGAGAAGATGACCAGTCTGTTCCACAACTTCAGGGAAATAAGCTGCATATGACTCCATGGAAAACAGATCAACTGATTCAGGAGACAGTCAAAAACAGGAAACTGCCTGATGTAAGCATCCAGGATGCTGCTAATAAAAAGGGTAGTCAGTTCAGTCCTCCTCAACCAGGCACTTGGAGTATCCACCTAAAAGCGTAATAACTTAGGGATTCTCACCTGAAATCTGGTCATAACATAACCATTAAAAGGCTTTTGGGAAAAGTACAGAGATATGGAGATTGTGTTTTGTTGGCAAGGTGCCAGCAGGATTGTTATCCGTATGGCATTCCAATAAACCTATTACAATGTGTCTGTTGTGGCTCAGTGAGTAACAACTTTGTCTTTGAACCACAAGGATTCTGAGTTTAAGTCCCACTTCAGGGCTTGGACATTAAATTCAAGCCTGCCATTCCGGTTCATTAATGAGGGAAAATGTACAGTTGGCGATGTTGGACAGATTCAATGTCCCCACATATCAAATTTGGAGATCGTAAATCCTGGGGAAGGCCTCTTCCTTGCCAGATAAATGCTTCTGATGTGCTCTTACTTTTGGCTAGCTTTCTTTAATGGAGTAATTTAGCAACAGGCAAGGCCACTATCGTGAACTTTAGATTTCAGTGGTAATCATCAAATCAGAGGTGCCAGCTCAGTAGATATAAAAGATTCCATTGTACTATTTTGAAGATGAATAGGTAGGGAGTGATCCCCAAGTGCCCTGGATAATATTTATCCCTCAACCAATGTCACAAAAAATAGATGATTTGCATTACATTGCTATTTCTGGAAACTAGCTTCAGTGTTCAACTTTACAATAGTGATTACATTTCAAAAGTACTTCATTTGCACGAAAGGCAGTTTGATATTTCCAGTAGTCATGAAAAGTGCTATATAAATGCAGATCTTTCTTTATTCCCTCCAGTGGACAGCAATATGATACGCCAGGCATTGCATTGCATGTACTTGCTGTGGGGTCAGCGAAGTTGTCAAGGAAAGAAAGCATATTTTAAAGCATCAGGTAAAGCCAGGTCACTTGACTGCACCATGCATCCAATGTGTCAGCTTGGAATGTATGCCTATAGATCGATTCACAACTACTGCTTGCCCATGTCAAACCTCCATACATCCTTACAGCTCTTTCACAATATCTCAAGAACACCATACTTCACAGCGCTCAGATTCATGCTGCAAATCACAATTGAAAAACTTGTTATATTAACTTTTCAAAATGTTATTCTTTCATAGTATGTGGGTGTCACTGGCTAGACTAGCAATTATTGCCCATCCTTAAATGCCCAGGAAAGGTAGTGGTGAGCCGTCATTTTGAATGATTGCAGCCAATGTGATATAGGTACATATACTGTTGAGACAAGACTTTTGGGACAAATGTTACTTGCCATTTATCTGTCTAAGCCTAAGGCTTCAGACATCAAAACACTATAATACAACCCAATACAGTCCCTTACAGGCACCCATAATGGATACAGCTGGGCACATGTGCACACTTCTTTATGTCACTTTGAGAGTGCATCATTGATTGCAAACAAAAGGGCACACATTACAAGAAAACAACCTAAAGTGAAGGAAGGCATAGTAATCAGAATCCCTCTGCTTTCTTGAAGAAGGTAGCCATTAATATTTCTGCATGTAAGAGCAGAGAGCTTGTAGATGAAGGTGAATCTCAAACCTCCACAAATCCCTCAACTTCATGAATACAAAATGATTCTTCCCAAAAAATCAATATAAAAAAGCTTGAAACCTTTCTCAGTGGGGATAGTAACCTTTTCTAAATGTTGCTTATATTGGCCTGGCACCTTTCAGCGTCATTATCAACATCTTGAAAATGTTAATGCCGTACTGGGAAAACTAATCATTGAAAGAACTGGATGGAAGCAAGTTGTGCTACATCATTACCACCACTCAGCCAGCTCACCCCCTCAAAGGCACCTTGTTGCTATTTTCTACCACCAGCTTTGTGTTCTTAATTAAAACTATTTTTCATAGGTTTCAAAACCCTATATTGTGATTATGCCAGATGTAGGAACAGTTTTGAATGGATTGATGTAAGCACCAATGCGCAGAATAAATAAACACTTAAATTATCCCAATGTATTTTTTCACATTTAACAAATAATTTCCATAATTTCTTCCAGAATCACAGCATTTGTAATCAAATCCTGCAATGCTCAAGCAGAACCCCATCCCCTGTCAGTAGATATATGGAGTCCCCAGTTAAAACTATTTTCTACTTTTTCCTGTTTCCCTGAATTTTAACTGCTGAGTCTAGGAGAGGAGTATTAGCAATTAGTTATTTCTGCTGGCACATAGCACTGGCTGTTTCAAAACTCAACCTTCTCCATCTGGTCTACATTAACCTCAGCCATTAGTTGCTCTGCCTCATAAGTATCCGATCAGTGTTGCAATTTTTCAGACTTGCTATACAAAAATCTCTCTGCCAGCTAGAAGCCTCTGATTTATCTATTACAATCTGAAATGTCTTCATTTAATACAAATAGTTACTCAAAGCATAGTCAAACAAGCCAGCTTGAAATAAATGTGTGCCAACCAGATTAATTACAATAGCAACCTTTGTTTCCATACAATTTGCAAGTTCATGTTTAAGAATTTGTAAAGGCATAAAGCAGCTCACCACCACTTCACAAGGGCAACTAGAGATGGGCAATAAATGCTGGCCCAGTCAGGGACACTAACATCCTGTTAATGAACAATTTTTTAAATAGGTTGTCCACTCAGACAGCAATTGCACAAGCAATTTTGGTGTAAAAACAACAAAAAATTTGTCATAAGTGGTTATTTGCTCAGAGTGATGGCTTTGACTTCATGGATGTTCCATAAGTTAGAATAAGGTTGATGTTTTCAGTGCCAGATATTAATTCATGACAGAAAGCTTTGGACCAGGTACATAGGAACATTAGAAACAGGAGTAGGTTATTCAGCTCTTCAAGCCTGTTTCACTATTCAATGAAATCATGGCTGATTTGTGATCTAACTTCATATACTTGCCTTTGGCTCATATTCTTTAATACTCTTTAATACATAACATTCTTTAATGTATCTACGTCAGATTTCAAATTAACAGCATCCATTGCCATTTGTGGAAGAGAGTTCGAAACATTTATTACCCTATAGAAGTGCTTCCTAACATCTCTCCTGAAAAGTCTAGCCCTCATTCTCTGACTACACTCCTTAGTCTGGAACCTCCAACTGATGGAAATTGTTTATCTTTGTGTACAATGTATTTTCCTGCTAATATCTTGAAGACTTCAATATGATCATCCCTTAACCTAACTTCTAGAGAAAATAGGCCTAATTTGTATAATCTGTCCTCATAACTTTAACCCCTTTAGTACATGTATCATTCTTGAAACCTTGCGTTATACTCCCTCCAGGGCCAATATATCCCTCCTGAGGGGTGGTGCCCAGATCTGCTCACAGTTCCCCAAGGGGGGGGTGCCTAACCAGAGTTTTACAAAATTGTGCAATAACTTTGACATACTTGTACCCCAGTTCTTTAGATATAAAGGCCAGCATTCCATTAGGTTTCTTGATTATTCTCTGCATTTGTTCCTGACATTTTAAAGATGTATGCACCTGAGTCCCCAAATCACTTTAGGGATCCATTTATCTAACTTCATACCATCTAGAAAGTACCTTGATCTATCCTTCTTCAGTCTAAATGGATAACCTCACACTTGCCTACATTGAACTCCATTCGGCATGATTTTGCCCATTCACTTAGTCTACCAATATCTCTTTGTAATTTTTTGCTATCATCTACAACTATCTATACTGCCACTTAACTTTGTGTCATCAGAAAAGTTGAATATACATCTTTCTTTGCAATTTTCCAAGTCGTTAAGAAATAATGTGAATAATTGAGGCCTAAACACAAGTAGAGGGTTTGAATGCAGAGTTTGTGTTTGAACGTGGATAGACCAATTGGATTGCTTTAAAATAGAGCAAATATAGCTTTTATTTCTTTTTACCATCTCAACACCTCTAAACATCTAATTCACATAAAAATGTTAACTTGCAACATTTATAGTCGGAAGGCAGAGTAGTCCACAAGTTCTGCAAAAGCACATTACATTCAACTAACATTCAACTTCACTGTTTGAAGGTTGTTGCCAGGGTAAATTGCATAGTATGGAGATGCATATGCCAGCAAAAAGGAAATCCATCCAGACCATGGGTGTCCATTCTCTATTAAATAATCATGGAACAACTGTAACGATAGAACTGAGGTTGTTTGGAAATTGGACTGAGAAGTGAGATAGCGATAGAAAAGGAAATGGGAATTGGTCAACGCTACAGCACATTTTAAAATAACTAAATTAATTAAAGTAACTAAGGTTCTTGAAATGGGATGAATAAGAATTTTAAGAGGTGTTTAAAAAATTGGACAGAATAGTGACTCGATGACATTCATTCAGTCATGAAATTTGTATTAAAGCAAATGAAAACTAGCTTGACAAAAGCATCTTTAATCTGCTGTTTGTGAATATCCTACTTGAAATGAGTTTGAAGTCTTTCGATTTAGTTGCACAGCACAAAATTGCCCCTAATTCAGTATAAGGTAACAATCTCAACTCATCAGGATACAGAAGCCAAGTGTGGGAAATAGAGAAACAGCCCATTGTGATATTGGGCTATCAGGAACAATTATTGGGGCTGAGTAGTAAGAGCTTTATTCTGCATTTAACTGTGGGATAATGACCTAACAGTATCTGGCTTGAAATTCCTTCAGCAACACTAATATTTCTCACCTTCATCAGCATAAAATTCACAAAAAGGACATTAAAAGTAAGTGTTTTTCTTGGCACCAACAATTGAATTCGTGTCTGTGCCAATGACGAGGAATACATCTTTTTATTGGGAAGGTAGATTTTCTCACACTTCCTAATGATAAGAAAATATCATCACAAAATACAGCTGCTATACTCTGAAGAATTAGAGGTCACTTTTTGTTTGTTAGTCTGAAACTTCATAAATAAAAGATCTAAAGGCAAGTTGTATTTCCTCTATTGAATAAGCAACTAGAGACTCAGAAAATACTTGTGAGTTCAAACGTTTCTGACACATGCAAGACATGTTGAGGAAGAAAGAACAGATGTTTCAATCCTGATTTATTATAAACTTGCGATTTTTTTGGACAACATAACAACAGAAAATAAAAAGAACGAAACACAAGAATTGTTTGGATACATAGCAAGGTCATGGAAATAGACTGAAGAGCACTATTCCAATATATAACCAAGTTACGTGTTACATAAGAAAATTTTACTCTGCTCAAAGGTTTAATATATCAATGCACCAAATAGTACGAAAGCCTTTCATTAAAGACATGTTTGCACTAAGTTAACTGGGTCTCTAGACAGGGCAATGATTGAGGTGAAGTCAGAATTAGAACCTCAGGACCTTTAAGCCACAGATGGAACAAATCTGCCAATGATCCAAATCCTTACCTAGTGATTCCAGTGAGAACGCAATGGCTATGTGAGTACTCAGTCAAAGCAGACTTAACGCAGCTGTGCATAGCTTGCAGACTGTCACTGATTTAATTTGACTTGTGAAGAATGACAAACTTCCAGAGGAATGTTACTACCAATGGAACTGTGCCTCAAGAAAAAAATCACCACTTAAAGTGTAGGATGAGATAAGTTATTTAATATATGAAAGCTTAATCTTCTAGTACCCTCACATTTCCTGGCTGCATCCAACCAAACAGTGAACACTCATGACATTTTTTACACCGCTAGCGTGCCAAGCAAAATATTCAAAATATTTATCACTTGTCCTAAATTTAAATTCCTATCCCCTAATCCTACAGGGGTTTAATATATCACATCAATTTGGGTTTACCTTAACTGTATGGGAATTATTTTTGGTATGTGGATGACATTTCACCTAGGCATTTCTGAAGAGCTTGAGTTCTCTAATTATTTTCCCATCACTTCATCTTACATTTACTATTATTTCTACTGCTCTGTGTTTTTTCTGACATTTATGTTTTTTTTTCCGGAGTGATGAATAGACTAAATGTAAAACTCTATAAAAATAGTCTTTTTGTAAAATCTTAGCATAATTTCTATGCAGCTTGTTAATTGTATCAATTCAGGCAGAAGTAATACAGGATGAAGGACATTGATTGGATGGTTACTTGAGCACACATAAAGAGATACTCACTGAGTTGGAATAGAGTGGAATCAGGAGATATATACTTGCAATGTTTCAGTCTGTGAATGAATTTATTTCAAGTAAAAACTGGATCTGGTTTCTACTTTCACCATTGGTTATCAGGAATATAACAGAGCTTGGCTATTGCTCAGGTTTTACATCCCAGCAAAGCACCTGCATTTTTAGTTGCTTTCGCATATGCTGTTATATTACTGTTGAAGCAGACATCTAATTCAGTTTGATTGATTGTATTGCTGAAGGTATAACGTAAGGTAGACAATGTAAGAGCAAAGAAAAAGAAAATCAAAATTAAGCCACAGCAACGGCATTATACAGCTTGAGCATGAATTTCATTCAATAAAACAGTTCAGCACTTGATTTGTTTAGTTGATCATTACGCTTGCAACAGTGAGTAAAACCTAAGGGCAATAGTTTCTTGAAGGAGATGGGAAATGGGAGTCAGGAAAGTTCCCAACTGTGCAGACCCATGCCCATTAATGTTGTTAATATTGTTCTTCAAGGACGTCATGGTGTCAGGGCAACTACCTCTGGAATCAAGCCTGGAGCAGTATTGAAGGCAGGGATATGTCAGGTCTTGCAGGCCGGAAGGCCACTTTCTATTAAACTAGTTGTTATCATAATTGTTATGCCCTCAAGCCCCAAACTCCAATCTACTCTTTTTGCCCTGTTGCCGGCTCATGCACCTTTATAACTCCTGTTCTTCAATATCACCTCATACCAACTATGTATGCTCTTTAATATTTCCCAAGCTGGTTCAGTCTGGCTCATTCATCTTCTATACCCATTCTTCCAGTATCTACAAAGCACAGAATTAATTAGCCATTTGCAAGTCTGGCAAATCTTTGAAATGCTCCTGACCTGACACTATAAGCTATGAGGATTTTTAAAAAATCCACTATAAGGAACTACTCAACCTACAATGTCTTAAAAGCTGTTGATCAATCACAGCCATTTGTGATGTCAATGACATTAATGGAGATGAGTCTGGAGAGTTAGGAACTTTCCTGAGCCCCATTTCCCAACTCCTTCAAGAAATTACTTATCTTGCATCATAATAAAACTTCTCCAGTGGAAGATCAGATTCGTACAAGGTAATAAAGCTGTCAATTAGATAAAACTATCACTCACTTACAAGCATATCAACAGTGCCTACAGGGCTGTAGGTATTATCCATTCTGGGAGCTCAGCCAAGCATTCATAATCAGCCCATCTGGCAACAATATCAGAAAGCAGGCTGAGCAGATGTCAATGTGTGAACTTAAAGTAAATTTAGTTTTGAAAGTTATTACACTGAAAGCTGCAAGTCAGTGGCAACCATCCTTTGGAGTTGCACGATGTTTGTGCTTTGTGTATCTAATGTGTGTAGATTGTGAGGATATGGAAATTTAGAAGCATATTAAAAAAATGTTGGTATGTTTTAGAAAGTTGAGGTCACCATTGATTTTAATCAGTTTTTTTTCACAATAGAATGAAAGTTACATTTTTGGGGAAACCTTCACAGTAATAATTGCATATTCCAGAAATACACCAGTACTGTGACAAACTTCTCAGGAATTTGAACGCTAACATTTATCCATGCTGATTCCAAATCAGGAAAGTTTGACTGAACCAAATAGCATAAAAGCAAAAAATATTTTTAAAGCTTGTAGTTTCTGAAATTATAATTTATTTTACACTGAACAGTCCCTACTATATGTAATTATAAAGACCTTAAGACCATAAGACATAGGAGCAAAAATTGTACAATCTCTACAATTGTACATTGTAAATGTTGGAAATATGAGTTAAAATGTAAATGTGAAAAGTCACAACATGCCTTCAGTGTCTGTAAAGAATAAAAGATAAACTGATGTTTCTGCTGGAGTCATTTCCATAAATTTCATTTACAATGCTTATAACAATACTCTGGCTTTAAGAGCTGTATTTTGTTCTTTTTTTGGAGACGTTTTGAGACAGAGGTATAGAGATGTCTATTTGAAGCCAATAAAGTAAACAGCTTGTGAGGGCTAGGGTTTGTTTTAAAAGTTGGAGCAAAAGAAGCAGCCTGAATGGGTGGGGTCAGGCTCCCACAGAAACAGGACTTGAGTTTAGCTTTCAGTAATTTGGGGTATTTAAGTTGGCTGTGGAACCTGTTACATCTCTCTCAGCCACAACAAAAAGCTGGAGTTCTCTCTGCTGCCAGAATCACATGTGAGACAATCTGTTTTACTGATGTTCCTTTGCCAAGGGTGTGTTTATGGGACATTACTAGATTCAAACCATTGCTGTGTAGTAGTTAAATAATTTATTATTCTGTTAAATTTTCCAATAGAGTTAAAGCTAGACCAATTCTTCTTTCTTTTGTTTGTATTTTAACTATAGGATAAGAATAAAGTGTGTTTTACTTAAAGCCGGGTACCATAACCAATCAAATTACATCTGAAACATAGCACATTGCACTTGTCTTTAAATTAGAAAAAGTTATAATAAATAATAAAAGGATCTAGGCTATCTCTTTGTTGTATTTGAAGGGGGTTTGGCCTGTTTGATAACATACTAGAGGGCAGTAGTATGAAGAATCTATCTGTAAATTTATTTATGGACATGGTATCAGGTTGGTTATTTTGAAAATACCACTATTAGCACAAATTCTGAAGATCATGACTTGAAACCTCATTGTGACTGAAACCAAAATTGAGGCAGAAACTCCAGTACGACACTGCAGAATTAGAGTTGATTCTTCTCCAATTTTATGTTAATCTGAAATCCTGTTAAATCTATTAAATCCATTTTTCATAGTCCAGTGATAGATTATTGATCCACATAAAGTTAGGTTTATAAGTCTTCCATATGTTATATAAAACAGATTGAACAACATAAATGTTGAGATTATATTTTGATATTTCAAACTCCTGGAACCTTAATTACAAGAACAGTGGAATAAAAACAGTAAGGGTTTTTTTAAGATGTTCTGCAAACAGTTGTTTCTTGAAATGTTTTCCTTAAATGTTTGCTGGCTATTGATTTTATGATTTTATGTGAGCTGTTGCTGTGGTAATCTATGTGTAAAACATGAAACATCTCACAGCGCCAGGGACCTGGGTTCAAATGCATCCTTGGGCAACTGTCTGTGTGAAGTTTGTAAATTCTCCCTGTGTCTGTGGTTTTCCTTTGGGTGCTCCGGTTTCCTCCCACAGTCCAAAGATGTGCAGGTTAGGTGAATTAGCTATGCTAAATTGCTCATAGAGTTCAGGGATGTGTTGGTTAGGTGGATTAATCAGGGGAAAATGTAGAGTAGTAGGGGAATGGGTCTGGGTGGGATACTCTTTGGATGGTCAGTGTGGACTTGATGGGCCAAATGATCTGTTTCCACTCTGTTGGGATTCAAGATTTTTAATGAGGTAAAAAGAAATATACGTATTGTTTATGTTTTGACCCCATCACCACTGCTGAGCTAATAGATAAGGATTTACTGTTAATATATAATGTTTTTGTTAAAGGGAGCTTTTACGGATGAAATATGTATCTAAGCAAAGGCAATATTTTCAATAAGACAGCACCCACAAGCCTTTGGAATAGAGACTTCCAAAGATACATAACTACCTGAATAAAGAAATTGTTCTTACTCTCAGTCTGATCAATCTCTTATCTTGACACTAACCCTGTATCATAGACCCCTTAGTAAGAGGAAACCATCTCTTAATGTCTATCCTATCAAGCTTCTTCAGAATATTGTATTTTTGATGAGTTCACCTCTCAACCTTCTAAACCCCAGAGAGTTACACCCAATTTATTTTGAAATAACTCCACAGAGCCCAGTATCCCGTCAATAATTCACCCTTTATTTACACATTGAGAGTCCTTGACGCTGATCCAACTCTTTCAGAACCAGCTCTTAGTATGAACAGAATGTCTGACACTCCTGTTTATATCTGGCAGCCAAGGGTCCCTGATCAGGGAACTCATATCCTATGAGGTCCACCTGGCTGACCTCATTACAAGCACTACATATTCAGCTTCTCAAATAGGATAATGCTCACAAATCATGAGTCAATCCAATAAACCTTTGCTGTAGCACTGACTATACAAACTTATTTCTTCCTTAGAAATGGAGACCAAAACTGTGCCTTGAACCCCTGCTGGGGTCTAACCAAAGCCTCATAGAGCTGTGGTATTTTTGTTTTCCACTCCCTTTTCAATAAAGGCTAAAATGCCATTTGCCTTCTAAACCACTTGTTGTACCTGCCAGACAGCTGTCTGTGTTTTATATGAATACACCTAATGCTCTAAGAATATCAACATTGAGAAGTTTCACTCTTAAAACAAAATTCTATCCTTTTTATTCTTACTACAAAAACGAGTAACCTCACATAACCATAAATATTAACAAATGTGACGAAGCAAATGTGACGGGACGGCACAGTGGCTCAGTGGTTAGCACTGCTGCCTCACAGCACCAGGGTCCCAGGTTTGATTCCAGCCTCGGGCGACTGTCTGTGTGGAGTTCGCATATTTTCCCTGTGTCTGCGTGGGTTTCCTCCGGGTGCTCCAGTTTCCTCCCATAGTACAAAGATGTGCAGGTTAGGTGAATTGGCCATGCTAAATTGCCCATAGTGTTAGGTGCATTACTCAGAGGGAAATAGGTCTGGGTGGGTTCCTCTTCAGAGGGGTGGTGTGGACTGGTTGGGCCAAAGGCCTGTTTCCACACTGTAGGGAATCTAATCTAAATCTAATCTAAAAAATTGTACCTTACCCAATGAAACAAGAGAATGACCATGTCAGAAATTCTGAGGTCAGTCCTAATTGAATAAGAGGGACTTGCCCCCACCAGCAGAGGGAACAAAGTGCAACATTTGTGTAGGAAAGCCAGCAGGATTAGCTGAACATGCACTGAATATCAGACAAGACAGGAATGCATTTAACTTATTGGTCCCACTATTCGATAGGAGAAAGTGAGGATGCAGATGCTGGAGATCAGAGCTGAAAATGTGTCGCTGCAAAAGCGCAGCAGGTCAGGCAGCATCCAAAGAGCAGGAGAATCGACGTTTCGGGCATGAGCCCTTCTTCAGGAAGCCCACTATTCAATAGCCTAGCGATGTCATATTATTGACTGCAAACTATGTCTAAATGTTAAGTTTGATTTCATTTATGATAAAGAGTTACTTCAGTGTTATGTAAGACTGTTCCCAGCAGCAGATTGGGAGAGAAATTGGAAAGGAAAAATGTTGAACTAATCAGTGGGAATCTATAATGTGAGCGGGTTTCACATGTCATATTAGGCTTGGGTCAAGCATACAGCTAAAGTGAAAATATCCCTATGAGCAGCTCTGGATGGTCAGTTTCTGCCATACCACCCTGTGGCTCCTCCACTAAGTGAGATTTAACTTTCTATTTTTCTTGTCCTGTCTGAAACTTCTTGGATCCTCCTTGACATTTACCATGATAATGTCTTTTCCCTACGATAGGGGAGTTCAAAACTAGAGGGCTTATTTTTAAAGTGAGAGCAGAAAGATTTAAAAGAGACATGAGGGGTAATTTTTTTCACATGGAGGGTGGTTCGTATGTGGAATGAGCTGCTAGAGGAAGATAGATGCAGGTACCGTTACAACATTTAAAAGACATTTGGATAGGTAGATGAATAGGAAGATTTTAGAGGGATATGGGCCAAATTTGGTTGGCATGAATGAGTTGGATTGAAAGAATCTGTTTCTCTACTATGACTTTATGACTCTAAATGTTTGGTTCCGTCCTGTCATCTTCGATCACCTTCTTACTCCTTTCTTGCCTTATGACTGAAAGTCGAACTCCTTCAATTTCTGCTCTGACCCTTTTTTGATACTGCTGGCCTGTCTTCAGTTCTGGTTAATTCAGTTTTTCAGATAAGCTAATCAAAGTACAGTAAGTACCATTTACAAGTAATGCAATCTATCTCTAGCCAAATTCCAAACAAAGGTTATATCTTGAGTGTCGCAGCTCAAAAGGCCAAGCAAATTGTTAACATTCATCAGAAGATACAGTCATGAACAATTGTTTGTTTATCGTACTGTTCCATTTTGCTTCTCTTTAGCTTTCTCTAGCTCTCTCCCCCTCTCTCTCACTGTCTGTCTGTATGCCCTTTTATCTTTATCGTCCTTCTGTTCCTTTCAACTCCTCATGTCTCTCATCCCTCTAATCCTTCCCCAAAAATCCTAACTCTGACAAAATCCTGAGATTGTGCAGTTCTTGAGAAAGTAACATGAACTATTCAAGAAAGTATACTGAGGTCCACAGAGCAACAGAAATTGGGCTGCAGCTAACTTACTGGTTCACTGGTTAGGGTGTATTAATGTCTGGGGTATCTGTGGAAGAAAGAAAGAAGTATGCATTTTCTTGATTCATCAACTCCTTCATGTGGAAATGTTGAATTATTTCCTGGTATAGTTCCAAGTATACAGGTCGCTCTACAATAACTTAACCACTATAGTGATGCAAGTTTTAATACTAACTAAATATTAGCAAGCCATTTTACTACAAGGAAATGATCATACAACCTGGGAGAAATCACTCGATAGCAAACATGTAGGAACGTTTCCCAATGGAGAAACATTGAGCTAAATTCTCATACTTCCATTGTCACCCACTGAGATAAACAAACTCAGCATAAACTAACAATGCAACAGGCTGAATTATGCTAAGAGTTACACTGAAAACAAAATAAAGATCCTCGGTCATGTTCACAGTGTGATGCATTGAAGCATTCAAGGAGTTACATATATAAATACACAGGACCTGTTTTATGCAAGTAAAATTTGTCCATATGTTGCACTGTTTTCAAAAGAGGGGCATGGAGACAGCCAACGTCTGCTGCATGCAAACCCTGACTAATCGCAAACTATCTACCTGATCTAAGAATTAAGATTGACAGTTAATTGTTTCTGCTGCATCTCCATACCGTTGATGGTCTAATCAATCAGTACTGTACTCTCAAACCATATAAAGTGGTGTCCTTTTACTCAAGTCTGTTTGCTACTTTGGTGAGCACAAAATGGAATCTTCAGCTTGCAGTCTCTATTTAGTAGTGTTTAAGTTCTGAATGAGTATTCTGTTACAACACATTCCAGCCTCAAAATCCCACTGAAATGCTACGATGTTGGCTTTATTGTAGTATTCAATGGTTTAATGGACCTATGTTTGATTAATTTAATCTGTTCAATGATCTGTATTCATTGTACTTTGATGCATAAACTATAAAGAAGCTAAGTAACTGATATAAATCGGAATTGTGGCTGAAGCTGAAAGCATGTGTGTAGAAATCATTTAAGTCCCAAAATATTTTAAAATATTACTAATAAACCTGTTGATTTGGAAACTGCATTTTTGCTAAGATAGATATATAATGTAAGGTAGTAAGCCAGCAAACCAGTGAATGTTTAGCTCCCCTGTGTAAATTCACTTTACAGAAATTTGCATATTATAGGACAGTTAAAAATTATTCTTGGTGTCAATCTCAAGTGGTCAAAAATAGTTCTTTTCGGTATTAATTTAGTAACATTTCAAATGAAACATTAGACTGAGAGGCCTGTGCTTTTTGAAGATGCTTTATTAAATTCTAAAACAAGTTTAGAATTAAGATTTCAGTTGCAATGCAAAACTAACACATTTGACTTCCTTCCATGCTTGCCTCATTACAATACAAATAGTAAATTGTTTTCCAAATTCTTTCAGGACAGAGTCTCCGAGCCTTTAGCAAAAATAGCAGTAGAGAGAGCTGTAGAGAAACCTTCTCAGCGACAGGGTGACGGGAGTACTTCCTGTCATCAGAGCCAAGAAAAATGTAAGATTTCCTGCCAACATTTAACGAATGGGTCCATATTCATGTAGGGAGGAGGGTAAAGTGATTTCTTTGTTTCAATGATGGAACTGAAATGTAGACACATTACGGCACCTCTACTGAACTCTTCTGGTAACAACTGTTTTTACTTTCCTTTTTTTTTCTTACTATCGACTCTGAGAAGCAATAACTGAGAAGCTGCTGCTTGAGGAGTTTCAGTTCCCTAAGCAGCAGCCCTTCCTGACTACCCCTACCAAGTGTCCATTCTTTACCTGTGAGTTGAGATAGTGTTGACAGGTTATGGAAGCATAGACTGCATTGTGAATGAGCTCAGTCTAATCTTTGCCTGCTGTCCATACACACACCCATTTTCAAGCAAAAAAATCATCATGATAAGTAATCATGTAAAATCTTCACTTCCCTAAATATATCTGATCGGGCGTTTACAGCGTTTAAATTGTTCCACTTAGCTGAGATTAGATCAGAACAGAGATGAATTCTGGTCAATATGGTTAAGGTACTTACGACAATAACCATTATGCAGCGTGCAGATTAATAAATAAACAATCACTATAATTTCGCTCCTTCTCTGGTTTGTTCATCATGCTCACCCACCTACCTGCTCCCCACTCCATGCCCTGCTCTGGGGCATGCAAATTGCTTTTCAAAAACAAAGGAGTTTAAAAGTCTTTAGCAATACTATACTTGAACTGATCATTCGGGACAATGCAAGACAGAGAAAGTGGAGTAACCTTCCTTTTTTTGTCTTTTCCTTACTTCTCTGTCTCAGGTCCAAACACCTGACTTCTGCTGGGCACTAAGCAAAGACCTTCACCTCACCATGTGACCAATTCCTTCAGTGTCACTGGGTCAAAATCATTCAACTCCTTCCCTAACATATTTCTACGTGTATCAACACAAAAGGACTGCAATGGTTCAAGAAAGCAGTTCACCATCACCTCCTCAAAATTTAATAGAGATGGACAATAAACACTGGCCCAATCAATGATGTCCACATCGCATGAATGAATAAAAGAAAGTGAGGGAAGACAGGTCTTATTTTTCCCTGTCACACAACGTTATCTGGGTGTCATTCCTCAAATTGTAATGAGGTGACAATTCAACTCTTGTAGCACTGAGCCAAAACACCAGAAGGATAGAAATTTTAATTCCTTGCGCTCGATTAACTATTTTCAGCCAATCAGTAGCTGGGATGTTACAATTGCACTTTGAGACCTGAACATGGAGGGAAGAAAATAACCAGAATTAAAATGTTCAATATCTGATTAATGGCTCCATTGGGAAAGTATGTATGGCAGCATGTCAGATGGGAATAGGACCGGTCTTGGCTCTGCTGCTCCCATGAACTATTTTTTCTTTCCCTATGTTTAGTACAGAGGCACTGAAGGCATCTCTAAAACACCAAATGCATTCCACATCTAAGATCAGGGAATACAGCACAGACGAGGCTTTCCTGTGTGGGATGGCAGATATCAGGACCTGTAAAAATGGAATGTAGCTCAGCCCACCGCCTACCCATCCAGCCTGTCATTTTATCATTGACAGCAGAGGTGCCAGGGAGCACACTCACCAGGGTGCAAATGGAGGCTCTTAAGTTCCCAATCAATGGCCACTGAACAATCTCCTCCCATGGACACTGGGATTTTGCCATGTCCAATCTGCTAGGTGAAATGTAGCAGGCTTGTGGCTGGATAAAAATGAATAGTTGCCTCCAGTGCCTATCGGAAGACATCCCATATCTTAATTCTCACAGCCCCTAGTTTCCTCAGAACCTCTGTTTGATGATCCTGTACTCCCAGACCCCTCATGGGCTCTATCAACCTAGTCCCAGTAAATCCCTTGATTCATCTTTAAGGTAGCTTCCATCTCTACACCATGTCTCCCTCTGAAACTGACTGCAGTCCCACAGTGAGCACCACTCCCAATGAAACAAAACTGCCTGTAAAAGAGAACTGTTTGATTCACCAGATCCTCTCAGATGTGCAACTTCCTCCCTGAGTGTGGTGAGATGGCTCAACACCACTGCCAGGTTACGATATGGCCTCAGGTTTGATACTTGGGCTTTTTCGTCTTTGTGTGACAATGGGTACGACCTCTACCCACTGAGTTTTCAAGGCAGCACTCCAAGCTCTGTTCAGTAAACTTTTATAATTCAGTTTATTTCCAGGCAGTCTTTGGAGTAATGGTGTAGTTGGTATTATTCTTATTGTAATTAAACCAGGAACAACAAAGAAAAATGATCAACCGTATTTCAGTTCCCCCTACAAAACAGTGGAGTGACCTGTCAGTATTCTTACATTGCCAGTGTGCTATCAAAAATGGCAATCTCGTCATAACCGTCCAATACATAGAGAAGGGAAACTTTGTTCCCCTAATGGCATCTCAGTCCTGAATGTTCAAGTCAGGAGAGATATCTTTTGAGGAAGTACAATGTTTCAAACTCAGTTTCACTCCCACAAGGCAACAAAAATGGATTTCTGTCTCGATGGCCCTCTCAAAAGCCCTAAACTATGACATAAAAAGTGTTCTGACCCATGATACCATCCAGTACTCCTACATAAGGAAAAGCATGTTTTAAATAAAATGACTCATCCCAGCTGGGCCTCACAATTTACCCCAGCATCTAGTGTTATTACAATGAAACCATTTGTCCCTCCCTTGGCACACAACTGAGAAAACAGTGATTTGGTGAGATTTGATTTAAAACCTACAGTATTTTTACCAAACATTTTCCAGACACAAATCTCAACTCCAGCACAATAATAAAAAAGATGACATTGACAAATTTCCAGTACTGGTCATTGTTAACTCATTCATTATGCTCAAGTATTTGGCTGGTGTTCCAACTGTACTGATTTCAATAACAGTGCCTGCATGCACTTAACACAAGTGAAAAATTATAGGAGAAAATTATTGCAGATGTTGGAATCTGTACTGAAAACAACAAAAGCTGGAGATCACAGCAGGTCAGACAGTATCCATGGATGCTGCCTGTCCCACTGTTATCTCCAGCATTTGTTGTTTTCAGTGAAAAAGTTATAGCATTTGGCATTTTTTGTACCTGGGACTGAAGTGTCAATACCAGCCATATTTATATCTTACTGACATTACTTGTTTTCATCGGTTTGTACTTAGTTTGTCCTTGGGTTCAAAGAATTATGAGTCAATTCATCACTCTAGGATTAAAAGCCATAGTCCCAGAATTTCTTCAGAGCTGCTGCAGTGCAGTTACATTAGGAGCAGCTTTGATAAAACTCCAAGACATAATTATCTGTCTCCCCACTGCAGTACATTCTTGGAGGTACCATCCTTTCCATGAGATGCTACGTCAACTGCGATTCATATATTCAGATCAAAGATTTTGTTACACTATTTGAAGAAAAAAGGGAATTCTGACAGTCTCTCCTACATAACAACTATGTTAAACTGATTCTTCATCTGATTGGTGTTTGTGAGATCTTCTTCAAATGTCTGCACTTTGAACATCACAATCCCCGATTGTTAGTCTCCTGACACCTCTGGGGTGTTATGATACTTTCAAAGTGATGGCTGAGTGGAGGATGGTGGGAGAGACGGAAACACAAAGACATTCAATGAACTGTTGGTTAAAGTCCTGAATGACCGTGTTAACAGGCTATGGAGGGCCAAAAGCAATTTTCAAAGTACTGATCCCAAAACCGAAACGATTTTCAGGAAAGAACATGTTATTCTCACGGAAAGGGTCTAGTACACTTTCGTTAACCGTTTACTCACTCCTGAATTAGAAGACTACCGGTCCTCTATGTCCTCTCTTCTGTAAGCTGCTGGGTGGAAGGAAAGCCCACCTGCTTTTGAGGATTCCCTGGTAGCACTCCATGCTCAATTTAGGGTTCTGCATTTGAAGATAGTGTCCCATCTGAAAATAGTTAGCATGCTTTCCTTTATTAGTCAGAGAACTGAGTATAGCAGTTGGGAGGTCATGTTGCAATGTACAGGACATTGGTTAGGGCAATTTTGGAATATTATGTGAAATTATGGTCTCCCTCCACATCCTTCATGTTGTGAAACTTGAAAGGGTTCAGAAATGATTTACAAAAATGTTGCCAGGGTTGGAGGAATTATACTTAAGAGGGAAATCAGGAAAGCAAAAAAGGGGCATGAGATAGCTTTGGCAAATAGAATTAAGGAGAACCCAAAAGGCTTTTACAAATACACTAAGGACAATATGGTAACTAGGGAGAGAATAGGGCCACTCAAAGATCAGCAAGGCAGCCTTTGTGTGGAGCCGCAGAAAATGGGGGAGATACTAAATGAGTATTTTGCATCAGTATTTACTGTGGAAAAGGATACGGAAGATATAGGATGTAGGGAAATAGATGGTGGCATCTTGCAAAATGTCCAAATTATACAGGAGGATGTCTGGATTTCTTGAAACGGGTAAAGGTGGATAAATCCCCAGGACCTGATCAGGTGTACCCTAGAACTCTGTGGGAAGCTAGAGAAGTGATTGCTGGGCCTCTTGCTGAGATATTTGTATCATTGATAGTCACAGGTGAGGTGCCGGAAGACTGGAGGTTGGCTAACGTGGTGCCACTGTTTAAGAAGGATGGTAAGGACAAGCCAGAGAACTATAGACCGGTATGCCTGAAGTCGGTGGTGGGCAAGTTTTTGGAGAGAATCCTGAGCGACAGGATGTACATATATTTAGAAAGGCAAGGACTAATTAGGGATAGTCAACATGGCTTTGTGTGTGGGAAATCATGTCTCAAAAACTTGATTGAGTTTTTTCAAGAAGTAACAAAGAGGATTGATGAGGGCAGAGCGGTAGATGTGATTTATATGGACTTCAGTAAGGTGTTCAACAAGGTTCCCCATGGGAGACTGATTAGCAAGGTTAGATCTAATGGAATACAGGAAGAACTAGCCATTTGGATACAGAACTGACTCAAAGGTAGGGTGGTGGTGGAGGGTTGTTGTTTAGACTGGAGGCCTGTGACCAGTGGAGTGCCACAAGGATCAGTGCTGGGTTCTCTACTTTTTCTCATTTACATAAATGATTTGGATGCGAGCATAAGAGGTACAGTTAGTAAGTTTGCAGATGACACCAAAATTGGAGGTGTAGTCAACAACGAAGAGGGTTACCTCAGATTACAACGGGATCATGACCAGATGGGCCAATGGGCAGAGAAGTGGCAGATGGAATTTAATTCAGATAAATGCGAGATGCTGCATTTTAGAAAAGCAAATCTTAGCAGGACTTATACACTTAATGGTAAGGTCCTAGGGAGTGTTGCTGAACAAAGAGACCTTGGTGCTCAGGTTCATAGCTCCTTGAAAGTGGAGTCGCGGGTAGATAGGATAGTGAAGAAGGCGTTTGGTATGCTTTCCTTTATTGGTCAGAGTATTGAGTACAGGAGTTGGGAGGTCATGTTGCGGCTGTACAGGACATTGGTTAGGCCACTGTTGGAATATTACGTGCAATTCCGGTCTCCTTTCTATCGGAAAGATGTTGCGAAACGTGAAAGGGTTCAGGAAAGATTTACAAGGATGTTGCCAGGATTGGAGGATTTGAGCTATAGGGAGAGACTAAAAAGGCTGGGGCTGTTTTCCCTGGAGTGTTGGAGGCTGACGGGTGACCTTATAGAGGCTTACAAAATTATGAAGGGCATGGATCGGGAAAGTAGGCAAAGTCTTTTCCCTAGGATCAAGGAATCCAGAACTAGAGGGCATAGGTTTAGGGTGAGAGGGGAAGGATATAAAAGAGACCTACAGAGCATATTTTCACATAGAGGGTGGTGCGTGTATGGAATGAGCTGCAAGAGGAAGTGGTAGAGGCTGTTACAATTGCAACATTTAAAAGGCATCTGGGTGGGTATATGAATAGGATGGGTTTGGAGGGATATGGGCCAGGTGCTGGCAGATGGGACTAGATTGGGTTGGGATATCTGGCCAGCATGGACGGGTTGGACCGAAGGGTCTGTTTCTATGCTGTACATCTCTATCACTCTATGATTCTTTTTGAGCTATAAGGAGAGGATGAACAGGATGGGGCTGTTTTCCCTGGAACATCGGAGGCTGAGGGGTGACCTTATAGAGGTTTACAAAATTATGAGGGGCATGGATAGGGTAAATAGGCAAGGTCTTTTCTCTGGGGTGGGGGAGTCCAGAACTAGAGGGCATAGGTTTAGGGTGAAAAGGGAAAGATATAAAAGAGACCTAAGGAGCTGCTTTTTCATGCAGAAGGTAGTACTTGTATGGAATGAGCTGCCAGATGAAGTAATGGAGGCTGGTACAATTACAACATTTAAAAGGCATCTGGATGGGTACATGAATAGGAAGAATTTAGAGGGATTTGGACCAAGTGCTGGCAAATGGGACTAGATTAATTTAGGATATCTAGTCGGCATCAACAAGTTGAACTGAAGGGTCTGTTTCCTTGCTTTATGTCTCTATTTCTCCTTGACTTTATATGTAACCCTCCATCAAGATTGGAAGTGATCTGGGCATTGTATTTTAAGCTGAGAATTAATATCAAGCCCCTTGTGAGAAAATAGCTATTGTGTTTACCTATACAATTGACTTCAAAATCATTTTTGTCTTCTTTATGTAGGAATCCATCTCAAACGCTGGGCAAAACACAAAAGAAAACTTGTGCCCTGATGCATGATTCCTTGTCTGTAGCTTCTAACCTTTTTCTTTGGTGTGACCTTTCGTGTTGTTGCAACAACGATGAGAAAACTATTGTTATCATCTTACGAAGGCATGATATGGTGTTAATCGAAATACCAGTAAAACTGAATTATGAGACATACTGGTCTGAATCATCTTGCATACTTCAAAATGGAGAATCAGTACATTCATTTCCAAGAATTACAGTTTTTTAATTGGTTTCTTCCTCAGAGGCATGCTGGCTTACACACTATTTCACCAATTCTCCTCTGATGTTAGTCTAAGGGGCTGTTCTACAGTTTGTAAAGGCGAATCAACCATGAATAAGACTCAACAGAATAGGCTCTTGTCTTAGATTACCAAGTTGTAGTAAATCACATCCTGTTATGATATACAGATTGCATAAACATTTAGGCATATACACTATTACTAACTAAAGGGAGGTAAGACACGAGTGCTTCCATCAGGAACTGTCCCAGTCTGCAATTAACTCAAACTGTTGATGCTGTATCTAGTGGATGTGTTATATATCAGAGTGGGTGGAGCTTTATCATAGATTAACACTATCATATTGTTAAGCCTATCCAATACTTGTCGCATGCTGTTTTACAAACACTGCGATGGTCCTCTGGACTTTTCCCTTTTTTTATTCTACTCTTGCATAGATCTTCACAAGGTCCTGGGGAGTGTTGCTGAACAAAGAAGCCTTGGAGTGCAAGTTCAAAGTTCCACAAAAGTGGAGTCATAGGTAGATAGGTTTGTGAAGAAGTCGTTTGGTAAGCTTGCCTTTATTGGTCAGTACATTGACTGTAGGAGTTGGGAAGTCATGTAGCAGCTGTACAGGACATTGATTAGGCCACTTTTGGAATACTGCATGCAATTCCCTGCTAGATGAAGGATGTTTTGAAACTTGAAAGGGTTCAGAAAAGATTTGCAAGGATGTTGCCAGGGTTGGAGGATTTGAGCTATAGGGAGAGGCTGAATAGGCTGGAGCTGTTTTCTCTGAAGCATCAGAGGCTGAGGGGTGACCTTATAGAGGTTTATAAAATCATGAGGGGCATGGATAGGGTAAATAGAGAAGGTCTTTTCCCTGGGTTGGGGGAGTCCAAAACTAGAGGCTATAAGTTTAAGATGAGAGAAGAAAGATTTAAAAGGGACCTATTTTTTCATGCAGAGGGTGGTGCATGTCTTGAGCGAGCTGCCAGAGGAAGTGGTGGAGACTGGTGCAATTGCCGCATTTAAAAGGCATGTGGATGGGTGTATGAATAGGAAGGGTTTAGAGGGATATGGACCAAATGCTGGCAAATGGGACTAGATTAATTTAGGATATCTGGTCAGCATGGAAGAGGTAGACTGAAGAGCTTGTTTCTGTGCTGTACAACTCTATGATTCTCTGATTTAGACTGCTCAAATTATAAAAAAAGTCTCCTTTTGCGACATGCAACAATAAATTTGGAAAGCGTGCAAGCAAATAAATGAAATGATTTCTATTTTCACTCCCCATTGTTGATGTATTTAACTTTTATCAAGCAGGAATAAGCTGAAGCCCTGGTAAAGGTCAAGAACATGCTTTCAGACATAGTTATCTAAACACAACTAATATCACTGACCTTTTAACTGCAGATGCAATTCGGCTATAAAAGTATAAGATAAATATTGGATATGATACAGGTTTGGATATAGGTTTGACCCATATTTTACTGTATTTCTCAACAAGAAACTGCAAATGTCAATTTTAGTAATGTCCCTGTAATCTATTTTTTCCATTTCTGTAATCTCTGGAAATGTTAACTTTTTATGGCCACTGCTGAAGCATTATTCCCAAACGCAGACTGATAAGCAGATTTAGTTACTTTTGTCAAATGGTTCAATAAGTGTGCAGCAAGCCAAAAAGTATTTTACAAGTATACTGCAAGTTGGCCACTACATTTTGGTTGTTACTAATGAACACGATGTTTAACTGTGTTGGTACAAGATCAGTTACATGGCACTCAAGCTCTGAACTTGGAAACACAAATGACTTTATGCTGATAATTGTGCTTCGCAGAATGAACAATTTTACTGCAGGAAAATGGAACATTTCTTCTTACATAATGAAGGTCATTGCACACACTGCATGAAATGCTTTGAATAAAATAGCAATTTGATAAGAAACTTTTCGATTATTTTTTGGGCCCAATTTGAACTCAGGTCACAGAACGTGAAAAACCATTGGTTATGTGGTGTTCATTAACTTTGAATTCATACTCCTGGTTACAATATTTGCTGTATGAAATTCTCTTCCTGTTTTAAGCACATCAACAGTATTTTCACACTCTCTGAAAGACAGCTTCAGTTAAGTGATTTAGGGTGTTCATAATGTAATACCACTACATATTTGTAAAATCCTCATTAATATTGTCACCAGATTAAGCTAAACAGAAACCCCGGTGTAGTACTGAGGATTGTTGTGTGATCTCGGGATGAAGGTGCAAATTGAAGATTTATATTCCTGTCCAGTTGTTGTTGCAACATTATTTATAAATTCTTTCAGTGTCATAACCAATTTTCTTCTTTAATCGATATCAGCAAAAAAAACTATGGCTATTCTATTCAATGCTATGTGATCTTGCTTTAGAGAATAGTTATGTTTGTCTGCATAACAACAAACGCTGACCTCCAAAAATAATTCAGACAAGAAATCTTAACATAATACTGGTGCTAAGATGGTTTGGGAAATGTTATGCGTAAGCTAGTGCCTCTAGTATTATGACCAATACAGCTGGGTGATTTATTTACTTTTTTTTCCACATATTCAGCTTTTCTAGTCAAAAGCTAAACCAGTGCCTTGTTTTCCTGTTCCTGCCTGTAGTGCAAACTGAAGATTATATGTTAATATTCTAGGAAGAACAGCGGAATGCTTCTGATTTGCTAATGAACATTTATTCCTCAACCAATATCACAAAAACATATTATATGGAAACTTAATTGCAATTTGTGGAACTTTGTTGTGCACAATTTAACTAATGTGTTTTTTTTACATTCCAATAGTGACCACACTTCAAGTAATTCAGTTGCTGTGAAACATACTGAAATATTCTGAAGACATAAAAGGCACTATATAAATGCAAGTTATACCTGTTTTTCATTCTCTGTCCTTCTTCCATACAAGCAATAATGTATTGATAGGGATCATTCCATAGCTATTAGGTCCATAACCTTGCTGAAATGGCAATTTCACATGTGTAAATCCAGGCCATTCAACCACAGGATGCACTGCTAGCAATCCTAATCTTATCATTAAATGAAATCAAACTCGACAATGATGTTTCTCTAAATCAAGATGCTCAACATAAAACCAGTGTCTTTACCACTTCCATGTTGAGCTCAGTAAACATAGCATGGTTGAGACACAAGATTGTCTTGGACTAGATGCCACAATTATTTTACCTAATTAAGTCTATGGATATGGCCGTGTAATGTTAATTTATTTATTTGTTTGTTGTTGTCTCATGTACTTTGTTACAAAACACAGTGAAATGTGTTGTACAATGTTGCCACTCTTCGACACCATCCTATCTCTACCAATGTCATCGCCACTATTATTTCTTGCTGGACCTCACCAATGCAGGTGCCACTGATGCTGCTGGATATTGCACCGACCCAAATCTGACACTGTCACCGCCAGGAACACAAACTCACTTCTGCCATAGCAACCATGAGTCAGTGCTGGGCCCACTCGAGTCCGCGCTGGGTTCACTCACCGCCACTGATGTCGGCGCTGTGACCATACTCTTCGACAAGAAATAAGAAATATAATAGAGAAAAGAAAATGAAAAGAAAAGCAGATGGAGTAGACAAGCACTGGGCTCAGAAGCCCTACTCTACCACCATCTGACCAGAAAATAATCATAATTCTTCATTCCAAAATGCTCACAACATCAAACATGTACCCACCAGCTCTTCAACCTCATATGGAAGAGACTCGTAACATGTTTACAGCACTGAAGGAGGTCATGTGACCCATCATGTCCTCACCAGTTTACAAAGATCTGACTACATCAATCCTATGTTCCAGCTTTTGGCCCATAGCCCTGGAAGTTATGGTAATTCAAGTGAATATCAAATATTGCTCAACATTATGAACTTTTTCTGACATAGACACCTTTTCAGGCAGTGAGTTCTAGGCTCCCATCAACTGCTAGGTGAAAACAATTCTTTTGAATTCTCATTTTAGCCTCTGGCTCATACCTTGTTTCCAGATTATTGATCTCTCAATGGAGAAAGAGCCCTCCTAACAACCTACCTATCCCACTCATAATCTTATACACTTCTATCAGGACTTCTTCCAACCTTTGATATTCCAAGGTAAACAATCCCACCCTCTCCAATCTTTCTTAATAATTCAGTCCTTCCAGCCCAGCCAGTGCCCTGCTAAATCTCCTCTGCACTCTCTCTAATATAATCACATCCTTCCTAGAGACCAGAACTGAATGCAGTCCTCCAGTTGTGGGTTAACTAGGGTTTCATACAATTCCAGCATAATGTCCTTGCACGTGTAATCTTTGCCTCAGCTAATAATAAAAAAAAAGAGAAGTGTAAGTAGAAAAAGCTGTGATGTTCTAATGGACTCATTCCAAATTTGAAACGGGCAAAGCCTATAAACTAACTGATGGCTGGGCATTTTCCCCATATTTGAATCTGCTCAGTACAAAGATCTCACTCACTTACTGTCACACTTTGCTAAAATCCTGTTAGTAATACAATTCATTTTCTTCCTATTTGGAGTTAAAGCACCAAGAACATGGAAATTAAAGTCTGGGGGCCCAGAAAGAAAGGTATACAACTTAACAGGTCAAATGGAAATTTAAGTTCTTATGGATTTAAGAATTTCCATTAAAAAATACTGCCTCACAATGGCAACCTAGAATAGAATTTGTGTGCAACAATACACTCATATGAAACATCATGCATCGACTCCCTTGTTCATATCTAAGCTCAAATTTAGCTGCTTCCAGTATGCCACTGGGTATTTATGTCAACTAGATCATTTTGATTTCATATCCAAATCATTGCAAAAGTTCAATAATTCTATGTTCAAAAATGAGTGTAAAACTGATATTGCAATTTGGAAATAAATAGCACTAAAATCAAACAGGCTAAAATCAAATGAGATTACATCACAGATCTGAAATGTTAACTCTATTTTTCTCTCCACAGATGTTGCCAGACTTGCTGAATATTTCCAATTTGTTTTCAATTTAAGATTTCTAACGTCGCAATATTTTGCTTTTGTAAAAAATAAATGATGCTGTCAGATTGGCGCCAACTACACTGCTTGAATTCTATCCTCTTTTAACCAGGCAAGGTCCAATCTCATCAGCACAATTTAAAGGAACCCCTCTGCCCCTGAAGGAAGGTGTCACTAATAAGAGACAGACACCCCATGCAAACTAAAACATATACTAATGGTTTCAACTTTTAAGAAAAAACATTTCAGCAATGCCCACTACATCTGGAAGATTTTAAATGAACTGTTTGTTTCTAATTCTGAAGAGTCATACCACAGTTTGGATGTTAATTCTATTTTTCTGTCCACAGATGATGCCAGACCTGCTGAGTTTCTCCAGCATTTTCTGTTTTTGTTTCATATTTCCAGCATCTGCAGTATTTTGTCTTGTTAAGTGAACTGTTTAATTAAGTTTGATAATCAGCTGAGCATACACTAGAGTTTAAAATATTGATAGGTGGTTTGAGCAACCTTCCCTGTTAATCTTTAGCATCCTGCATTGGCGAATAACAACTTACATCAAGACCAGGAACAGATCCCACAAATTGTTTGTCTGTTTACCAGGTGACAAAAATGATTATGAGAAAGACTTGCATTTACAGAGTGCCTTTAATAGCTCTCCAGCACTGGAAAGCAAATCAATAAATTACTTATTTTGAAGTTATATATAGATGAATGCAGCACTTAACCTACAGCATGATCCCAAAACAAGCAATGAGTTTAGTGACCAAGAAATTTATTACTTGTGGTAATAGTTGAGCAACAATTGTTGGCCAGGTTTGGAATAAATCTTTCACATTTCAATAAATAGAGATGTCATTTCAACTTTTACATCCATCTGAGTTAGCAGATGGGGCCTCTTCCAAAAGGCAGAACCTCCAAGAATACAGTATTACTTCAGTCCTGTACCAGGTTATGTTCTTATGATGAATGCAGATTTCTCCAGCTTCCTCATTTCCCCTCCCCCCACCTTATCTCAGTCCCAACCCTCGGACTCAGCACCGCCTTCTTGACCTGCAATCTTCTTCCCGACCTCTCCGTCCCCACCTCCTCTCTGGCCTATCACCCTCACCTTAACCTCCTTCCACATATCGCATTCCCAACACCCCTCCCCCAAGTCCCTCCTCCCTACCTTTTATCTTAGCCTGCTTGGCACACCCTCCTCATTCCTGAAGAAGGGCTTATGCCCGAAATGTCGATTCTCCTGCTCTTGGATGCTGCCTGACCTGCTGCACTTTTCCAGCAACACATTTTTCAGCCTATGTTCTTATGTCCTCTGGAGAACATTAACCCATAAATTGCTAATGCAAATATAAGAGAGCAAACTGACAGAAGCAGTGAAATTTAAGATTATGGAGCCGTTTAAGATTATGAAGGTAGTGAAAGGAATGCTGCAACTTATGGGTGTGTAAAAATGAAACATAACTTCTGGTAGACTGCATAATAGCAAGTCATCCTGACACTAATGCTGAATTATTCTCCACAAAAGGTTTCCAGTGATATTGGGAAGAATCTCGAAATTCAGGACCTTACCAAAGTTCCTTCTCGACACCATATGGTGAAAATGTTTATCAGGTGTATCCTGAAGGTAATGAACTTCCGAATGTGTAGTAACAATGAACACGGGAAATCCCTCCATAAAGACAGAATGGCCCAGAGGAGGTCTGTATGTGTCACTAGATCAAGTAATACAGAGGAGTTTGGCAAAAATTCTGGGACCATGCACTGATGAGAAACTCCATCAAAGTGAGAATGAAGCTGGACAGAACTGCTGCAACGTGTAAACCTTTGACAAAGTTATATCCAGGAGATGTCACACTAACAAAGACATATCAATGAAACCATGCATCAGACATTAATGGGTTAATAATTGTGTTGTCTGTAAGTGGCTCAGATACTTGAGTGGAGGCAATCAGCAAATTACCATTGGTTTAGGTGATTCTGCAAGTTAGTAGTTATCAATTGGTTAATCAAAGCAACAGAGGTAATCTGCAATTATCAATAGATTAATTACACTAGATACAGTGAATAAAACATAAACTTTTACAATTTGCTCTCTCTGGAAATCTGCAAAATTGTAATCAGATATTTTGAGTTGTAGGTACTGAGTGAATTTAAAAGTACAGTTAGGAACTTTAAAAACAAAGTATTCTCTGCATCTCAGTTACCAGTCATTGTTTATTATAAAAGAGAATCTTTTCCTGATGGCTAGCAGTCTTTCTTTGAATTTATAATTTACTATATTAATATTATTTATATTATAAAGAACTTTCTATGAGAAAATTTAACAACAAAAACAGAAAGTGCTTCGTAATGCTACAAACCGACTAAAGTAAAACTAACATTTTAAAATGTGAGCTCTTTAAAAAGTTTACCTCTGCGGTTGGGAATTATCTTTTCAAACCAACCTTTTCTGTCTCTGATGTTTTAAACATTCGGCTTCCACTTTCTGCTTTTTGTTTCCTCTGGACTCCGTTATTCTGCAGGGGAGTCATGATGCCGTATCGATTCTTCAGTGCACATGTTTCTTGCTTCCCATGTCCAACAGGAGGAATGATTTGTGTACAGTATTTGCTTTGCAATCTGCATAAATCCCCTGATAATGATCTGACTGGACTTGTTGTTTGATCTCAGATGAGAGTTACACAGTTTTTCTTTCCACTGAGCTGGGACAGAGTCCAATTCTGATCCATGGGCTGTTCCTCCTTACTGACTAAATAAGGTCATCCTCATCTTGCTGTGCCTCATTTTACTGTAACCCTTTAGTGCTAACTGTACAGCAGTCTGCTTTACCAGTTCATATCCTAGGTTTAAAGGGGATCTTTCTGAAAAGTGATTTTTTAGAAACTTCTAATATTATTAGTTTAGTTTATGCATTTGTAATAATAAAATTAGTATGACATTAATAAGACACCAGTTAGTAAGCAATTCTGATATCATTCCCAGAATGTATGCAACTCACAGTGTTCACTTACCATCGTAATTTTTTAATCTTTCAGTGACACCCAGGTTCAGTTCCCTGTCGATACTGAGTTAGTTAATCTCAGTAGGGGTAGCAAAAGGAATGCATGAGCAACAAGTCAGATCGGTTCTCAGGAAGGGTTACTCAACCTGAAAGATTAACTCTGATTTCTCACCACAGGTACCGCCAGACCTGCTGAGCTTCTCCAGCAAATTTGTTTTTGTTTCTGATTTACTGCATCCACAGTTCTTTCAGTTTTTAATTCAAATAGGTTTTCCTCTCCTGATCTCAATTCAATAAAATCTGCATGTATAAAGACATTGGGTGAGGTCATCATAAAGCTTGAATACAACCTTCCAGCTCAGCACTGTCCTCATGACCTGTCCTACCTGCCAATCACCCTTCCCATCTATCTGCTCCACCCTCCTCTCTGACCTATCACCTCCATCCTCACCCCCATTCACCTAGTGTACTCTTTGCTACTTTCTCCCACCCCCCCCCCCCCCGCATTTATCTCTCCACCCTGGAGGGTCCCTGCTTCTATTCCTGATGAATGCCTTTTGCCCGAAATGTCAATTTTCCTGCTCCTCGGATGCTGCCTCACCTGCTGTGCTTTTCCAGCACCACTCTGATCTAAACTACATGGTGATTCTCCAGGATTAGTTTCAATTTCGCTGGAGCAAGTGGGCAGTTAAAATTAGTTAGGTGCCTTAGCTGTTGGTACCCATACTGACCCTGCCAGTGGGATAGTTACCTCCTCTCCTGAGGAGACAGTAAGGACATCCATCCAAATTCATTGGGTTTCTACAACTATGAAGAGCAGGGCTTGATTTCATCATTTGAACAGAAGTAAAGAGGTATCTTTGTGAAGGCAACAGGAGGAGGAAAAGAGTACAAAAAAGTGACCCAAACAGAAACATTTCTGTTCATTAGCGAGTTTTGAGGAGATTTGTAGCTTAAGTTGAGGTTCTGGATGTAGGTTTGCTCGCTGAGCTAGAAGGTTTGTTTGCAGATGTTTCATCAAAATACAAAATAATCTTCAGTGAGCCTCTGGATGAAGCACAGGTGGTATGGCCCACTGATACATGAACATCAACTAGCCACAAAAAGACATGATCCACTCTCCCTAGTATCCTTACATACAGATGAGAAAGGACCCTACTTGGACTGTGGACAACACATCCACCATAGAACAAGCTAAACAGAGACACAGACAAGAATTCCTAGAAGCATGACACTCCAACCAGAACTCTATCAACAAACACATTGATTTGGATCCCATTTACCACCCCATGAGAACAGGAAATGACATCACCACAGGAAATGGTGTCTGCACAGTAAATGACATCACCAACCCAAAGAAACCTAAACATATAAATAGAAAGCAGGCCATACCACCAGTACTTCATCCAGAGGTTCACTGATGATGTTACCTAGTATGGTGATGAAACATCTGAAAACAAACCTTTCAGCTCAGCGACCAAACCTACATCCAGAATGTTTGTTCATTTATATAAGGCCAGAAAGATTAGGATGCTCATCTAGAAAACACAAAGAGATATTTAGGTCTCCTGTCACTTTTTCTCCTGTGTAAAACTAATGAAACCTCCTTCACAAGATTTACTTTCTTGATGGAGACCATTCCTTCATGGTCAACCAAAGGCCTTCTCTAGCCTTAGAGTCCACTTATGCCCATGAGCCAGCTGCCACTTCTGACCCATTTTGAGTGGGCACTGATAATCAGCAGGCAAAATCTACAAAGGCTTAAGCCAGCTCAGGCCTCATGTCTCAAAGGTCAGATCAAGGGAATGACCTATGCTTTGCTTCTAACCCAATGAATTTATGCTTCTGGTTAAAATTGTCTTCACTATCCAGCCTGATTTATGAAGAGTGGGTGCTTTGGCAGTTGGCCTTCGTTGGATCTTGTCCTAGTAATAATTAATACTTTGAGGAAAGTGGGAGGTGTGTGTGATAATACTGGGAAAGGACAAGAAAAGTATGTGTGCTGTTGTTGTTGCTAGAGCCTAAAACCTAAATCATAACCATGCATCAATGTAAACAGCCACTTCAAACTTCAACATCTAAATAAGACAGATTCTGAAGCTGAAGAGCAAGTGAATATCTGAGCATTCCACATTTCTTGTAGAAGTCACTTTGTATGTTAGTGGATCGTTGCAATTTATGTACAGTTTAAATATGTGATCGTGGGAATATGCATCTTCCTAAAGCATTTCAAGTATCTCCCATTATGCAGTTTATAAAAAGAAATGATCGCACACACATAGGAAATTCAAGAATGTGAAGACTGAACTTTGAGCCTCCCTGTGAACAGGAAAGCTGAACTGGATAACTCATGTGTTTGGATTGGGCTCTGACTTTTAACTCTATGTGTAATTCCATGTTTCTGGGGCACTATGGAAAACAGAGCTGAATTTCACTTTTAACTGTTTTAGTTCATTCGCATTTCTTTGTCAAACTCAATCATTGCATCAACTTTCAGAGTCATTTTGGGGCAGTATTTGAAAAACTTTGAATAATCTGAGCTTTTTGCTGCATTGGGCAGAATGAATCTTAGGAAATTTACTAACGGGAAGGTAGTTTTACAAACACAGAGTATGATAATGATTCAATAACTTTACAGAACTTTAACTTTTAGATTAAGAAGCTAAGGTAAATAGTGAAGGCCCTAAGTGCAGAGCATCACCATGGCAAAAGATGATGCTAAGTTTGGGAATACAATTTGACACTCTCCTGAGAGTAGGCTCACAGGAAAAATGGGGGTGGTAGGTGGGGGCATGCAATCAGTCATGATGGCCAGGGTACCTTGCAAAGTGTTAAGCACTGACCTCACCAGACTTTGCCATGCCACTGGATACCAGACACCCACTTATAGACTAAATGATGTCCTGAAGTGCCAAAATAAAGGCATAATGCCCTCTTTCTGCCCTGCCAACTTTACTTATAAGGGTTTCTTCCAACCTTGTCACAGGTTTTTTATGTGTTCACTGGGGGGAGAGAATCCCTTTATAAGTCCCTGGATGCACTGGAGACCAACCATCTGCTGCCCCCAGGCTGGAATCCTCTGGATTTCCCCCCATCTCCACATTGCCTGCGCAGTCTATCCCCTATCCCTCTCTCTCCACTTGCCAGATCCTCCTATCCAGACTCAATCACCCCCTTCCATGTACCTCTCCCCCAAACTATCACACTCATTTGGATGATAGTCAGCTCTTGGAGGTGAGATTTGTTCCCCAAGTGGGTGTGGAACTCTCACCCTAAGCCACTTAATATTCTTCCAAGCAATAAACAGCCCATCAGAGTGGATGCAGCCTCATTCTTGATTAATTCACCAGGGAAGTAGAAACCTGGAAGATAGGTAAATTTCTTCTGTGGGTTTCAAAATTTCTACAAGAAGGGATGACAGAGTGAATTAGGGTTTGGAAAATCTTGGGTCAGTTGTTTGATTTCTGAGCTTTTATGAAATGGTCATCTTTTCTAATATAAATAAATTGCCATCATTAATACATTTCAATGATAAAACATTGGAATGCAGAAGTATTAAAATAAATTTAGATATTTTAAGTTGATCCTTTTCTCCCCAGTTCAGCTTTGGTGTAAATAAAAGAGAAAACCACTTCATGTCATTAGTAGGTTGAAGGAGAAACTTGGTGGCAAGGCCTGATTCAGAAATAAAATGAAGAGAAATTGCATTGCATTGATGCTACAGTCACATGTAAATGCACTTTTACAGCCATATAAAAGCCAAAGTACTTCACTTCATAACCTCTGGTCAGGTCTTTAATTTCTGACCTAAATATTTATATTTCATTTCTCTTTCCATTTAAATGTTGTTTTCGGTGTCATATCATTGACAATAATTGTGATGTCAACTACAGCTATAACCAGGTCTTTTTTGAATATGATATCTGGCTTCCACAAGGAACCATCTTTAGTGATCAGCCATGATTCCATATAAGACATTCATCTGAGTTTGGACACGAATACTTGCAAAAGATCCAAGATCTTCTTGAAGCATTTCACAAACTGGTATCTTTAACAGCTCTATGAGATCTTTATTGCTGGAACAGCACAGCAGGTCAGACAGCATCCAGGGAACAGGAGATTCGACGTTTCGGGCACAGGCCCTAAGAAGGGCCTGTGCCCGAAACGTCGAATCTCCTGTTCCCTGGATGCTGCCTGACCTGCTGTGCTGTTCCAGCAATAAAGTTTCAACTTTGATCTCCAGCATCTGCAGACCTCACTTTCTCCTCTATGAGATCCCCAACTTAGCATACACTAGATACTGAAGCTAGTTCATAATACACTGAAACTTATACATTAATTTTAAGCAGGAGAGCTTGTTGGTGTTCATGTTTTGATGTCAAATATATGGAATCAATTTTATGCTACAGTAATTAATCGCCAGTGGTATAATCAGCAACCATTTGATATCCTTCACCTTTTCAAGCTTCTTTTCTCACAAAGCAAAGTTATACTTTTTTTTATTTTGTAGGCATCAATTTCAGTTATAGAAGTGATAATATAAAATTACTTTAATTACTTAATTGAATTTTACTTGGTAAAGTTAGGACCATCCTGTGCAATTTCCTATTTTCATACTGTACATGCAGATTCTAAACTGATGATACTTGTTCATGTGTATCTGCCAAGGAAATTGTACAAATCACTGTCTTATACCCATGAAGAAAATACAATAAAGATTTGCTTTCTTGATATTGATACCTCTCTTAACTTCAAAAATTAAATTTCTCCAAGTGGTCTAAAATATTGTGTCTTAGATCTTGTTAAACAATTTGTATAACCAAGTATCTAATAGCATATATTTCAGACACTACAAGGTATATATATCCTAGATGACTATCTGGCAGTTGATTATATTAGTATTGTTACAGGAACAAATTATGATTGTCTAAAACAATTTGATTAATTCCACTCATTTTCATTCTGGTAATTATGTGCATAGCCTGTGCCAGAAGTAAGTGACAAGTCACTATGATCTTGCTTGTGTCAGAACTTAACATCAAAACATAGGGATACAGGGTTAAGTTCTGAACATGACATACAGCTAGAAGTCACAACTTAACATATTTGTTCCTTCGCTGATGTTGTTGCTTCTTGCTGAGGTGTGCATTCTACCTCACTCAAATGTTGCTAGATAGTGATCATTAGTAGCACTTCATTAATGAGATAATACAGTCTGTCTTCACCTATCATGTGTAAACATGCACTTCCAATGGAGTTTATTTTCTTCAGTACAACTTCCATAATCAATTCTTTATTAATAAAAATATCAGTGAATAGGTTACTAAAAGGCAGGCTCACACCGTTCATTTCTCCAAATTGTATTCTTTAGGATTAGAACTGAAATAACATATCTGGAATTTTAGCTAATACATGCACTCAAGTTATAATACAAATCGATTTAATCGATATAAATTGATTTGGTAAAATCACATTCCAGTGAATTTACTGAAATATCTGGGGAAAATGGTTAATGTGCCAGAATGAAATTCTTAACAGGGTTTTTTGGATTTCCACATTTAAAAATTCAGTAAGTTATTTTCATTGACACAAATATGCTATATTCAGAAAGCATAAAGTTGACTTTGATTATGCACAGATCCTGAAAGTCGTAGTTTTTCCTTCCAGAATCTGAAGGTTGCAATGTTACTTCCTGCTGCAAAATTCCATTGTTTCTTGCAGGACAATGAGGGGAAACGGCTGTTTTCACATGACCCTCTCCCCGCTTCCCCCAACATAGAGACACACACACACACATGGATTAAGGGTTTTAAACATTGCTGAGAAACTAACATTTAACCTCCTGAAGTTTCTGTCACTCTTCATTTTGCTTAGCAATTTGGGCAACCCAGAAGCTGAAAAATATCTAAGTAACATTTTCACTGGTACTACCACCATAAGTCATTAGTTAGTCCAAGCATTCAAGCCAGAATGCAAATTAAAAATACTGCATTTCATAGAGCGCTTTTCATTTTCTCAATATGTCCCAAAGTGTTCAGTATTCAATTCAATATTTTCAGACATAGTCACTGTTGCTGCCAAAGCTAATCTTCCTGTCTCTATTTATATGTCACATATTTTCACTGCAGCTTCCTTTCTCTGGGCCCATAGGTTGGCTGCATGCTTCTCTTTCCCTACCCCCACACCATCCCCAAACACACTTCTCTTTGTGTCTTCTCCATTTGCAGCTTCTCCTACAGCTGCTGTCTCCTAGGAGAATATGCCTCAATATGCATTGTTCCTTGTGAGTTGCTGCTACCTGATTCTGGTCCATGGATCCTATGGGAAGGGGTAGGATGGACTGCAGACTCCAATGTTGAGCACTTTCTGCAGCCTCAAGTTGTTTTGCTTGCTGAAGTAGATACTTAAAATCAACCTGTTCAGATATGTTACGACACACCTCTGAAGCAGGTGCAAACTCATCACCAAAGTTTGCAAGTGCTTAATGCTTTTCAGTCAGGATACTAATTGCTGAATCTGGTTTTAGCCTTCAGGGAGGGATTCTACCTTACAATGCTATTTCTGCTTAAGTCACTGAAATAGTATCAGAATCCAAATAACAGTGCAAGACTCTATGTTGCCTAAGGTTATTAATTTCTTGCTAGGCAGCGGCAATAGTATAGTGATATTGTCACTGGAGTTGTCAATCCAGAGACCCAGGTGATGCTCTGGGGACGTTTCACCCTCACTGGAGCATAAGATGGAATTTGAATTTGAGGCCTCTTGAGGCACAGTGGTAGTGTCACTACTTCTGGGATGGAAAGCCTGGGCTCAAGACGTACCTAGTCCAGAGGTATGTCTGAACATGTCGATTAAAAATATCTATTTAGCTTATTCTTGTTCAGACAATCACCTGGTCAGAAACTGTTAATGAACATGTGATAGTAAGGGAAGAGTTGTATTTCCTTACCATGCATTGTCCTGGAGAGGTAATAAAGTGGTACTGGGCAATTTCCCAGTAGCAGGATTAGATTAAAACTGCTCACCAGTTCCATGGAGGTGGAAAGCTGGCTGGCATACTTAAAGGTTCTAATATTGGGATATTTTATGGAGGCACCAGCATTTTGCCGATGGTGGGATGGCCCAGCCATGTTGGAGGCTATAGGTAGCCTCCCTGTGGAAACCCAGGAGGGCCAAAGGCTCATACCCTACAGAAGATGTAAGCACCCCTGCGTCGCAACAATTGACCCAGCGGATGTTTCTTTCTGACCTCAACCCTTCCAATTTTCCTTTTGTTTTTTTATGTGGCGAAGGCTCTGGATCTCTCTCCCAATGGTACAGCTGAGGCTTTACAGCCCACTATTCTCTCATTGGATGGGCAGCATCAGGAATCGGCTGCCACTCCTAATTGGATGGCACATTGGGGTGGCCAATGAGGAGACTGCTTGTTCCCCCTGGCTTTTTGTCCCAATGTCAGGGTTCCATAGCTCATAGTTAAGTTCAGTCCTAAGTCTTTACCTTCGATTGTTAAGATGCTATTGCCCTATTTCTGGTGAAGGTATCTTTGAAAGTCACCAAATTGCAATAATTTCTGTTTAGCTCTAATTATTGTGTGCTTCTGAGCCATGGTGGCTACAGAAGCAGGAATTCACAGGAACCCTCTGATTACCTCCTTTCCTGTGCTAGCCTTTTGCTCTCTCTGCAGTGTCAGGCTAATCACAACATGTGAAGCTCTACTGCAAAAGGTCTCCGTCTTACTTTGTTAGTCAGTTAAGTAGCAAGACAAGTATTCAGTTTGACTCACAGCCAATTGATCAGTCTGACATTCAGCTTGTCAACTAAAAAGGTAAAGGTAAAGTCATCAGAGTCCTAGATGACAATAGGCTGTTGTCTCCTTAGAGATAGAGATGACTGGTGGTGAGTTTAAACTGAGGATCTCATGCCTCAGGCAAGGGGCAAAGTTGAGAAGGTGGGACATTCATAGTGATTTTAGTGAGTGTGGGAATTGAACACTCGTTGTTGACATCACTATGTACTTAATGTAATAGTAATATAAGAAAGCATAAAACCCAGGCAATATATAACTCTGAGATCAATGCATATGATTAATAAACTTCCAGATATAGAAACAAAAGTTGCTGGAAAAGCTCAACAGGTCTGGCAGCATCCGTGAAGGGAAATTGGAGTTAACGTTTTGAGTCGAGTGACCCTTCCTCAGAAGTGAGGAAAACTTCCAGATATCTGTCTCAGTAAGTCTCTATGGTAAATGTTACATGGGCTGACACTTAGAAAACCTCCCCAGCAAATGGGTGCTAGAAAGTTATTGGCAGCAAGTTGTGAAACAACCTGTTCAGCACGGTGGCTCAGTGGTTAGCACTGCTGCCTTATAGCACCAGGGTCCCAGGTTCGATTCCAGCCTCAGGCAACTGTCTCTGTGGAGTTTGCATGTTGTCTCTGTGGGTTTCCTCCCACAGTCCAAAGATGTGCAGGTCAGGTGAATTGGCCATGCTAAATTGCTCATAGTGTTAGGTGCATTAGTCAGAGGGAAATGGGTCTGAATGGGTTACTCTTCGGAGGGTTGGTGTGGACTTGTTGGGCCAAAGGGCCTGTTTCCACACTGTAGAGAATCTAATCTAATTGTTACCAATCTGAGGTCAGTGCTGAAGTTCACACCTAACGACGAAGGATGAAACTAAGTGAACCACTTCAAACCAAAATGAAAAATTGCAAGTTCACCTTCTCTCTTCAAAAGAAAACAAATGGCAAGCCAAGATGCATCATATTTTTCAAAATGGTAGCTCACAATAGGGCCAGAATACCTCTGCTTTTCCAAAGTAATCCCAAACACTAGAAGAAAATGTTCTACTAATCGTCAAGGCTTATCTGTACACAATTGTCAGTCATTCTGCCGTTTTGTTTTCTGACATGACACAAAAGCAGTAAAAAGCATGTATGACACCAAACCAATACTTTGTTGGTGTGAAAACCATTTGATGGCACTGCTCAGCTCTTTCTTTTAAAAGAATAAAATATGAAAAGAAAAAGCTGCAGCCTTTAAAGCAAGAACAAGGAAATAAACTAAATAATGATGACAACAAAACAAAGATTATATTTTGGTAATTGTTAAAAAGCATAAAGCTGCAGAGTAAGGATGGAAAGCAAATGTCTGAAAATGCATTGACACTCGGTTACTCAAAGTAGAATGAATCTTTACATAATAGCTGATAAAGAAAAGCAGGCAGTGAAATTAATACATCTTTTAGGGAAATGAAAGTTAGTGAAGAATAAAATTCTCTGGTATTTCTAGTGATGACCGAAAAATTTTCCAGTTTTATGAAGGTCAGCTTAAGGTCCAAGGCAACTTCAGAGCCCATGGGTTTGAGTTCATGTCATACCAAATATAGAGGTGAAACAACTGACCAATTCATAGACAGCTGTCAACAGGAAGGTTTGGGGAATGTGACCTAACAACTACAAAGTTGTTAATGTCCAGCCCAAGTCATAGAACATTGTAACAAACAATGGTCAAATTCAATGATATATCTGATGACACATTCAAGTTGTACGTGATCAATCACCCATCATTAAGGATGATGACTCTGATACTGAAAATATCACACCAGATAACAACAAATGATACTCATCAGTCTGCAATGACATTCAGCATGTAGTCGAGTGAAGCTACGCACCCAAATCATGATATAAACATGCAAAATAGGAGCAGAACTAAACCATTTGGCCCCTCAATCCTGCTCTGCATTTCAGTAAGATCATGGTTAACCTACATATATTTCAAACTCCATATTCCAATCTTCTCCCAATAACTTTTGATTCTCATGCCTAACAAGTATCTATCAACGACTGTTAATGGGACCTCCAGCAGCATGTGGCAATGGTGAGGGAGTGCACTAAGCAAGGGAGCTGAGCAATTCCCTGAATCCTACACCAGCAAGTGGTACTGATGTTGGAGGGCAGCTAGAGCAGTCAGACAGACTTTCAATGAAAAATTGATAAATAGTGGACTGATGGAAAGGGACAGCATGCAAACAAATAAATTCTTCAGCCCAAATTAAACCAGTCATTCCACGTACACAATGTAAACTATTTCTTGTTTATCTTTGATTTCTCTTCTTGTTTGCAATGCCCTGATGTCAGTGGATTAAACTCTCTACTTTATTATCTTTGCGCCATTTGTGTGTTCCAATCTTGCAATATTCCAGTTTAATACCTTCCTTAAATATTTTTTATGATCCTGCCTCTACTGCCTTCTGAGGCAAAAAAGTTCAGAATTCACACAGAATTTCTCTTCATGTCTACCCTGAAAGTGTGAAACAGTGCTCCCTGGACTAACCAACAAAAGGAAACATCCTTTATGCATTCACCTTGTCAAGTCCGTTCAGAAACTTATACACTTTCATCAAGTCACTGCTCATTCACTCTTAATGGAAACATGCCCAGTCTGTCTAACTATCCTCATAAGACAACTCACTCATCCCAGGTATAAATTTATTAAACCTCCTCTGAACAGCTGCCAAATTACATCCTTCCTTAAATAACGACACCAAACTGCAGGCAGTATTTAGGGCGTGGTTTCAGCAATACCCTACATAACTGAGACATAACATCCTTACTTTTATGCTCAATTCCTCTCATAATAAAAGATAGCATTCAATTAGCCATCTTGATTATGTTATGTACGGGCCATTAAAATTTTGTATCTCACACATCATTATATCTAAATCCCTCTGCAATTCTGAAATCTTTCTGTGTTTAATTGTGCTTTTTTTTTTAAATTCTCCTTACCATAGTAAACAACTTCACATTCTTCCACACAATGCTACATCTGCCAGATTTCTGCCCACTCACTGAACCTATCTTATTTTTTGCAACATATTTTGCTACCTATTCCGGCGTCACCTGAGAATTTAACTACAATACCTTCGCCATCCTCAACCAACTTATTGATGCAGATTGTATTAAGTTGAGGACCCTCCAGCTTCAGGTCTTTATTTCCATTCCTGCCAGTTAGACACAGACCAATTTTACAGGTACCGTCTATTTTCTACAGCCAGTCAATCTCATAGCCATGCTAATACACTATCCCCACATCATCACTGTTTATTTTCCACAGAAGTCTTTGATTGGGCATCTTATCAAATGCCTTCTGAAAACCCAAGTATTATTCATCTACAGCTCCCCTTTATCCACAGCACACATTGCTCTTTCAAAGAACTACAGTATGTTGTTTAAACATGATTTCTCTTTGACAAAACTGTGCTGACTCTTCCCAGTTGACTTGAGTTTTTTCTAAGTGACCATCTGTAAATTCTTTATTGATCAATTCCAGCACTTTCCCCACGATAGATGTCAAGAAACTAGCCTATAATTTCCTGTTCTCTAACCCCTCCCTTCTTGAATGGACGTGTCATATTTAGCTCCATTGGAACTTGAAGGCAGCAAACATAACGTCTCTATTCAAGGTGGGAAGGTGAGGTGAATCAGAGAATTGGAAACCATAGCTGAAAATGTGTTGCTGGAAAAGCGCAGCAGGTCAGGCAGCATCCAAGGAACAGGAGAATCGAAGTTTCGGGCATAATCCCTTCTTCAGGAATGAGGAAAGTGTGTCCAGAAGGCTATGATAAAAGCTAGGGAGGAGGGACTGGGGAAGGGGCGTTGGAAATGCGATAGATGGAAGGAGGTCAAGGTGAGGGTGATAGGCCGGAGTGGGGTGGGGGCGGAGAGGCCAGGAAGAAGATTGCAGGTTAGGAAGGCGGTGCTGAGTTCGAGGGATTTTACTGAGACAAAGTGGGGGGAGGGGAAATGAGGAAACTGGAGAAATCTGAGTTCATCCCTTGTGGTTGGAGGGTTCCTAGGCAGAAGATGAGGCGCTCTTCCTCCAACCGTCGTGTTGCTATACTCTGGCGATGGAGGAGTCCAAGGACCTGCATGTCCTTGGTGGAGTGGGAGGGGGAGTTGAAGTGTTGAGCCACGGGGTGGTTGGGTTGGTTGGTCCGGGTGTCCCAGAGGTGTTCTCTGAAACGTTCTGCAAGTAGGCAGCCTGTCTCCCCAATATAGAGGAGGCCACATCGTGTGCAGCGGATGCAATAAATGATGTGTGTGGAGGTGCAGGTGAATTTGTGGCGGATATGGAAGGATCCCTTGGGGCCTTGGAGGGAAGTAAGGGGCGAGGTGTGGGCACAAGTTTTGCATTTCTTGCAGTTGCAGGGGAAGGTGGCAGGAGTGGAGTTTGGGTTGGTGGGGGGTGTGGACCTGACGAGTGAGTCACGGAGGGAGTGGTCTTTTCGGAACGCTGATAGGGGAGGGGAGGGAAATATATCCCTGGTGGTGGGGTCCGTTTGGAGGTGGCGGAAATGACGGCGGATGATACGCTGTAAATGGAGGTTGGTGGGTGGTAGGTGAGGACCAGTGGGGTTCTGTCCTGGTGGCGGTTGAAGGGGCGGGGCTCAAGGGCGGAGGAGCGAGAAGTGGAGGAGATGCGGTGGAGGGCATCGTCGACCACGTCTGGGGCGAAATTGTGGTCTTTGAAGAAGGAAGCCATCTGGGTTGTACGGTATTGGAACTGGTCCTCCTGGGAGCAGATGCGGCGGAGACAAAGGAATTGGGAATATGGCATGGCGTGGGAGGAGGTGTAGTCTAGGTAGCTGTGGGAGTTGGTCGGTTTATAGTAAATGTCCGTGTTGATTCGGTCGCCCGAGATAGAAATGAAAAGGTCTAGGAAGGAGAGGGAGGAGTCTGAGACGGTCCAGGTGAATTTGAGGTCGGGGTGGAAGGTGTTGGTAAAGTGGATGAACTGTTCAACGTCCTCGTGGGAGCACGAGGCAGCGCCGATACAGTGATCGATGTAGCGGAGGAAAAGGTGGGGGGTGGTGCCAGTGTAGCTGCGGAAGATGGACTGTTCCACATATCCTATGAAGAGGCAGGCATAGCTGGGGTCCATGCGGGTGCCCATGGCTACTCCTTTGGTTTGGAGGAAGTGGGAGGATTGGAAAGAGAAGTTGTACAGAGTGAGGACCAGTTCAGTCAGTTGAAGGAGGGTGTCAGTGGAAGGGTATTGGTTGGTACGGCAGGAAAGGAAGAAGCAGAGGGCTTTGAGTCACGATGGTTGGAGGAAGAGCGCCTCATCTTCCGCCTAGGAACCCTCCAACCACAAGGGATGAACTCAGATTTCTCCAGTTTCCTCATTTCCCTTCCCCCCACCTTGTCTCAGTCAAATCCCTTGAACTCAGCACTGCCTTCCTAACCTGCAATCTTCTTCCTGGCCTCTCCGCCCCCACCCCACTCCGGCCTATCACCCTCACCTTGACCTCCTTCCATCTATCGCATTTCCAACGCCCCTCCCCCAAGTCCCTCCTCCCTAGCATTTATCTTAGCCTGCTGGACACGCTTTCCTCATTCCTGAAGAAGGGCTTATGCCCGAAATGTCGATTCTCCTGTTCCTTGGATGCTGCCTGACCTGCTGTGCTTTTCCAGCAACACATTTTAAGCTCTGATCTCCAGCATCTGCAGTCCTCACTTTCTCCTCCAATTGGAAACCATAGGCCATCTCCATACACAGAGGGAACTGAATAGTAGGAAGATGAATAAGGAGGTTTGTATACAATAAATAGCAAAATTGACAGAGCATGGGTGTTGGTGGGAGGTTGATTCACTGGCAGAGATAGAATGAGTGTGAGGTGGAAAAGCACAATGCCACCTACCTAGCATCCTACCTACCTGGCATTGTATCCACCTGGCATCTTACCTCTTTAATAACTGCCACCTTAGCCCCATACTTATCTTACCTACTTACCTTTCATAGTGACTGACAGGGCTGCTGGACATTAAAATCCCAGAATATGGCACACTGACTGGTGTAAAAGGGGACGTGGCTTGATATCCTCTGGTAATCCTGTACTACAAGGAACTGCTCGATTTCACATACTGTCTGCATTTCTGAAAAAGCCAAGATTGGAAATCCTGGCGAGAAATGTGGAACGCAGTAAGAGCAAAGATAAAAGGACTGTGACTGCCACTCCTCAGAATGTCCAAGCCATAATATTGAAAGGCAGTTTTGTCATTTATAATAGCTTGCAGTCTTTATAATTTAAACAAGTGCACAAAAAACTCGTGAATCTGCTTTTACCCAAGGAATTAACATTTTTGAGTCATCCCAAGCAAATAACCATTAAAAAAAATGGAACAAGAGGAAGATAAACAAACACTTAATTTGCAATCTCCCGGTCCTGGACACAGTCTTGCTTTGCAGAAGATAATGCACACAACAGAAAAGAATTTGGATTCCAATCAGGAGTATTCAGTCATTATAAAAGCTATTCGTAAGTAGGCTATTGAGCGGTGCACCATGAGGTCAGTTTGATGTGTAACTGAAGAGAATTGCTTGGAATCCCACAAACAAAAATTTCAAGACAAATTCTGGCAAATTGCAAATGTGGAAAGCTATTTATTCTGAAGTATTTAAAGTACAGTTTTAAGTGTAGAAACTGAACTCCAATGAGAAAAGTTAACCACTCATCTTTCTGATAGATATAACATGCTTAATGACAATCACTAACAACATAAACATCATAAATACTTTATAATCCATTAACATTTTTCCCAGTTTCTTCCCTTCCTCTTCTGAATGGAATGACTTTCCTTGGGTACAGTTCCACAAATGTAATTCACTCATCACATACTCACAGTGCATATTTGAGCCTAGACAGAGGTTGCAGACTGTTTAACACTAGGGCATCATACTTGAATTTGATCCTTTTCTTACAACACATGCACATTTTAAAGCAGGAGTCACTGGAGCAAGAAGGCTGACCAATTATTTTCTTCTCTTTCACTGAGCAAACCACAGGCCAATTGTAAATTCTCACCATCTGAGCTGGTTGACATCCATATAGGTCACGAAATGGATTCTGTTCTGTTTGGCTAAGCTTGGCCATGCCTTTATTTACCAGAAACATTAGGGATGATCCATTTGAATTGAATTGAATTGGCCTTATTGTCACATGTACTCATATGAATACAGTGAAAAGTTTACAAGTCACCACTTATGGCGCCATCTCAGGTGCAAGGTACCTAGATACAGATTCTTCAGTACAAGTTCTTAGGAAAACAATTAGAAAAATAAAAATACTAGCGTAATTTGTTTGGAAAAAATGTATTTGTCTTAGTCAAGTAGCAATCTTTGATAAAATTATGACCAAAACTAATCTTATCCTCATTCAGCAATCACACCTACATTTGTCAGTGGGGTTCAGTTAGCTCAGGTGGGTAGAACAGGAGGTTTGCAACACAGCATGATACCAGCAGCACAGGTTCAGTTCTTGCAGCAGTTGAGGCTGCATCAAGGCTCTGCCTTCTCAATCTTACCTGAGGCAGTGTGATGAACCTCAAGTCAAACTCTCCACCAATCACTTCTCTCTAATGAAAGAACAGTCCTCTGTGAGTATGGTAACTTTACCTAATTTTAAGCAGGAAGTGAAAGCTAGACATTTTTCCTTTTCAAACCCAACTCATTAATCAGAAAAAGTACATGCTTGGCTCCACTTGAGTTAGAATGAGTTCTGATTGTGTTTTGCACACACATTGCAAATTACTTCCAACCAGCACCTAGTAAAATGTATTCAATTTGGATGGAGGACAAAAACAAAAAAAAAATCAACACCTTCTGTTTAATATGAAAAAGCAAGATAGTAACAGGAATGTGCAAGCAAAAATGAAAAATGTGGTAGATTCTGTACCTGAGCCATTACTTATTTCAAAGCACTTTATTTCTGAGACCCGTTTTCACCAAGCAAGGGCCCATTGTTTTTGAAAGTAAGGCTTTTCCTGTCCTCATTCCAAACATAAATGCAGACCATGGTGTGAACTGCAATAGAGAAAACAACAACATACAAGGAAAGTATTTTCAAACAGGAAAAGTAACACCATGAGGTTGGGGTGGGTGCACTGAAATAGTTCATGAATCATTTTCAGCTACTGTTTATCTGGGATCTAATAGCTCTCATACTGATACATGCAGAGTTATTGGTGGAGACGTGAGTAAAGTTTTGCAGACAAAAAGGCTGTTGATCCATCTATGACTGCACAAGCATTACACTAACTTTTTAAAGCTGCAGAGATTCATTTTCTAATCCACTGATTGTTAAATCAAAAGAAATAGAGACACTTTTCAGCTCTGCCATTTAATAAGATTGTGGCTGATCTGATTATGGCCTTAACTCCACTTTCCTGCCTTAATCCCTTATCAATCAAAAAAAAACTCACTCACCTTGGATATATTAAATGACCCAGTATCCACTGCTCTTTGTGGTAGAGAATAACAAAGACTAATGTCACTCAGAGAAGAAATTTCTTCTGATCTTTTAAAATAAGGGACATCTTATTTTTAACCCACACATCATAATTCTCAATTCCTAAGAGTTCCTCAAATAACTTTTGACAAACACCATTTCCTTTTCATAAAATATGTAGACACTGTCTGATTATATTATGATTTTCTAAATGTCCAGCTGCTAACTTCTTTACAATGGATTCCAGTATTTTCCGAATGACAGATGTTAAACTAACTGGCCTACAGTTTCCTACTTTCTACCTCAATCCTTTCTTGAGTAATGTTCTTACTTTTGTAGTTTTCCAATCTGCTGTCTTTAGCTACTTTTTTTGTTTTTTCATGTATTTGTACAGTCTTTCACTGTCTTTTTACATATCATCATAGAAGAATCATAAAATCCCTATAGTGTGGAAACAGGCCCTTTGGCCCAACAGGTCCACACCGACTCTCCAAAGAGTAACCCACCCAAACCTATTCCCTTACCCTATCCTACATTTACCACTGACTAATGCACCTAACCTACACATCCTGCCTTTAACCCTTGAAAGAAGAATGCACCTTTGATGGCTAACAAAGGAATTTAAGCCTGTTCCAAATTGAAACAAAAATGTATAATGCTGCAAAGATTTTGCAGTGTGGAGGAACACAGGGATCTTGGAGTCCACATCCATAGATCCTCAAAGTTGCCACCCAAGTTGATAAGGTTGTTAAGAAGGCAAGTGGTGTGTTGGCTTTCATTAGCAGAGGGATTACGTTTCAGAGCCACAAGGTTATGCTACAGCTCTATAAAGCCCTGGCTAGACCACACTTGGAATATTTTGTTCAGTTTGGTCACCTCATCATAGGAAGGATGTGGAAGCTTTAGAGAGGGTGTAGAGGTGATTTATCAGGATGCTGCCTGTACTGGAGGGCATGTCTTATGAAGAAAGGTTGAGGGATCTAGGACTTTTCTCATTGGAGCCAAGAAGGATGAGAGATGTCTTGATAGAAGTGTACAAGATGATGAGAGGCATAGATAGAGTGGATAGCCAGAGACTTTTTCCCAGAGCAGAAATGGTTATCATGAAAGGTCATAATTTTAAGTTGATTGGAAGAAGATTTCGGGGAGATGTCAGAGGTAGGTTTTTTACACAGAGAGTGGTGGGTGCATGAACTGCACTGCCAGAGATGCAGTAGAGTTAGATAGATTAGGGACATTCAAGCGACTGTTGGATAGGCACATGGATGATAGTAAAATGAAGGGTTTGTAAGTAGTTTGATCTTAGAGTAGGTTAAAAGGTTGGCACAACATTGAGGGCCTAAGGGCCTGTACTGTTCTGTACCGTTCTATGATCTATATTCTATGATAGAATATATCTTTGTTGAGGGTTACAAAATACTTCTTTAGTCATCTGCCAATGGATCTCAACTGTCTTAACTTTTAACCTGTTTTCCCAAACCATCTCAGTAACTCTGTTTCCATACCGTAATTGCCATAACTTAAGTTTAAGATACTAATTTCAGACGTAAATTTCTCATCCTCAGTCTGAGTGAAGTCCTGTCACAAAATGTGGATGTGGGATCTGGAGTGTGTATGGGATCTGGAGTGTGTATGGTTGCTGCCCATGGAGGACACCCTGAAATGGTTGCAAAGGTAACCTTTGGGGAATGAATTTATTGAATGTATTTGGATAGTTTCTTAGGACAGTATGTTCTAGAAATCCAGGTAACAAATTATTTTAGAACTAATGCACCTAACCTACACTGAGAGCAGATTAATTTTAACCTCATAGTATAAGATCCTTTTGGTAAGAATGACATAACTTAATTGATTTGATGTTGATGAAATTTAATGTTCCAGAAAGTCTTCCCATGTGTATCAAAAATCCTCTTCGAACAAAATGTAATTCTATATAGTGATCTCACTAAATATCAAGCAGATATTAAACAGTGAAGGCTAATTTAATCTTTTAACAATATTTCAAAGCAAGCCATTTTAACAGATTTAAAAAGGAGCTTTGCTACATTTTGAACTCTACAGTGAGATCCACTCACTTCACTTTATAAATGTAACTAACTTGGTGTGCCTCAATTTTGCCAAATTTGTTTAAATTATTCTGCAATTCATCTAATTCTTACTCACTATTATAATCTCACTTCTAATACCTCTCCATGATCCATAGTATTGCTCGTAATACTCAGCTGTAACAATACTCTGTTTTAGCATTGCAACAACATAAGTTTGTAAACTATAATTTATGTGAGGGTATAAACATTGCTTTTAGGAAATGTATTCGATAACACCCTGTCAGAAATCTCACATTTCAGACTTCTCAGTGACCGTGAAGTCTGAAACAGAAACTCCCAGGTGAAACAATAGGATTCATTTTTAATTAGTTTAATATTAGCTCAGGACTCATTCCTTGCTCCTGCATCACTTTAAGCAGCTGTTTTTCATAAACCAGCCCCCTTCAGTATGTCTGCAGGCTACAAATTTCAGGTTGGAAATTGTGTTGCTGGTCATTTCCAAATGCAGTCTCAGTATCTTGTTTGCTAGTTTGCGTGCCCAGTATCTAAGCATAAAACGCCATAAAATCAGGGAATAGCAATTGAACTTCCCTACCACTCCCCCTATTGTGATTGAAACTGGAATACAGGTTGGATAGCAAGAGATGCTAAAGGTGTGAGTCAGGGAGGAAGTGAATCATAGAATCCCTACAATGCAGAAGCAGGCTATTTGGCCCATCAAGTCTCACTCTCTGAAGAGCATCCCATCCCCTACCCTATCCCTGTAACCCTGCATAATCCACCTAGCCAACATATCTCTGAACACTATGGGCAATTTAGCATGGCCAATCTACCTAACCTGCGTATCTTTGGACTGTAGGAGGAAACCCACGCGCACACAGGAAGAATGTACAGCCTCCACATAGACAGTCGCCTAAGGATGGAATTGATTCCAGATCCCTGGCAGTGTGAGGCAGCAGTACTAACCACTGAGCCACCATGCCACGTCTAATATAATAACTTAAGAGTAACATAGCAAACTTGTTGTTGATGTATTTTGCTTCACAACCTAAATGCCGGAAGCTTCAAATTCAAATTTTCTAATTCCATAATGAAACATAGAAACCATATGCCCAAAAGACAGAACAGCTTGACTCTCAAATCTGACCACATTAGCACTAATTCATTTTTTAACTGCATGGCTTCAAATTGCTGAACACTTGATGAACTGAAGGGCATCTTCCGAACCATACGATTCTATGATTTCATCTCCATGTGCATTTTTATTTAGGCTGACCATGGGATTCATTTTGTACTAATTAAAGGTCGACATCTTCAAACAAAATAAGGACAGAAAATATTGAAGATACGCAACAAATTCCACCTTCATCAGAAGGACTGCATCAATTCAAGGTGGTGCCCCATTCAAAACTGAATTGTAAAGTGAGTAAATTTAACAATCAGCTAGTTTTGCATTTTGAATCAGGGTTTAACCTAAAAAGTAAGGCAAGACAGAAGAACAAGTAGACTTATACTAAAACTGGTGAAAATTTCTTTAGAACAGGTTAATAAAAGCAAAAATCTCAGATTGATGAAAAAGTGATTTACATAATGTGATAAAGAAGGGAGATTGTGAAGTTTGTCTAAAAGGTGAGATAAGGTAGGATGAGTCCTTACCATCCAATTCTTTCAAGTTTATCTTGTATTTTGTAACTTCACCATGCAAGTAAATGTCTGGTGGGAATTTCTCTTTAATCTACTGAAGGAATTCAGCACTGGAGTTGCTCTTCCACAATCAACAAAGTTATTGTGATGAATAGGGCCAGAGACTATTTCAAGTATATGAAGTTTGACTTATTTTGGTTAGAGATTATCAGCATTAGCGAAGATGAAAGAAAGCGCTGTATCTCAGCATAATCATCTGAAAGAAGGGCAAAGGCAAAACAAGTTAATGGAAAAAAACAAACAAAAATTACAAGTGCAGATAGAATATAGAAAAAAACTTTTTTCACAGTAGCAGAAATGTGATTATCTCTCATGTATTTGCCATCACTTTTAGAGAACTGACTGTTTCTTTCCTATGAAAATATAGATCCAAGAGTCTGTGCTAATAAGACCACAGGATGAAAGAGCCTAATTAGGCAATTTGGCCTTTCAGGTCCACTCTACCATTGATTGAGATCATGGCTGATCTCATAATTAGTAATGCCACTTTCCTGCCTTAACCTCGTAACCCTTGATTCCTTTTCTCGAAAATAAAACTAGGTCAGCATTCAATACTCTTACCAACCAAACTTCTATAGCGCTGTGCAGTGAAGGATTCCACAGCTGTACTGCCCTCAGAGTAAAAAATCCTTATCTCTGTCTTAAATGGGCTACTGCTTCTTCTGACATTATGCTGTCTCGTTCTTGACTCTCCCATAAGGGGAAGCAACCCTTCCATGCCTGCTTTGTCAAGCCCCCTAAGGATTTTATATGCTTGATTGCTCTCATTCTTCTAAATTCCAAAAGGCACAAGCCCATCCTACCTAACTTCTCTATATTCTTCTGTAGATTCCCTGTGCTATCCTCACTATTTGCCCTACCACCTATTTTTTTGCCATCCACAGACTTGGTGATGGTGCATTTACTTGCAATGATCCCTGTGGCACTCTACTAGTTACAAATTGCCATCCTGAAATTCCCCCTCTATCCGAACTCTTTTATTAGGCAAACCTCTACCCATTCTCATGTCGAACCCCAAAGACCATGGACTCTTATCTTATTCAATTGTGGTATCTTGTTGAAATTTGAATTCCAAACAATTTACATCTACTGGTTTCCCCTTCCTCTAACATACTCATTACCTCTTCAAACAATTCTAATAAATTTGTTAGGATTCCAATTCATGAAGCCATGCTGACTCTGCTTGATCTTATTTTGTATTTCTAAACGCTCCGCTATGTCATTCTTGATAATCGATTCTAGAATTTCCCAATGCTAGATGTTAAGCTAACTACCTTATAGGTGCCTGTCTTTTGTCTCCCTCTCTTTCTGAAAAGAAGTGATACGTTGGCACTTTTTCAGTCCTCTGGCACTTGTCCCACATCTAAGGTTTGTTGGAAGATTACCACCAGTGCACCCATTATCGCCATAGGTACTAATTTCAGGAAATACATGGGGCCACCCTGTACAATTCCATAGAATCCCTACAGTGTGGCAACAGGCCATTCAGCCCAGCAAGTCTGCACCAACCCTCCATTCCCCATGAATACCCACTTATCTTTGAAATATTGGAGGAAACCAAAGAACCTGGCAGAAACCCACACAGACACAGGGAGAACATGCAAACTCCATAGAGACAGTTGCCCAAGGGTGGGATCAAACCAAGGTCCCTGACACTGTGAGGCAGCTAACCACATGCCATCGGGTTTCTGTATCACACAGAAGACACAAATGTTCTGAGTATAAAAGCAAGAGAGCAACACACAATAGGTGAATGTGCAGAAACAGAAACAACAGTCTGATAAAAATCTTCTATGAATACTATAAATCTGGAATAAGGAGAGAAAATGTTGATAGATGGTATCTGAACAAAGATTCTCCATTTAAATCTGTCTTTTTCCCTTCTTGGCTGTTGACAGACCTGACATATATTTCCAACACTTGAAAAATAATTTAAAAATCTCTTGTACGGAGTGATCAACATTTAGAATGGGGTTAATGATAGGTCGTTTAGAATCAATTTACATGACGTGATCATGAGGCAATTTGAATGAAACATGGAAGATTCTGAGAGTCTTGATAGGTTAGATATAGAAGGGATGTTTCTTCTTAAGTAAACATCTAGAACTAGGGGTCACTATTTAAAAATAAGGTGTCACTCATTTAATACAGAAAGGAGGTAAACATTCGTCAGACAGCATCATGATTTATTTGGTTAAAAATCACACAACACCAGGCCTCTCCAAATCATGATTTATTTGAATTCTTTCTGAAAAGCTGTTGGAAGCAGGGCCCTTGAATATTTTTAAGGCAGAGTTGTAATTGGGGAGACGGGAATATGGATTTGAGGTTACCATCGGATCAGCCATGATCTTATTAAATGGCAGAGCAAGGTCAAGGGGCTGAATGACCAATCTTACTCTTTGTTTAAGAAAATAAAGAACTGCGGATGCTGGAAATCAGAAACAAAATCAGAAATTCCTGGAAAAACTCAAAGGAGAAAGCAGAATTAAATTTTCGGGTCCAGTGACCTTTCTTCAGAACTGATAGTAGCTTCTTGTTCATATGTTTATATTCAAGTACTCTTGAAATTATATTAAGCAATTGTTGTATGAAATTGACATAGCAATTTTAACAATCTATAATTATATTTTATTGAAAATGCATTGACAGTGATGTTAATAGAGTTAAGTTCGATAAACAGCAAGTTTGTGTTTTTATTAATAATAGTAATGCAAGCATGAGTGATTGTCACTTTATCATCAATTAGGTTTTTGAACTTACCCATTTAATATTGTTATTCAAAAGCAGAGAAATATTTGATGACAGCAGTTTGGAGTTTTGAAGTTTGACAACAAAAACTTTAAAAAATACAAACAATGGCTTGTCAACAAGTTGAATGACATCTGAGAGTCTTAGAGAGGAAATGCATGAATCACTACCTCAGATTCCAATTTGCAGCACTAGATGATGTGTCAAAATTTAAACTGAACTCAGCCATGCTGCTGGGAATGAAAAGCATTGTATTCAGATAAATTAGAAGTTTGTGAATAGAACTGGAATGACCATGTGAATATTGTTGTATTTGAAGAGGTCTGTATAGCCACTTAGCACGGCACTAGTACAGGGTGTCTGAGGAAATTGATTTATTTTTAAGCATTGTCTAATGTTGCTGAACTTCAGGATGTGCAGATTTCTGAAATGTCACTTCTCACTGAGTAGCACAGTCTTACAATGAGTATCAAAATGACTCTTTTGTTTGGTTAAATCTGATTGCAAGCAACAAATACAGTAATACTGAGTCTATATTTTTAACATACTACAATGGAGTCATCTCCTCTTCATTAATCCTGTGGCAACGTTTGCTGGAATTACAGTTTCCATGATTTTCCAACAGAAACATTGCACCCACAAGAAATTCACAATGTTCAAATTTCAAACTTAATTTCATACACAGGCTCCCAATTAGATTTTCTTTAGAAGCTATCAGCAAATGGTAAGGTGGGATGTCTGGCCCATTGGCAACTCTTAAAATGTCTCATTATTTAATAGGAAACACGCATATGGTCACATGTGGAGAAAAATAATGACTATTTGGCTGTCCCAAATAGGTAGTGTTGAAGGTAAAAACAAAATAGTGATACTGCCTTTTGTTAAAATTCATCATTTGCCATGCTGGAATTTGGACCCCTGATCCCAGAACATTAGCCTTGGATCCTGGATTATTAGGGGAGAAAGTGAGGTCTGCAGACGCTGGAGATCAAAGCTGAAACTTTATTGCTGGAACAGCACAGCAGGTCAGGCAGCATCTAGGGAACAGAAGATTCGACGTTTCGGGCACATTCCTGAAGAAGGGCATGTGCCCGAAACGTCGAATCTTCTGTTCCCTAGATGCTGCCTGACCTGCTGTGCTGTTCCAGCAATAAAGTTTCATCCTGGATTATTAGTCCAGGCATAACAACTATAGCACACTGATACCCCAAAATCAGTGTAGAGATTATAGACAGGTGAGAATGATAAATGAACCCTATCTCCAGAGCCCTTTAAATTAATCACGTTCAAATAGATATTCAGCTCTCTTTTGGAACCAATGGTATCTGTCTCCACTGCTCTCCCAGGCAGCGCATTCTAAATCCTAACAATTCTCTAAGTAAAAAGGTTTCTCCTGATCTCATTTCTAGCTCTCTTGCTGACAATCTTGAAATTGTGACTTTAGTTACTGACACACTGTACCAATTAGTGGAAACAGAATATCCTTCTTTACCCTGTCAAAAATTGATCATAGTTTCGAACATCTGAAATAAGGTCACCTTGATGAACCAAAAGGATCAGTACTGGGTCCACTACTTTTCATCATTTACATAAATGATTTGGATGTGAATATAAGAGGTATGGTTAGTAAGTTTGCAAATGACACCAAAATTGGAGGTATAGTGGACAGTGAAGAAGGTTACCTCAGAGTACAACAGGATCTTGATCTGTTGGGCTAATGGACTGAGGAGTGGCAAATGGAGTTTAATTTAGATAAATGTGAGGTGCTGCATTTTGGAAAGGCAAATCAAGGCAGGAATTATACACTTAATGGTAAGGTCCTAGGGAGTGTTGCTGAACAAAAAGACTTTGGAGAGCAGGCTCATAGTTCCTTGAATTTGGAGGACCAGCTCGACAGGAGGGTGAGGATGATGCTTAGTATGCTTGCCTTTATTGGTCAGAGCATTGAGTATAGGAGTTGAGCTGAACAGGACATTGGTTAGGCCACTTTTGGAATACTGCATGCAATCTGGTCTCCCTGCTATAGAAAGGATGTTGTGAAACTTGAAAGTGTTCAGAAAAGACTTACAAGGGTGTTGGAAGGTTGAAAGGTTTGAGTTATGTGGAGAAACTGAATAGTTTGGAGTTGTTTTCCCTGGATCACGGAGGCTGAGGGTTCCCGTAAAAAGATTTATAAAATCATGAGAGGCATGTATAGGGTGAATAGACAGACATTTCCTGAGGTGGGGGAGTTCAAAACTAGAGGGCATAGGTTTAAGCTGAGAGGGGAAAGGTGTAAAAGGTACATAAGGGGCAATATTTTCATGCAGTGGGTGATGCATGTATGGAATGAGCTGCCAGAGGAAGTGGTGGTATAATTACAACATTTTAAAACATCTGAATGGGTATATGAATAGGACGAGTTTCAAGGAATATGGGCTAAATGCTGGCAACTGGGACTAGATTAATTTAGGTTATATGGTCAGCATGGACGAATTGGATCAAAGGGTCTATTTCCATCCTGTACAGCTCTATGACTCTATGACTCTGTGACTCAATGACTCAATCTTCTCTGTCCCGTGGACAAAAAGAACAATTTCTCTGATCATTCCTTGTATCTAAAATCCCTCATTCCTCGTATCATTCTAGTAAATCTTCTTTTAACTCTCTCTAGGGTTTTAGCATGTTTCTTCAATGAGATGCCCAAACTTGAAAATACATTGTTTGTCCTTTGGTGTAATTGGGTCAAAATCCTGTAATTCCTTCCCTAATGACATTGAGAACCTCCTAACATATATGGCACACAAGTAGTCCTATGCTGAAGCATCACCAGGTTGAGACATCATTTTTTTAAACATCTGGTACTGTTCCTGACATGCCCTTCTGCCCTCTCTATTGAACCAGGGTTGACCTCCCAACTTAATGGTAAAAATAGAGTGGGGGTCATGCCAGGCCATGAAGTTACAGATTGTGGTTGGACAATTCTGCTAATAGCACTCATGGATGCCCTGTTTTGAATGGCTAGATTTGTTTAAAATCAATCTCATTTAGCACAGTGATCGTGCCACACAATGCAATGGAGAGCATCCTCAATTTAAAGACAGGACCGTGCAGTGTTCACTCCTACTGATACTGTCAAGAACAGATGCATTGGGGCAGGTTGGAGAGAGTGATGATGTGAAGATGCCGATGTTGGACTGGGGTGGACAAAGTTAAAAATCACATAACACCAGGTTATAACCCAACAGGTTGATTTGATGTACAAGCTTTCAGAGTGTTGCACCTTCCTCAGGTAGCTAGTCGAGGAGCAGTGCTCCGGACGCTTGTACTTCCAAATAAACGTGTTGGATTATAACCTGGTGTTGTGTGATTTTTAACATGGAGAGAGTGAGATCAAGTAAGTTTTTCCCTCTTTCTAGGTTCCTTCACCACTTTCCACAGACCCAGTCTAACTGCTGTGTCCTTAAAAACCCAGGCAGCTTGGTCAGTAGTAGTGCTGCTGAGCCACTCTCAGTGATTTGGTAGTGAAGTCCCTCATCTAGAGTACATTCTGTGCCCTTGCCACCCTCAAAGCTTCCTCCAAATGATGTACAACATGGAGGAGCATTGATTTTTAACTAAGAACAGCATAGTAAATAGTAAATCAAAGATTTCCTTGTCCATATTTGACCTGATGCCCAGAGATTTAATGAGGCCCAGTGTCAATGTTTAGGACACATTGGGTAACTCCCTTCTGACTATACCACTGTGTTGGTACCTCAGGGATGGTAATAATGAAATCTGGAATATTGTGGGTATGACTATGTCAGGCTGTTCCTTGACCACTCTGTGAAGCAGCTCTCCAAATCTTTTCACAACTATTATAGAACAATTTGTTGTATTGTTTGGGGGTTGGGGGGGTAGTGCCACACAACACACTGATGATCACATCTGGTGCCTAGGTCCATGTGAAATGGCCAATCTGGTTTCATTTCTTCCTTTAGGCTTTATCATGGTGTGACAGAACTGACTGGTTTCTTAGATCACTTTGAGGGCAGCTAAGTGTCACCTGTAGACTAGACTAAGTGAGAATGGCACATTTACCTCCCTCAAGGGTGTTAGGGAAGGCAATGGCCGAATGGTATTATCACTGGACTATTAATCTGGAGTTGAGAATGTGGTGCTGGAAAAGCACAGTAGGTCAGGCAGCATCTGAGGAGCAGGAGAGTCGATGTAATCTGGAGACTCAGGTAATGAGCTGAAAATGTGTTGCTGGAAAAGCGCTGCAGGTCAGGCAGCATCCAAGGAGCAGGAGAATCGACGTTTCGGGCATGAGCAGCAGCAGATGATGGAATAAAAATCTGGAATTAGAAGTCGAATGATCTGTGAAACCATTGTCAATTCTCAGAAAAAGTCCATCTGGTTCACTAATCTCATTTTGGGAAGGAAACTGCAATCCTTACCTGATCTGGCCTACATGTGACTCCAGACCTATAGCAGTGTGGTTGACTCTCTACTGCCCTATGGGCAATAAATGCTGGTCCAGATATTCTATGAATGAATTTTATAAAAGCAGGCTTTTCATTTATAACATTGATTATGTGGTCACTATTTAATTCCAGATTTTTATTGAATTCAAATTTCAGCATGATGGATTTGAACCAAACATTAGTTAGGGACTCTACATTACCAAGCCTGTAGAGTAGATAGGGAGAAGCTGTTGTCAATCATAAAGGAAAAAAGAATGACAGAGTATAGATTTAAAGATATATACAAATGCAGTACAGGTTTTGGAAGAAAAAATTTCATTCAGCAAGTCATTAGAGTATGGAATGCACTGTCTGGAAATGTGGTGGGAGAAGATTCAATTGAGGCATTCAAGAGGATATTAGATGATTATTTTGATAAATAAAAATTCTCTGCAGGATATATGAAAAGATAGGAGAGTGGTATTAGGAAGTAGAAACATTGCAGGCACAATGGACCAAATGGCCTCCTTCTGTACCATAACAATTCTGTGATAAACACTTAATGTACAGTCTCCTTAACTAACTTTGTTCTTTCCCAGGGTTTTAAAACTATGGGATTTCTTATCTTGTTAAGCCTTCCTTCTACAACCCATTACAGACATGCCCAAATGACACCTTGCTTGTTCTACGGTGCAGCACTTATCTCTATCTTCTTTCACCCCTTTCCCCTGCTGTGCTATTAGTTCTGACATGTTGTTGCTGCTTCAAGAGATTAAACGGCAGATCCAAATTTGACAATGTTAAAGATTGTTCCCAATGTAATAGGAGCAATATTCAATCACTTGGAGAAGGGCAGCATGATGTAAGGACCAAAAGCAGCACAATGAAAGGAGTAGATAAAAGCAGCACTGAAGTAGGAAAGCATCATCATAAACAGAGAGCAATGACTCCCGTACGAATTTGAGCAAAGTAAAGAACCGATGTTAGAACTTGGGGAGATGAGGAGGATCTAAATCATCAAATGAAAGTGAATAAGTAATAAGACTTTGGCTGTCCTGTGTTACAATCATCCAAGGTGAGCCTTCCCAAGCTGTTAAGTTTCCAGGTGGGATACCCCTAAGTCTCAAATTCCCCGGATGAGGAGAGAGAAACTTGCTTCCCTTCCTCATTCACCCTACGCCTTGGTTAGTTAGGACAAGGTTAATCTTAGAAGGAGTCCTCCTCTTATTGAAGCCTGGACTTACAAAAGTCAAAATCTTTGCATCTCCTCTTCACAACGTTGTTTACTTTGCCTTAAATCGTTTTAAATCTTTTTTTTACTTTTAGTTTAAAGCTACATCATGGATAAGTCATTCATCTAAGATTTTCAACAAAAAAATGGCAATGAAGATGATATTGTACGAAAGTAAATCTCTGCATAACTCCACATGCACATGAGCCTTGAACCTCAGGGGTCCCTTAGTAATCTATTATGTGCAGTTTATATCAGATTTTACGTTGAATCAGTCAATCATTGTCAGATAGGGAAAATAAGACTTCAGAACTACATTACTGCTGAGACCATCAAACACCCTCTGTAGTTTAAAATATTTGCTTATCACCAGCGCAAGAGATAGTAAATAATGAAGATTTGAGTTGTGTAGCCATAAAGATCTGATAGAAACATTGTGTTTAATATTTTAGGAATGATATAAATTTAAAATGTTATTCTCCAATATCAATGTTTTTGCTGCTAAAACATTAAAGTCAAATAAAGATCATCTTACATTTATATAACAGTTTATCAGGTCTCACTGAAACAACTCCAAGCAGCTCATATTAAAAATTACTTTGTAATGCAGTGACTGTTTGGTGTAAGCAAATATGGCAACAGTTTTGCAGATAACACTATGTCACAAACAGCAATCAGTTGTTTAACATAGGCTGCAGTTAGAGTTATTTCAAGAGGTTACTACCCAAACACACCTCAGACAGTACCTCTGTATCATCGTAAAGCTAGTTCAATTAGCTACATGTGTACAGCACAAGTTCCACTCAACATTGCAAACATCACTGGAATAGGTTTTCTCCTGCATTAGGCATCTGGGTTATATTTCTTAGCTGTGGGCTATTTGTGTGTGCTGATAAGGTTTATGCAATGGAATTTTGTATCATAAACTGTTTAATTTGCAAGTGGATTCCTGGAGGAGTTCAAGAAGTATTGCAGGTGTAGTTTCTACTATCAAAAAAGTCTTTTTTTGTTATTTGAACGAATGTACCATGTAAGAAGGGGTTTTCATTTCCTTTGCTAAACATATTAATGTAAAATTCCTTTATTCAGCTGTTCACCCATTTATTATAAACAGATGAACAATTGTATTAAAATATCATATGAAACAACTTAAATCCAATATTGTAAGCAATAAGTCTTTAGAGGATATTAAACTCCAATACCACATTATATTTATCAGTTTCAATCAATGAATAAGTGGCAGCAGGATATCTAGCCCTGGAAGTCATCACAACTAAATTCAACTCAGTCCTTATACAATATCCAAACTGAACTAATATTATCGCGTCACAGTGTATAGCAATCTGGATTCAGAACACTTGATGATTTTTTTGCTTTGCAAGTAAGAGATGGATGAGGCCAAATGCAATGTCTGAACTGCCTCTCCACTTGATATAACTACCTAAACTCCCACTGTGTATTTATGCTTTCTACATTATTAGCACCATGAAAACAGCATTTGTGACAAAGAGATGCCAACAGTTGAATAGTGGTTAATTAAAAGTTTGAACTCCGCTTGCATATCTTTTGCACAAAATTAGAGAATTGTCCATCAAGAGAAGAAAGTGGTATCATGTACATTATATGGTACATTGAATACAGCATGTGGAAGGGAAGCACTGAATGGAGCCTGATAATAGCTTGGCGTTAATGGAGATGCCCTTGGGCATAACTCATAAGGCATTCTGAGCTTGAATGATGGGTGCATTCCGATAGCTGATAGCTGCCAGCTACTGACTGACCAGTAGTCTGAGCTGGGGACCTCAATCACAGGAAAGGTCCATTTGGAGTCATTTAATTGTCTGAAGTGTACTTGATTCCATTAAGCCTCACCTTTGAACTGATTAGGTTTGCCCCTCTCGCCACCCCCAGTTGTCTGTCTGGTGGGTAAGACCCCTACTGGCACCACAAAATCTAGCCCTTTTCACACTTTCTTATACTTGCAATGTATTGTTTTCATATACCTCACATCCATGACAACATTCTTTTTTTATTCATTCTTAATATATAATACAGAAAATTACAATTCATATTTTTATTTTCAAACTTAAATATGATATTTTTCATTATGTTTTATTCTGAAGTCCATGACTAATTCTGGCTAATCTGACCTTGATAGGGACTGTTTTCCTGTTTTTCACTCCTGCCTGCTACTTTCTTCAACCCTTTAACTTCTGGTCTGATAAAGTTCTAGAATTGATTGTTCTTTGAAACCTCCACTGAGATTTTTCTTTTGCGACTATTAGCAACAAGTATTAAAACAAATAGCATTTCGCTAACATCATTCACAACCTTATGATGATTTTTAAAAAATTCATCTGTGGGATGTGGGTGTCATTGGCTGACCAGCATTTATTGCCTGTCCCTAGCCAGCCTTGAGAAGGTGGTGGTGAGCTGCCTTCTTGAACCGCTGCAGTCTACCTGCTATGGGTGGAACCATATTGTCATTATGGCCGGAATTCTAAAATGATCCAAAATGCTTCATAGCCAATGAGGATTTTTGAAGTGTGGTCACTGTTATAATATACGAAATGTGTTCTTTCAGCATTGCCAGAGTACAGCACAGATGTGTCACCCTAACTACACACACAAATAGACAAATGAATGGTGGCATGCATTGCAATGCCTCTCAGTCATTTGTTTATTTTGGCTATGTACCTTCCAGTTAAAATATAAACATAGTTCGTTGCATATCGATCAGGAACAGGAGATGCTACTGGGTCCCCTTCACCTTCCAGTTCAGAGCTAAGACCTTTGTAATGAACTTCCACCTGGGCTGAGATCACAACAATCCAGCAAATTGAATCACTGATCTGAAGTAGTCTTTGGACTCAAAGTTGTAACTCTGTTTCTCACTCCACAGATGCTGCCAGAATCTGCTAAGTTTATTCAGCATTTTCTGTTTCTATTTCTGTTTCTTTTCCAGCATCTGTAGTATCTGCTTTTAATTATATCTAAGGCCGACTCATATAACAGGGGACTGTAACTATTAAAAGCCAGGATTCTAAGCATTAATAATTATGAAACAATTCATATCACCTTTGAGAAATGAACTGGAAAAGAATCTGATTCGTGTGCAAATTGAGTCAAATAGAAAACAGTCTAACCAATCCCCTATTCCAATGAGAATTCATAATTTTTGTTGTACTGCATCATGAGACCCTTGAAAATATGTACCAAAATCAACAATGCACCCAACATCAATCTCTCATCATTTATATCCACACCATTGCCAATAAGGGTAAAGTTGCCACTGTCTCAGAGGACCATAGGGTTGCTATTTCATTCAAGACTCAACTGGTCGTAGTCAACCTGAGGATCACCAGGCAAGGGACAAGATTGAGAAGAAGAGTATTAATGGTATCCTAAACCTGTGCAGGGATTGAACCCATGCAATTGGCATCACTCTGTACCTCAAGTTCTTGCTAATACTGCCTACAATTCCAGTCAATTATCAGAACTGAATATCTTATGCTACAAATTTTTTTAAAACTTCAATATCAGGTTTAAAAACAAAAGAAATACAATAGTAAACTGTTCTCAGAAACTTCACCTTTCTGTCAGATGTTTACATCAATATTTTTAATTATTTAACAGGGGGAATTGTATTCATGCTCAGTAAAGACATTAGCTCAAAGCTTCAAATCAGCATTGGAACCACATGCCTCGTCATTTTTAAAAGGTTTTCACCTCTGATGCAGCATTCAGAATTACTTGCTCAATGTAGGATTCCGTATAGAGACTTGTAAAGAAGGAACATTCCTTTTTTTATGGCATTATCTACCATATGATGTACATAGGTCTGATCTTCAATTGTTATGATTGGGAAGAGGTTGTGTGAGTGAGTGATTGAATGAATGAATGGGTAAGTGGGTAAGTAGGAGAGTAAGGTGAATTATGGTTGATAGGTTGAGAGGTGATTAAGATAGTTGGCAAGAGTTTGTGAGGTGTATAAGCGCATGAGATGAGTAAGTGGGTAGGGCTGGGGTGAAGGTAGGGTGGATGAGTAGATAAGATTGAAGGGCAATCAGATAGTCAAGAAGCAGTCAGGGGGATATTAGGTCAGGTGGGATTCAGGTTGGGTTGAGAAATATTCGGTTGCTTGGGAGAGGTGGTCAGATCAGGGAGTGTTCATGAAGGAGCTGGAAGGTTCTTGGGTCAGGTCTGTGGGATAGTCAGGAGATTATTGGGCAGTAGCTAACTAAAATTAGGGCTGTGATTGGGTAGGTTTGGGAGCATGGACAGGTCTTTGGAGTGAGAGCAGTCGAGGTGGAGGTATAGATTTGTGTCAGATTGAAAGGGTTTCAGGCGTTTGATTGATCAAATCAGAGTAATAATCAAACTGAGTCAATGTGGTAGCCAGGGATAATTGTCGGGGAGGTTGTCAAATCGAGGAGTTGGATGTCTGGGGTAACTGGCAGGCTAACTTTTATAGTCACCTAGATGCTAAGTTGTGTTTTAATCTGTCTGAATTCTCTGAAGTCTCCAGCTGTAGCTCATTTGTGAGGGTCCTAGGCAGCAGAGAACATCAATTGATGGAATTTGCAACTTCCCAGACCATTCCCACACTGGCATTTTTGTCAGGACTTCCATCGAACTGTATGTCCATTCTACAGCAAACCACAGAAAGCTTGATCATGATTTGAGTTTTTATGATAAATTTCCACTGCAAGGTTTGACTACATAACCTAGGCTGAGTTGCACTTTGAGAGAAGACTGCATTGGGCTGAATCTTTCCCCACCAATGCAGGCCAGCAAGGAAACAAACACATATAGATTCGTATTACAAGCTGATATGCTGGATTTCAGTTTGCCCTGCTCTGATGGCCATTTATTGATGGAGGTAGCTAATGAAGGGAGTCTAAAAGCTTACAAAAATGAATTGCTTGAGAATGACACATTTCCCATTGGGCTCCAAGTCCCCAGAGACTGCAGGGAATGTAGCTGCCTTCTGGCAGCAACTCCGAGACCTTTGCTCCAGGCAGGCTCAGAGACTCTCTCTGCTTGCCCTGGTTGAGCTAGGCTCCCTGAATGGAAGCTCCCAATAGAGTCAGTGGGTCGGTTGGATTAGCCACTTCTTTCATTTGAAAGTTAAGAAAGCTGAAGAGAGGTGCCTCTATCTTGGGTCAATCTCCTCTTTCTCTCTCATTCTCTCTCTCACCCTGACTTACCTGAAAATGCAACCTGCTGCTTCTTTCAAGCTGGAAGGCCTCCTATTGGTAGTCTAGCTTTTAGAGCCTGGTCACAATCCTGAATAAGAAGGTGGGTCTGTCACCTGACCACAAATCAGCCAGATCGGAGAAAGTCACAGCCCAGTGACTCTTCTTCACTCAGTGTGGCCGTTTCATTGCATGTGATTCTGATGTTAGGGTCAAAGTGCCCATGGGGAGAATCCTGCCCTTTGGTCAGAGGTCTTTTGGATGAGCTCAAGAACATGTATAAGAATTCCAGACCACTATTCAAAAAAGAACTTGGAATTCTCCCAAGCCACTGGCCAATATTTGCTCCTCAAGCATCGCCACTAAAACAGATTATCTGATTAATTAGTTCATTTGCTGTTCATGGGACTGGGCTGTGTACCATTTGGCTGCTGCGTTTTCCTATGAGCCAACAGTGACAGTGTTCCAAGTGTAATTCATTAGCTATGAGATGTTTTGAGATGTCTTAAGGAAAGGGAATTTGCTATATAAATATGAGTTCTGTTCACGTTTGAGATTTTTAAAAAATTTCTAGACAAATGTAAGAAATAATTTACAGTTTAAAATAGAGGGAAACAAATATTATTTCTTTATTTGCTACTGCTAACTGGTGACCACTAAGGACTCATTGGCAGTTATAAAGGAATTAATCTTGCGTCTTTTTGGCTAAGTGTGAGTTGTGTCAAGTATTTTGAAGGGTTTTATGACCTGGCAAGTTTTCTCTCTATAGAAGATGAAATTAGCTGGTAATATAAACAAAGATTGGAAGAGCCTTTTGGATACCAGAAAGGTATGAGAGAGGTAAGAATGTATTTTGGACTGCTGGAAAATGAGGCTGGAGAAGTAGTAATGGAGAGCAAAGAAATGGCAGAGGAATTGAATATTAGTTTTCACAGTGGAAGACACTAGCGGCGGACCAGAATTTCAAGAGAGTCAGGGGGCAGAGGTGAGGGTTGTGGCCACCACTAAGGAGAATGTGCTGGAGAACCTGAAAGTCTGAAGATGGATAAATCACCCAGACCATGGACTGCATCCCAGAGTTCTGAAGGAGATAATTGAGGAGATTGTAGAGGCATTGCTGGTGATCTTTCAGGAAACACAGGAGTCAAGGAAGGCCCCAGAGGCCAGAAAATGGTTAATATAACACACCTGTTTAGATAGGGAGGAAAGAAAAAGACAGAAATCTATAACTGGTTAGCCTGACCTCAATCATTGGTAAAATTTTAGAATCCATTATTAAGGATGAAATTGTGGAGTCTTCGGAGGTGCATGGTAAGCTGAGTTAGCACAGTTTTGTCAAGGGGAGGTCATTCCTGACAAATCTGTTAGAATTCTTTGAGGAGATAATGAGCAAGTTAGACAAAGGAGAGCCAGTGGATGTGAGCTTTTGGATTCCAGAAAGCATTGGCTGATGATAGAAGGCAGAGAGTAGTGATAAAAGGGATCTTTTTCAGAATGGCAGCCAGTATATAGTAGAGTTCTATAGGGGTCAAGTCTAGGGACCACAGCTCTTTAGATTATACATTTACAATCTAGATGAAGAAACTGAAGGAATTGTTGCTAACTTTGCAGACAATACAAAAATAGGAGGAGAGACAGGTAGTGTTCACAAAGCAGTGAAGTTGCAAAAGACTTGGTCAGGCTAGAAGAGTGAGAAAAGAGTGGCAGATATAATACATGTGAGAATGTGTGACGTTATACATTTTGGTAGGAAGAATAAAGAGATAAACTATTTTCTAAATGGGGAAAGGCTTCAGAAATCTGAGCACAAAGGGACTTAGGAGACCTAGTTCAGGATTATCTTAAGGTTAACATAGAGGTTCAATTAACAGGGAAATGTAATATTAGCATTCGTTTCAAGAAGGCTGGAATACAAATGCTGGGATGTACTGCTTAGGCTAGATCACATTTGGAATTGAGCAGTTTTGGGCCTTGTATCGAAAGAAGGATGTGCTGGCAGGGAATCCAGAGGAATTTTACAAGTATGATCCCAGGGATTAAGAGCTTGTCAAATGAGGAGTGGTTGGGGTCGCTGGATCTGTATTCAATGGAAATTAAAAGGGAAAAGGGGGATCTGATTGAAACTTACGGAACACTGAGTGACCTTGATAGAGTTGACATGGAGAAGATGTTTCTGTTAGTAGGAGGGACTAGGTTGCAAGGGCACAGCCTTAAAGTGAAGGGGCTACCCTTTAGAACAGAGATGAGGAGGAATTTCTTCAGCCAGAGAGTGATTAATCTATGAAACTCATTTCCACAGAGCCTGCAGAAACCAAATCATTAAGTGCATTAAGACATAGATAAGTTCTTGATTAGTAAGGAAATCAAGAGTTATTGGGAAAAGGCAGAAGAATAGGGTTGAGAAACATATTACCAATCACTGAATGGCAGAACAAACTCAGTAGGCTGAATGGACTAATTCTGCTCCTATTTCTTATGGCCTTCCCAAAGTCATTCTATTAACTACTTACTCCACCCTGTGGAGTCACTCACATTCAGCCCCATTTTACCATGCACCGTTCCCAGAACATCTCACCACTGCTAGGATATGCTGGAAATAACTGGCATCCCTTGTGATGGTGCCGTCTTTAAAAGCCCAGTGTGGACCAAGACAAGCACTGTCAATGATGCACCATCAAGTATGCAGATGATACTAAAGTCAGTGAATAGTGGACAGTGTGGAAGAATGTTGCAGTTTGCAGGGGGACTTGGATAAACTGCAGAATTGGGCTGAGAGGTGGCAAATGGAGTTCAATGCAGATAAATCTGAGGTGACTCACTTTGGCAAGAATAACAGGAAGGCAAAGTACTGGGCCATTGGAAAGATTCTTGTTAGTGTGGATGTGCAGAGGGATCTTGGAGTCCATGTACATAGACCCCTGAAAGTTGCCACCCAGGTTGATAGTGCTGCTAAGAAGGCATATGGTGTGTTAGGTTTCATTCATAGAGGGATTGAGTTCCGGAGCCGCAATGTCATGCTGCAACTATACAAAATGCTAGTGCGGCCGCACTTGGAATATTGTGTACAGTTCTGGTCACTTCATTACAGAAAGGATGTGGAAGCATTGGAAAAGGTGCAGAGAAGATTTACCAGGATGTTGCCTGGTCTGGAGGGAAGCTCTTATGAGGAAAAGCTGAGAGACTTGGGTCTGTTCTCATTGTAAAGAAGAAGGCTAAGAGGGGATTTGATAGCGACATACAAGATGATCAGAGGATTAGATAGGGTAGACAGTGAAAGTCTTTTTTCTCAGATGATGATGTCAGCTCATACCAGGGGGCATAACTACAAATTGAGGGGTGATAGATTTAAGAGAGATGAAAGAGGCAGGCTCTTCATTCAGAGAGTGGTAAGGGCATAGAATGCCCTACCTGCCAATGTAGTTAACTTAGCCACATTAGGGAGATTTAAACAATCCTTAGATAAGCACATGGATGATGATGGGATGGTGTAGGGGTATGAGCTGAGAATAGTTCACATGTCGGTGCAACATCGAGGGCCAAAGGGCCTGTTCTGCACTGTATTGTTCTTTGTTCTATGTTCTAAGTGGCATGACACGTTTCTTGCTTGGCAGCGGTGAGTCACCAATTAAAGGTGATTATTGCTTGTTAAAAGCCTTCATAAATGCACAACCTGACTCATTAATATTCAATTAGCTATCTTATCAAATGCGCCAAAAAAGCTAAACTTCGAGAAATTGCAACATGGAAATCTGAGCGGATACCTGACAATTTCAGCTCAGCACTTGCTCTGTAGAACTTCCATATTAGACACTGGAGGCTGATGTCTCGGGGCATGCTTCATGGACACCAGCCATACAAACCCCACATTCATGGGTATTGGCATCTGATGTTTACCAGCTTCTAATAACCTCCTTGGCACAAGTCTGTTCCACTTACAGTGCATTTCTGCACTTCAACGCTGCACCTTGGGTTGCACCAGCAATGATCATTGTAATGCTGTAGTAAGCACACTCTGTGCTCAGGGATGCACACACCAAACCATGGACTGGACCAGGCTCCAACTCTGGGCTCTTCACTCACCATAATTCATTCTGAGCCTACCACAGCAACCCTGCCTTGCCTGTTTTGCACTTTACTCCATCAGCCAGAGATATTAGTCATTCTGTCCTGCCTTGTCATTTAGCAGAGTCACCAAGTCAGGAAGCTTGTAATGGTTGTTGGCAAGCCTCAGTCAAATAAGGGGTGCTGGTCTTTACTCAGGAGATCCTGACACAGTAAGTCAAAGATGGCATCTGATATCAGTCCAGGGTTAAGACACAGTCAGTAGCAGACAGGCGGGAGGCTGGAAGAACACAGCAAGCCAGCAGCATCAGGAGGTGGAAAAGTTGATGTTTCAGGTGTAACCCTTTTTCAGGACACAGTCAGTCAGTCAGCCACTCAGGGCAGCCAGGTTCACAATGTGGTCCACATAGATGGTGAGGAGCCAAATGTCAGACAGCCATTAAACTGCCTTAATTCTTTCTGTTCTATCGTGGGCTGTTTTCCTCCAAGAATGAGAGAGGGGAAAGTTTTACAAGAAATGGAAGTGGTACAGCTATTACTGTTGGGTGCAACTGATGAGGTGTCCTGAGCTAGTAAAAAGGCAGCGCAGAAGCCTTGCAAAGTTAGTGATGACAGGAGTTGGGTTGAATGAGAGCGAGTGAAGAAAGATATTGCAGTCTAGTAGAACCTGATATGAGACTGGTAGAGCCTGATCCTTGGTAGATGATTGGTACACTGGCAGAGATAGAGTGAGTGGGAAGTTCCTGATGAAGGGCTTTTGCCCGAAACATCGATTTTCCTGCTCCTCGGATGCTGCCTGACCAGCTGTGCTTTTCCAGCACCACTCTAATCACAACTTGGACTTAGCCGAAAAACGTATAATTCAGTCCAAAGAGTCTATTACCCATAAATTGTGATAATTCCAACTCTTTCTGTTTCAGAAGAACATGTAATTTGCCAGAGGCCTGCCTGCCCTGCCCAATTTCCTCCTCCAGTCTGGATAGTGGAAAATGTGGTTTTGGGAAGCCCATTAGGAGCATAAACAAGAAAGCCAATAGAATAAAACATGAAGTACAGCCAAGTTTATATTAGCCTTAAGCATGATCATGAAGAAAAACGTGAAAGCTGACGAGAAAGAAATCATGCAAGCTATCATTAATTTACTACTGCTGAGTTTTTGCATTTCCTGATTCAAAAGTAGTCCTTAATTGTTTGATGAAACACTTCACACCGATAGATACCCAAATTAAATTTATGTTTTCTTCATCAAGGTCTTGGAAGTTTTCACACTCTGTTTATTATGGAACATTTGAGGAAAGATTTTAAGTTTTGCATTGAAAAATTCCTTGGATACGATATCCTCGGAGTCCTGCTATGTATTTGAATATTCTGTGGAACACGAAATTCCAATTCCCTTTTTCATGAGATCTAGTCCCTGGCCAAAATGCACAGGTCATCCCATTTGCTGGGTTGGAGTGAGTCACCAGGACCTGCAAGGATGCTTCTACAGTGCTTGCCTTGATATGTCTTTGAAAAGCAAAGCTGTCCCCAGAGCATTTTCAAGCTTAAAATGAAGCCTTATTTTAAAGAACTTTGGATTCAAATGGCTCCATATTCCACTGACAAAGCTTAAGCAACGTCTTCTGAGACTGGTCACTAAAGTCCGTGTAAATTTTTGGTTTTTCTTTAAACATTACTTAGCACAGCTCTCAGCAGATGAGAAATCTGTTGAAAATAAGAAAACAGCAGTTAAAATGCAGTCAATAGCCTAAAGGTTCACTCATGTTCTGCTGTGACACTGGGGCATGACAATATTAAAAACATAAGACATCATCTTTGTAGGATCAAGTGTGCATCAAATCTTGATTACAAGTATCCAGCAGTGCTCAGTCTTTGGCCCTGAGTAATATAATGGATCATTTACCATCACTGCAGCTGTTTTAGATACTCCTGCCAGGAAGTCTGCTGTCATGGTATGCCATACTTAGCTGTCTTGTGCCATTCTCAGGTATTCACTATACTCCATCCGCAATCATTCTGTGACATCCATCATCAAACTATACCTAGGTTTACCTCTCTTTTAATGCCCCATACTTTGCCCTCCAGAAAAGATCTCAGCTCTAAACAAAGGACCAAAATACTGACATTTTCTTTCCTGGATGTTACTTATCAGAAAAAAACCCAAAATTGTGAATGCTGGAAGTCAGAAACAAAAACAGAAATTGCTGGATAAACTCAGCAGGGGCTTCGTGCGTGGAGAGAAACAGAATTAAAGTTTTGGGTCCAGTGACCCTTCTTCAGGAATGTTCTGCATCTGCTGCAACAGAAATATAGCAAGATTAATAAAGTGGCCTGTAGAGTTGATACCTTAAGAAGTATGTGGATGACACACAGATCTACGCACCCTTCCACCCTTTCCACCGGGTCTGCATTGTCAGACTGCTTACCCAACATCTATTACTGAATAAGCAGAAAATTCCTCCAAGGAAATATTTGGATAACTGAAACAATTGTCTTCAGTTCCTGCCACCAGCCCTGTGACTTTGGCACTGATTACATTATCCCCCTGGAAATGGCTTGAGGCTGAACAGTCTATCTGGCTCAAAGATGGCACTGAATTTCAAAGATAACATAATTGCACATTTACTAAGGCGAGTCCCAACTTCACAACATCACGCATTTCCACTCCTGCTTCAGCTCTTCTGCTGCTGAGACTTTGTTCCCTCCAGATAACTATTTTAATACACTCCCAACTGACTTCTGACATCTTACCCTCTGCAAGCGTGAAGTCAGCCAAAACTCCATTCCCAGTGTCCTAACTTGGACTACGTACTTTTCATCCACGTGCTTGTAATCAGTCACAGACTTCCAGTTTAGCAACAACACAGTTTTAAAATTCTCATTCATATTTTCAATTCCCTCCATGACCCATCTCCTCCCTTTCTCTGTGAGTTCCTCCAGCCCTACAACACTCAAAAATATCTACACTCATTTGATTCTGGCTCTGCTGCTTTCCAAATTTTAATTGCTCCAACATTGATGGCCATATTTTTGGCTGCCAAGCACTGGAATTCGCTCCCTAAATATTAGGATCTTTCTACCTCTGTTTCCTTCTTCTAGGCAATCCTTAAATATTCCACTTTTCATCAAACATTTGGCTAATTATTCTAATATGGATTGCTGCTTTATTTGGTTTCATATTGCCTCTGTGAATCATCTTGAGGCATTTTATTAGATTCAAGGTAATATATAAATGCAAGTTGTTTTGTTAATTTATGTGAAAATAAAACATTGTTCTCCTCCAGTGTCAAAACAGAAAGAGGTTGCTTTGAGTTTGACTCAGTTCACCATTTCGCCCTTCGATGTAATGTTTTGATTTGATGTACTGTAGCTCTAAATAGTATCGCATTGTACATTCTTATCATCAAACCAAAGAGTGTTTTGAATAGAAGCTGTCACCACACTTTCCTGGCTGATAGAAGTTACTGCTAATAAAAGAATTTTATGTCCACAGATGTCTCAATCCTCTGGCATAATACCTTCACACAAAAGTTGGGCTTTTCCTCAGTGAGTAGCAATCAGATAGCCAAAGCCTTCAGCTGACAATTTGTTCTCAATGGAGAGATGAATCATTCAGCTGTTGATCTGAGACAAGACAATAGGAGGAAGAAATAGTTGTGCAAAACATCTCTGAAACCCTTGCAAACAACTGGTTGAATGGCATGCAGATCCAACAGAAAAATGAGTAGTCATTCCTCTGTTTTTTTAATGGATGTCAGCATTATCAGTTAGGCCAGCATTTATTGTCTAACCCTAATAGTCAGAGGGCAGTTAAGAGTCAACCACACTGTTGTGAGTCTGGAGTCACCAGAACCCGTAAGGATGGAGGATTTCTTTCCCTCAAGGACATTAGTGAACCAGTTGAGCTTTTAGAACAGCGGTTGCATAGTTGCCATGATGCAGATGCTTTAATTCCAGATTTATATTGAATTTAAGTTTTATCATCTGCTACGGATTTGAATTCATGTCCCCAGAGTATCAACATCCAGTGACATCACTACATTTTCACATTCCTTACAGTAGTTGGAGCTTCAAATTACACCCTTGATTTTAACAATCAATATATTTTGGATGAATTTTATGGTCCCCCAACCAACACATTTGAAAGCTGGGGGTGGGGAGCAGTGTGTCACTAGCTCACTTGTTTTGAGGCCTATTGAGACACTTGAATAATCAATTAATGGATACTTAAGGGCCTTATTCTGCCTGTGCCACTACTTTATAGGGGAAGGGGATAGCAAAGGCAAGGTAGGCAGCTCAACAACTTACACTCCTTAAATACCAAAGGATTTAGTGATAGAACTTCCGAGATGCTGTGGGCAGTGGAGGACATTACTCCATATTTGGCAAGTAAATGTGATGAAGGACTCTAATGAATATCTTGGAATGTTTCATGGTTTCTGTGGGTCTGGAATGGGAAAGGGGGCAGCCGCTCTCTTTTTGATATAATGTGTTGGTCACCCAGCTAGAGTGGCACCTTCACCACATTTGCACACATTGTGTGACCCGGGCGGTGGAGGAGTATACGATAAGCTTGTACCAGTCTTAAGGGAGGTCTCCACTATCGTCTGGACAGAGTGTACCACATCATCCTGGCATGCTGAGCTCAACACAATTGAAGCAGGCAAATAGGCAATAGATGCTGACGAGCCAGGGGAATGGGAGCAGTCATCCAAGGAGAATGTTGAGGACAACGAGGAAGAGGAAATCTTCTTGTGGATGACAGAGTTCAGCTGCATTGGGCACTACAAGTCAAACACCCAGTTCCTGTAGACGTGAGCTGGATGCAGAAGACCATCACGGATTGTCAAGCTCATGCTTCCAGCATTTGTTTTGCACTGTGACTATCAACTACAGCCTGTATTTATTTCCTTGTGTTCCATTTTGCTTGCTGTCAATAAAAGCTCAGGTTTGCACTTGTCCAACTGTTTGCCTGATAGTATATAATGGTCCCCTTTTGAAAAATTATAAGATTCACATGACCAGTGGGAACACACTAGCAGTAACTCACAGAGGGTGTTTAGGCAGAATGTAGCTAAGGGCAAGTAAACTACATGGCCTGGTAGTTAACCAGTGACTAGAGTGAGAGGATGATGTCAAGGAGAGTCAGCTAAGTTATAAGACCATAAGATGTCAGAGCAGATGTAGGCCATTCGTCCCAACAAGTTTGCTCCATTGCTATGGGCCATGATTTGTATGGCTTTGTGGCTGCTGCATCGTAATGCTGCTGAAGAGTTGCAATGCTCCATTGTCCTTGTCTGGGTGCACAGTGATATCTCAAAGATGTTGCAGGCATAAGGGATGTCGGTCTTTTGGCAGACATTCACTGAATTGAGACTTTTTCTGGGAATGGTGTGTTGTAAAATGGGGATGAAATTGGATATGCGGAGCACCATAGGAGTGGGCTACATAGTTCATGGGTCACATTTGGTATGATACAGTGAAAAATCTCAGTGGCCTTGCGTCAAGGATCCTTCCAGAAAAACCTGACACATTTCACACTTAGCCAAATATAACGTAATATTTAGCTCCTAGCATTTTGTGTGTTCATCAAGATAATGGGTGCCACTGACAGGAAATGTGACATCTTCCATTTTTGACACCAGAATGAGCATTAGTACTCCCAGATCAAGAGAATCAAAAGTTTCATATCAATTGTGTTATTTATCTTCTGTCCTATGCTTAGCTGAAAATCTGCATACTTATTGTAAGTGTGACAATTTTCTATTTTATCAGATGGCCTATAGCCTCTCTTAATAGAAAGTCAATGTTCCCATGTTTTAATAACTAATATAAACCTTAAATTTATAACAAGATAAAATGTTGCATTTTATTGGGTGCCGAATTCCCCAACCTCCCATTCAAAACGTGGTCCTGAGCTCCCCCACCTGAAACCCAGCAGTCCTGCATTGATGCTTACTCGCCTTCATTGTTCCAGATTAGGCCTTCCATCTCCATCTGAGAGTAATCCCTGCTCTAGAGAGGTGCTGGCCAATTTGAGTGGCAGGCAGCACAGTCATCACTGCAGCAGCAAGATCAAGTGGCAGTCACTACTAGCATTGGCTGTTCCTAAGAAGTGATAGAGCCTGGACTGCAAGTTATAATGGGAATTTTGGACAGGTATATTTGGCAGATGCCATTGAGGTAGGAGAGAGAATTGATGAGGGACTGAGTTTGAATGCCTTGGGTAAAGACAATGTTAAAAGGAGAATACCAATGGACATAGAGGGCCTCCAAAATGAGGGACACGTAAACAATCCTTTATCTAAAATCCTTGTGGCCAGTTGTTTCTCGGAATTCGGAATTTTTCAGTTTTTGGAATATATGAAATTTTCACAGTGAAATAGAACAAAGAACGAAGAAAATTTACAGCCCAGGAACAGGCCCTTCGGCCCTCCAAGCCTGAGCCAATCCAAATCCATTGTCTAAACCTATCGCCCAATTCCTAAGGATCTGTATCCCTCTGCTCCCCACCTATTCATGCATCTGTTCAGATGCACCTTAAATTAATCCACTGTCCCTGCCTCTACTACCTCTGCTGGCAACGCGTTCCAGGCACCCACCACCCGCTGTGTAAAGTATTTTCCGCGTGTATCCCCCTTAAACATTTCACCTCTCACCTTAAACACGTGACCTCTCGTTATTGAATCCCTCACCCTGGGAAAAAGCTTGTGTCTATCCACCCTGTCTCTACCCTTCATGATTTTGTAGACCTCAATCAGGTCCCCCCTCAATCTCCTTTCTTCTAATGAAAATAATCCTAACCTACTCAACCTTTCTTCCATACCAGGCAACATCCTTGTAAACATTCTCTGCACCATCTCCCAAGCATCCACATCTTTTTGGTAATGTGGTGACCAGAACTGTACATAGTATTCTAAATGCGGCCGAACCAAAGACTTGTACAATTTTAACATGACTTGCCAGCTCTTATACTCAATACTCCATCCAATGAAGGCAAGCATACCATATGCCTTCTTGACCACTCTACCCACCTGTGCAGCCACCTTCAGGGTACAATAGACCTGAACTCCCAGATCTCTCTGCTCATTAACTTTTCCCAAGGTCTTCCGTTTGCAGTATAGTTCACTCTAGAATGAGACTTCCCAAAATGCATCACCTCACATTTGCCTGGATTGAATGCCATCTGCCACTTCTCCGCCCAACTCTCCAGTCTATCTATATTTTCCTGTATTCTTTGACAGTCCCAATGCTTTCTGCTACTCCACCAATCTTCATATTATCTGCAAACTTACTGATCAGACCAACAATGCCCTCTTCCAGATCATTTATGTATATCACAAACAACAGTGGCCCCAACACTGACCCCTGTGAAACACCACTGGTCACCTTTCTCCATTTCGAGAAACTCCCTTCAACTACTACTCTCTGTCTCCTGTTGCTCAACCAGTTCTTTATCCACCTAGCTAGAACACCCTGCACACCATGTGACTTCGCTTTCTCTATTAGTTTACCATGGAGAACCTCATCAAACACCTTACTAAAGTCCATGTATAAGACAGCTACAGCCCTTCCTTCATCTATCAATTTGGTCACTTCCTCAAAGAACTCCATTAAATTGGTAAGGCACGATCTCCCCCACACAAAACCATGTTGCCTATCTCTGAAAGCCCATTCTTTTCCAAATATAAATCGATTCTATCCCTCAGTACCTTCTCCAGCAACTTTCCCACCACTGATGTCAGGCTCATTGGCTTGGAGTTACCTGGAATATCCCTACTACCCTTCCTGTACAGAGGGACAACATTAGCAACCCTCCAGTCCTCCAGCACTTCGCCTGTGTATAAGGATTCTACAAAGATATCTGTCAGGGCCCCGGCTATTTCCTCTCTCGCCTCCCTCAGCAACCTGGGATAGATCCCATCGGTCCTGGGGATTTGTCCACCTTAATATCCTTTAGCCTACCCAACACATCTTCCCTCCTTATGTCAACATGATCCAGAGTAAACAAACTTCTATCTTGAATCTCAACATTCATCATGTCCCTCTCCTCAGTGAACACTGATGCAAAGTAATCATTGAGAATCTCACCCATTTTCTCACACATCTTCCCTCCTTACGTTAACATGATCCAGAGTAAACAAACTTCTATCTTGAATCTCAACATTCATCATGTCCCTCTCCTCAGTGAACACCGATGCAAAGTAATCATTGAGAATCTCACCCATTTTCTCAGGTTCACCCACAACCTTCCTTCCTTATCCTTTAGTGGACCAACCCTTTCTCTTGTTACCCTCTTGCTTCTTATATATAACCAAAGGTCTTGGGATTCCCCTTAACTCTGCTCGCTAAAGTTATTGCATGACTCATTTTATTCCACTTGATTCCTCCTTTAAGATTGATCCTACTCTCCCGATATTCCTCCAAGGCCCGTTCTGTTCTTAGCTGCCTGGACCTTATGTACACTTTCCTTTTCCTCTTGGCTAGTCGTACAATTTCGCCTGTCATCCACAGTTCATGAATCTTGCCTTTCCTATCCCTTACTTTCAAAGGGACATGTCTATCCTGCACTATCTTCAACCTATCTTGAAAGCCTCCCACATATCAAATGTGGTCTTCCCTTCAAACAGCTGCTCCCAATCCACATTTCCCAGCTCCTGCCGAATTTTGATATAATTGGCCTTGACCCAGTTTAGTACTCTTCCCTTAGGACCACTCTCATCTTTATTTATGAGTATTCTAAAACTTATAAAATTGTGGTCACTATTCCCAAAGAAATCCCCCACTGCAACTTCTACCACCTGGCCTGGTTCATTCCCCAACACCAGATCCAATATGGCCCCTTCCCTCATCGGACTATTGACTCACTGCTCTAGAAAACTTTCCTGAATAATCCTTACAAGTTCTGCCCCATCCAGACCTCTGACACTAAGTGTATCCCAGTCAACGTTGGGAAAATTAAAATCTCCCATCACCACCACCCTGTTGCCTCTACATCTTTCCATGATCTGTTTATCTATTTGTTCTCCTACCTCACACTCATTGTTGGGAGGTCTGTAGTACAGCCCCAACAATGTAACGGCACCCTTCTTATTTCTCAGCTCTACCCATAATGCCTCACTGCTCAAGCCCTCGATATTATCCTCCTTTAGCACAGCTGTGATATCATCCCTGACCAGCAATACAACTCCTCCCCCCCTGTTCCTTTCCTCGCTGTCCTGTCCGAAGCATCTATATCCTGGAATGTTTAGTTGCCAATCATGCCCTTCCTTCAATCAAGTCTCTGTGATCGCAATAACACCATACTCCCAGGCACCAATCCAAGCCCGAAGTTCATCTGCCTTACCCACTAAATTCCTTGCATTAGAGTATATGCACGTCAGGCCGCCAGTTCTTTTGCGTTCATCTGCCCTCTCCCCTTGGTAATGTTAGCTTCATGATTCTTACAGTCTCTAGTTTCCACCTCACTGTCTGCTAGTTTTCTCATCTGGTTCCCAGCCCTCTGCCACATTAGTTTAAACCCTCCCCAACAGCAGTACCAAAAACTCCCTGAAGGACATTAGTTCCAGTCTTGTTCAGGTGTAGACCATCCAATTTGTAATAGTCCCACATTCCCCAGAACCGGTCCCAATGTCCAACAAATCTGAACCCCTCACTCCTACACCATCTCTCAAGCATTGCGTTCATCCTGCCTATTTTTCATTTCTACACTGGCTAGCACATGGCACTGGTAGCAATCCCGAAATCATTACCTTTGAGGTACTCCTCTTTAACTTCTCTCCTAGCTCCCTGGATTCTACTTTCAGGACCTCATCTCAATTTTTACTTATATCATTGGTGCCCATATGCACCACAACAATTGGCTGTTCACTCTGCCATTTCAGAATGCTCTGCAGCTGATCAGTGACATCCCTGACCCGAGCACCTGGGAGGCAACATACCATCCGGGTGTCTCGTTTTCAGCCACAGAACCCCTATCTACTCCCCTTGCAATAGAATCCCCTACGACTATGGTCCTACGAGTCTTTTTCCCACCCTTCTGAACAGCAATACCTGCCTCGGTGCCATGATCCTGGCAACTGCTGCCTTTCCCTGGTGAGCCATCTCCCCCAACAGTATCCAAAATGGTATACCTGTTTTGGAGGGAGGTGACTGCAGGGGACACCTGCACTGCTTTCCTACTCTTTCTCTGCCTTTTGTTTTTAAAAATAAAAAACAATTACCTAACAGCAGACACATGTGTGAATAGCGTGTGCGCTGAGACGCAATTGACACCTGCCAGTACTAGGCCGCACCGTCACGTCACATCTGAGTGCTGTGGTTCGAGTGGATGTGGAGTTGGGTCACCTGTTTTGCCAAAATGACGTTCCACACTCCACGATAAAAAGATTTCAGACTTCGGAGCTTTTCGGATTTTGAAATTTTAGATAAAGGTTTGTGTACCTGTATTTCCAATTTCCTTTTTAATTTAATATTCATTCAAAGGATGTGAGCATTGTTGGCCAGTTTGGAAACTACTGCCTGTCCCTAATTGCCCAGAGGGCAGTTAAGAGTCAACCACATTGCCGTGCGTCCAGAGTACATATAAGCCAGTAGTTTCTTTTACTAAAGACATTAGATGCGTTTCACATTACACTATCTGCCACATTGGGATTTGAACATAAGACGCAAGAAGGTTATCTGGGTCTCTGGATTAATAAGTCTGGCAATAAAACCACTAGACACGTACAACATTGTCCAAAAGGGGGCCATCGCATATTGGTACACAGCTAGACAATTCCAATTCATCGAACTTTGCCTCCAGATGTACTCCCTGTACCCTGAATCCTGATATTACTCCTTAATGTTGCTCCTCTATGCCCTCCGTGAGTGCCATGGTGGTGGTGACTGCCAATACTGCCCTCTGAAGATGTCCTGCCTCTGTTTTACCATGCAGCCTGACTTCTCCACACTTTTTGCAGTGATCCCCCCACAGTGCCTCTTCAAGCATCCCTTGTACTCTCCTTAGTGATCAATGGATAGACTCACAGGGCTTTATTCACCCCAGAACTCTGACTAACTTCAATGATCAGCCCCTAAACATGATTGGCCTAACCCCTGACCACTTTCTTTGCAGCTGCTCAACTGATGGTAGTGATTCGCCGACTGCTGCTGTTGGCCCAACAGAACAGACCATTGCCCACCTCCCAAGACTGCAATTGGACATATTCCCGAACGGCGAGGGTCTCAAACTGACAACTGACCACTGCTAAGCCCCTGGACTCTGTGTGGATTGTGCCCTTGCTGAATGGTACTGAGAACTCCTGACGAACAGCAATCCCCACCCCCACTTTGACTAAACTGATGACTAACCATCACAACTTTCTGACATGACCATTTGGTTTAATATGCATGCAGTGTGTTTGCTGCACACACAGCTGGCAATAGGTGTTTCTTTAATAAATTAGTGCACCGTACAGCAAGATGTTTCCCCACCCCTGGCAGATTCCTACTGACAAGCAGCAGCCCTGTCTGTGTAACTGCGCATCATCACTGCATTACTGATAGCCTTTGGCTCCTTCTGAAGCGCCAACTCATTAACAGGCATGGTATGACAAGGTAAGGTTGGGATGCTACAATATACATGTAGGCGCACAATGAGTAAGCAGCTCTGAGATGCAGCATGCTCCAATCTGTGAGCTTGGTGCCCGTCCCTATGCACATTGTGTCCTCCCAGCAATCTTTCAACATTAGTTGCTGGTGTTTATGCTGAAGCATAAACTTGCAATGCAAGTTTATGCTTCATGAGTAGCCTGCAACTGGATCAGAGAGATACCATGACAGTTGTGAGGAGTTGGCATATGCAGGACCTAATATCCATAGATGAGGGTTGCATGCAGCCAGAGACTGTGCATTGTACCTTAGGGTGATGTTTGGTGCTGAGCAACATGGAAGCTGTCTGCAGTCCGTCCTGAGCTGAACTCACCAGGTACCTAATCTGATTTCCATATCAAGATTTCTTGATGTCGAGCTTGTTTGGCATGTTTGGAAAGATAGAAAGCTGAATATTCATCAGACCAGTTGACCTGTTATTGCTCACAATCAATAACCCCCTCAACTGGCAACACACCACTGCCTAACAAGAAACTCACATCAGCTCTTGGTGAAAGCATAAAAGATGCAGCAAGGTCTTCATGATGTCAAGAAAGGCCTCACTGGACTTCTCATCCAATTCTTAAAAATGTGTTGCTGGAAAAGCGCAGCAGATCAGGCAGCATCAAAGGAGAAGGAGAATCGACGTTTCGGGCGTAAGCCCTTCTTCAGGAATGAGGAGGTGTGCAAAGCAGGCTAAGATAAAAGGTAGGGAGGAGGGTCTTGGGGGAGGGGCATTGGGAATGCGATAGGTGGAAGGAGGTTAAGGTGAGGGCGATAGGCCGGAGAGGGGGTGGGGCGAAGAGGTCGGGAAGAAGATTGCAGGTCAAGAAGGCGGTGCTGAGTCTGAGGGTTGTGACTGAGAAAAGGTGGGGGGAGGGGAAATGAGGAAGCTGGAGAAATCTGCATTCATCCCTTGTGGTTGGAGGGTTCCTAGGCGGAAGATGAGTCGCTCTTCCTCCAGGCGTCATGTTGCCATTGTCTGGTGATGGAGGAGGCCAAGGACCTGCATGTCCTTGGCGGAGTGGGAGGGGAAGTTAAAGTGTTCAGCCATGGGGCGGTTGGGTTGGTTGGTACATCTTTGTAAATGGTACATTGCTACCACTGCGTGTCAGTGGTAAAGGGATTGAATATTGGAAGTGGCAGATGGATGTCAATCAAGTAGGCTGCTTTATCCTGGATGTTGTCAAGCTTCCTGACTGTTAATGTGGCTGGACTCATCCAGGCAAGTGGGGAGTATTCCATCACACTCCTGACGTGCCTGTAGAAGATGGAGAGGCCTTGGGAAGCCAGGAGGTAAATTAAACAAGTAAGTACGGTTATCTCTGATCTGCTCTTGCAGCCACAGTATGTACATGATTGGTTCAGTTTAATCTGGTCAATGATAACCCTTCATTCTCTTCAGTAACAAAGGTGATGGTTAGCTTCTGTCTTTTAAGAGATAATCATTACCTATCATGTGCATGGTACAAATGTTACTGGCCATTTATCAGTCCAAGCCAGGAAGCTGTCCAATTCTTGTTGCAAATAGACACAGATTTCTCAAGTATTTGAGGTGTTTCAAATGATGTTGAACATCGTGTAATTATCAGTGAGCATTCCATTTCTATTCTTATAGTAGAGGGAATGTCACTGGGGAATCAGTTGAATATGGGTGGGCCTGGAACTCCATCCTGATGAACTCCCATTCTAATGTTCATTGCTGTATTATGTGCTTGCAGCCTGCTGTTTTGCTTTATGCTCCTTGACAATTTAATTTCATAGTCGAAAAGGGTGGTGCTGGAAAAGCACAGCAGGTCAGGCAGCATCTCAGGAGCAGGAGAGTCGATGTTTCCATCTTCATCTCCACCGACTGACTCAACACGGACATCTATTTCAAACCCACCAACTCCCACAGTTGCCTTGACCACACTTCGCCCTACCCTTCCTCCAAAGAAAACGCAATCCCTTACTCGTAATTTCTCCACCTCGGCCTTATCTGCTCCCAGGAGGAGCAATTCCACTCCAGGACATGCCAGATGATCTCCTATTTCAGGCACTGAAATTTCCCCTCCAACATGGTCAACAATGCCCGCCAGCGCATCTCCTCCACTTTCTGAACTTCAGCCCTCAAAACCCACACCTCCAACTGCAACAAGGAAAAAAACCGCCCTGGTCCTCACCTTCCACCCCACTAATCTTCGGGTACAACTCATCATCTTCCGCCATTTCTTCCATCTACAATTAGACCCCACCACTAGAGATATATTTCCCTCCCAACATCATCTGCATTCTGCAGAGACCATTCCCACTGCAACTCCCTTATTAAGTCCCTAACCCCCACCAACCCAATCTCCACTCCCAGCACCTTCACTTGCTGCTGCAGCAGGTGTACAACCTGCGCCCACACCTCCCCCCTCACTTCCATTCAAGACCCCAAAGGATCTTTTCACATCTGTCAGAGATTTTCTTGCACATCCACCCATCTCATCTACTGCATCTGTTACTCTCGATGTGGTCTCCTCTACATTGGAGAGACAGGATGCCAACTCATGGAGCATTTCAGGGAATACCTCTGGGACATACACACTAAACAATCCCATCATCCTGTGGCTGACCATTTCAACTCCCCCTCTCAGTCCCCCAAGGGCATGCAAGTGCTGGGCCTCCTTCACAGACAATTCCAAGCCACTTTCCATCTGGAGGAAGAACACCTCATCTTCTGCCTTGGGACATTTTAACCACATGGCATCAATATCGACTTCACTAGTTTCCACATCTCCTCTCCCCCACCTCATCCCAGGACCAACCCTCCAAAGCGGCACTGCCCTCTTGACATGTCCCATATGTCCATCACCCTTCCCACCTATCCACTCCACACTTTCCACCGACCTATCACAATCACCTCCTACCAGCATCCACCTATCGCCTTCCCAACTACCTTCACCATAGTCTCACCTTCACGCTCCTATTTATCTCATATCCCACCACCCCCCTCCACATTCCTAACGAAGGGCTCCATCCAAAACGTTGATTTTCGTGCTCCTCGGATGCTGCCTGACCTGCTGTGCTTTTGAAGCATCACACTCTTTGACTCTGATCACCTACATCTTCAGCCCTCACTTCCTCCCAATTTAATTTCATCGGCCATTTTATTCGGCTCCATGGCATTGTCCTCTCAACACTACACAAGCACTTTTATGGCCTCCAAAATGGTATCCTCAGCACACATGTAGACTTCTGATCTGGTTGCCTCAGCAGCCCATGCAGATTGTGTCCACTGGAAGTATGCAGAGTAATCCAATTGTGATGTCAATCACTGATTTAATGATAGCACTGTTCATTTAGAAGTTTAATATTACAACTAGTGGCAGCACAGTGGCACAGTGGTTAGCACTGCTGCCTCACAGTGGCAGAGACCCGGGTTCAATTCCTGCCTCAGGCGACTGACTGTGTGGAATTTGCACATTCTCCCTGTGTCTGCGTGAGTTTCCTCCGGGTGCTCCGGTTTCCTCCCACAGTCTAAAGATGTGCAGGTCAGGTGAATTGGCCATGCTAAATTGCCCGTAGTGTTAGGTAAGTGTAGGGGTGTGGGTCGGTGTGGACTTGTTGGGCCGAAGGGCCTGTTTCCACACTGTAAGTAATCTAATCTAGTGCCTGTGGCACACTGGTTAGGTCCCAATGCCTGGATTCAAATCTCACCTGCTGATAAGTTTGGGTATCTCATCACACATCTGAACAGATTGATTTTATAGAAGAATCTGCCACTTACACCTTCGTTTCACGCTTCACAGATGAACATGTGTCAAGCCTTTCAATTTCAAGGAGTCCTCAACTAATTGCTGATTGATATTTTCTGGCTGTTGCTATGATTATTAGAAGGGTTTAGTGGTTTCCAGAGTTATTCAAATTTACTTTGAAACGTGTCCTGCTTTCAAGGTTTCTATTTAAATCACTTGCTCCTATTCACAAGCACAGCCATATGTATCCACCTTGAAGAACAGGGAGAATGAGCAGACATAACAAAGGGCAGGACAAACAGGTGGAAGAAGGAGATGTAAGAACAGTGGAAGCCATTATATACCTTAGATCTTCAGGAAGCAATTCCCTCATCTAGAGTCTGCTTCATGCTAAACAATCTCATTTGTCATTAGTTACATTGTGATCAGCTAAGGAGAAAGCAAAGTAGAAAGAGGAGGAGGTGAAGGATGGAAGAGACAGGGGACGAATCAAAAAACATAGAGTCATAGAGTTACAGAGATGTACAGCATGGAAACAGACTATGCAAACTTGTCCATGCCAAGTTAATCCCAACCTAATGTAGTCCCACCTGCCAGCACCCGGTCCATATCTTCCTCTTTCAGACTGGACTATATGTAATTGGCTCATCTGACTGTATAAAGGAAAAATGAGGACTGTAGATGCTGGAGCTCAGAGTCAAAAACTATGGCTTTGGAAAAGCACAGCCGATCAGGCAGCATCCAAGAAGCAAAAGAATCAACATTTTGGGCATAAGCCCTTCATCAGGAAAGTGACAAAGCCTGACAAAAGGCTTGTGACCAAAAAATTGATTCTCCTGCTCCTCGGATGCTGCCTGATCAGCTGTGCTTTTCCAGTGCCACACTTTTAGACTCCCATGCCTGTAAATCAACCTCAATTCTCATTCACTAATAGTCCTGTATTTTACCTTCCCTCTGTTACCAAGTCATAGCAATATTCACCTTGTCTGTGGCCACATTACAAATTCTAAAGCCATTACATTGTAAACATTCCAAAACTATGTTGCATACAAATATCAATTTAACACCTTTGTGTAGACTATGGTGTTAAGTGTTTACAAACAATTTCTTTATGTGTGGAAGAAATCTTCAAATGTAGACCAAAATGATTGGTAAGGAAATGATTACATGTCAGGGGAACATTAGTCAAAATTATTTTTATTTGACTTTTCTGTACTGTTCTTTTAATCAGTTTGAATCTTCACAAAAGTCATTTAGCCCAATAACCTATTTGCAGTATGTTCCTTTCATTTCAAGTTATTCATTCACTCCGATTTGTTACTTGTTGTTAGCTCCAAATATATTTTATAAAATAAGTGACATTCATACATTCTTCATCTGTTAATTTTCTCCCTCCTCTCTCTTCCTGAGGAAATTGACTCCTTCCCGGATTATTTTTCTACAGATACTGAGCTTTTTTTCTGGTGTCTCACATAATCATGTTTTTATAGAAATATAAACAGTAAGTAACAACAATCTAATTCATGTGTTTGAGACCTCACAGATAAGTCTGATTTGGGTCATAGCAGAGGGTCACTAGATTTGTTTTCATGAGTTGGACACACAATTGATTTCTTGCGTCCATATTTTATTAGCCATAATTCAGTCATAATCCTCTTGCTTTTGGGTCAAAGGATTTTAGATTCCAGTTCAATGTCAGAGATTTGAGTATATAATCCTAGCTAACACATCAGTGAAGTCAGAGATACCAACTTTCAGATTAATTGTTCAACTAAGCACCTCCTGTCTTCTCAGGCAATTGTATATGACCCATAGCGATGTTTATAGAAGATATCTCATTAGTGTCTTGGTCAATATTTAGCCTTCAAATAACATAATTAAAATAGATTATACCAACATACTTTGTGAACAATTATAGCAACCAAAGTGCTGACACTGATTTGTCTTGTAAGAAGTTGGACCGAAGGGTCTGTTTCAGTGCTGTACATTTCTATGACTCTATGACTCCAAGTATATCCAATATTTGTGGAGGTTGTCCCTCCTGTGAAAAGACATATTATCTCTCCTGGCACTGGACATCTGGTTCAGAGCAAATTTGCATCATGAAAATTTTATTTAGTCAGCTCAAAGCAGTGGATTTCAGTTTCAATAACATCTATCTTGAAACTTGAAAGATTACCAAACAATGCTGTTGATATGTTGTAAAATCTTGAATACCAAAGAAAATAAACTTCTGAAAACATGTTAAACAAAATACTTTGTCTGATTTATTGAAATACCATATTTATTTTAAGAATACTGCTAAGAATGTTCTTTAGTTTTGCAGAGTTTCCCAAGACTATTATTCACTCAACACCCTGACATTCTCTTTCTTAAATATGCTGGCTAACAAGAAGATCAAATCTCAGTATAATATTTCTGGTAATTTATACAACAAGATCAAAATGGGACATTTGAATATAAAGTACTCAAATGGACAAAACTAGTAGATTCATAAAGTGAAATGCTTGACAATTGATCAAAATTGGAGCTATATAAGGGTAGTAATATATTTTGCTGCTCATCAAAGATATAATGGAATACAATGTTTTCCATTTCATGAATTTAGCATTATAATTAACCTCTCCCAGATGGTATAGTACAATCAAAAACATAGTAAAGCTCCTTTGCTAAGCCCCCAAATAATGTTCCAAAAGCCAAGATATTTGTTGAAGGGGTTATGGATTTTTATATTACGGCAGGGTTCTACCTATAGCTCCAGAACCAAATGCAGCTCATTAATGATGCCTGTGTGAATCACCTCAATTAACCAAGTCAATTTTTACTGTAATTAAATAGCTAGTTTATTTTTTTTTATTTCTGTTAGTCATATTTGTGAGGAAATACAATTCAACAATGTTTTTAAAAAAGTCTTTAAAATGTTGTAGAGTTCAGTCTTTGTCTTGGTTTATTTTGAGTAAATGGATTTTGGTTTTTAAGATCTCACATTTGTTGACTAAATTTAGAAATGACTCTTCCTGTTATTAATGTATCCAATCCCTGCCACATCTAAGAATCATTGAATGGTTACAGAACAAAGGAGATCATTTGGCATCTTCTATCTGCACCAGGTCTCTGAATTAATCATTTATTTATGCTACTCTCTTAATTCTACAAATGTTTCCTCTCAGAGAGATGTCCACAGTGGTTTCCATATGGTAGTATCATTTTGTGAAATTTTTTTTTGAAGATCGTCAGAGCTTCATTGGTGATGTGTTGGATCCTTTGCAGTAGTGGAGCTCCAATGTTGATTGTAGATTTTCATTTTGTTGAAAACCACCTTAGAGGCAGTGACAACTCCTTGGGTATCCATCGTAGCACGTTAAGCAAAGATGATCTCCCTCATAAATACTGTGCCAACAGCTGTTGAGATTCAATGGTCAAATTTATAAAATGCTGGAGAGGCAAATGGATGACCTGGGGAGATTCTGATAGCAGGCTTTAAACATGTAACTAGTTGTATGAATTTGTTCCCACACCAGATTAATTGCCACACTGATTCCTGGTTACCAGCCGGGCACAGCAGGAAGGAAATGACTGGAGATACTTTTCACAGGATGATAAGCACATGACTTAGCCAATTTCTTGTGAGGACTGAAGACGTTTAAGTTAAGGGACTGCAGGATTAGGAGCTAAGTTCTGGTGCCTGTGAAGACTTCCTCATGACCCTTGAACAACAGTCATGACCCAAAACAATAAGTTGCTGCACCAAAGTTAGGTTAAGGCACTTGCTTTAGTAAACAGAAAACTGGCATCTCATTTACACTTTTCACTGTAGTACATGAATAGACATAGCATCAATTAGATAGGAGACACCAAACATCTTACATCCTCACCAAGTATAAATATCAGCGAAGCAACCAACACCAGCACATCCACAAAATAATAGAGCAATCCATTTTTGCCTCGATGTTTGAATGTAAAATGGAGTTGTATTTACATGGGGGAAATACCAATGTAGCAGGCAATGGTTTAATTTGCATGGTCAGTGTTTTGCTGCTTCAACAGAGCTTCTTATTTATGGGATCACAAATGTCACCCTTGACTATAGAAAATAAAAAACAACCCCCTTTTTATAATACCTTTAATGTCAAAAACATCCCAAAATACTATGCATAAATGCAACAAGACGTACAACAACATTTGGACAACAATTAAGTAGAATAAACCTTTTTAGAAATAATTTTCTTATGAAATGGGTGTCAGTAAAAAAGCAGTTATCACACAATCCTAGTTCCCGTGAGTTTGATACAACCGAATAACTTGAGAATCCATTCAGATAGCAGTTAAGAGTCAACCTTGGAAGTGTGTGTTTGTAGTAACATAAAGCTAGGCCAAATCAGACAGATTTCTTTGACCTTTAGGACTATAGTGTTTATATAATAATACAATAGCTTCACCTTGCCTTTTACTAATAGCAGCTTTTTATTTCCACTCTTTCTTTAAACTACATTCAAAATTTCAAACAGTCAGGGAAGGATTTGAACTCTCTTTTCAAGGATTATTTGTTTCATTTCTGGATTATTGACTGAATAACATCATTACTGTGCTGTCATACATTTATGAACAATAAGAGAACTACACATACCTACTTCTGATGTGAAGTTTCATTCACCAGGGACACACATTGGAAAATTATTTGTGTGCTCCCCAAAATTTTGCATTCATGGATTTTCCCTTTAATTTTCAAATTGCAATGTATACACCCAGAACATAAGCATTTAAGGTATAATAACAGTTGTATTATGGCATAATTCCAGAAAGGCTTGTACCTTTTTAGAAGTTACATGAAAGCACAACATGTGACAGTCTAGTATAATGGTACCTACCTCCCCTTTAGTCACTCTCTGTGTAATGGAGACAGTTGATTGTATGTGTAATATACAGTAATATCAATAAGCATAGAATCCAGACTCTATGTATATGTTTGCAAAATGATAGCCTTGTGAATAGTTAGTATTGTAAATAAACTTCAAGGTATATAACTCAACAGAATTTGACTATCCGTGGTGTATGTAATGTGTCTCTGAACATTAGAAATCCACTGAAGTCATTCCAGACTGAAGTAATTTTAAATCCAGTGTTTTATGGAATGCATGCATAATGCTATTTTTCCAATAAGTAACATGTCTTTTTGTAACATACATTGTAAAGCACAGTGACATCAAGGAGTAATTTATAGACTGCATTCATTCTTAAGGGCTACGAAATTATTAGGAAAGTGGCTGAAAATTTTCCAGTTTATGAGCACAACTCAAACTTCCATGGCAGGAGCACGCATGCAGAAAATTAGCCTTGTAGAGTACTGTGTTGGCTTTAAAGCCAGCTTTGCGTTCTGTGCTCTCAACTAATTTATTCAGCACAATTCAAACCTGCCTTAACAACAGGATGCAACTATCACATAAGGTCTTACACATGGCAGCTGTGAACAAAAGCTTATGAACTATAATTATATCCTGAAAAGTCTTCCACATGGTGTTCCAAAAATAAGGAAACTCCTACGTAAAGCTTTATGAAGAACAGATTTATATTGGTCTGTCATAATCAAAAACAGTTCTGGATGGGAATAGATTAATGGAAAGTTGCAAACAAGTGCATTCACCATTGATTAAATATTGGTCTCCGAACATTAGAAATCCACTCAAGTCATTCCAGACTGAAGTAATTTTAAATCCAGTGTTTTGTGGAATGCATGCATAATGCTATTTTTCCAACAAGTTACATGCCTTTTGTAATATTTTAATCTATCTCTATATTTATTTAAGGTTCAAAAGGTGGAAGTGGAAATACAGCTGCTTCCTGGATACAGCACGTGGTCTGCATTAGGAATTTACAGTTGTTCTGAATCAGTAAACTTCTACTTTCCATGATCATTTGTATGGAAGGCATATCTTAGAGTAGCTTTAAACTAGACTGTTGTTTTACCTAGCATAGATATTGCCATAAAGAAAATACATACATTAATGGTCAATTTGTTATTAATTCCAAAATCACAAAAAAGTGATAAAACAGACGATGGCTTAGAATAAGAACGTTTAACATGTGCCATATGAAATGATAACACTGTAGATTAAATATTTCTCCCACAGAATGGGTTAACATAATCAGGAATGCTTCACCACAAGTTACGACTGAAACAGAAGACTTTAGGAGGGAACTTTGTCAGGGAGATGCAAAATGATTTGCAGGAAAGCTAATTAAAAATGGGTTACATTAACAGCTCAAGCTGAAGATCTGGCATCAGCACAGTCACAATGGGATAAAAGGTTTCATTCTGGGGTCTGTACTATTCTGTTTTAATACTTGTTTCACGATCTTGTAATTGTGGCTCTTCATTAAGTCATCTTCAAATTGAATCTATTTTTCCAGTTTCCTCTGATCGTCACCTCACAGTGCTCATTTATAGTGAAATTTCTGCAGATGCTGATGGCTTTGTGAATCTTTGTTCAAATGCCCATTCTTCAAGCAAGAAGTAGGCTGAAGCCTAGTCTCGAAATGCTAGCAGACTGCTTGGCCATCAGACTTCAATTTTGTCCTCTATTAGCACCCACACATCTATACACTTTAGTAATTGTCACTGCATTGTGGTTAGGAGTCAGACTTCTGGATGATCTTACTACTTTCCAAGCACAGGAGAGCTATGGCCAGTCATTGTTTTGGCTGCAGTTAATTGGCTCCAAGTGAATAAAAAGTTAAATCTGAATCTTTCAGACTGTATTACTCAGTGTTATACCAGGTTCTACCTGTAGCCACTGGAACAACATGGAGCTCTTCAAAGAATGTCTTTTCATGCAGGTCATTTCAAATACACCTTTGAGCTAACTGCCAGGAGTTGAATAAAATATCCCCTTTCGTATTTCTAAAAAAATGCTGCTGGAGCTTTTCATCTTGTACTGATCAGAACAGATGCCAAAGTTAAATGGAGGGAACAATTTATACTGGATGAAAGTGAACTAGTTAGATAGAATGTGGATCTGATTAGTTGAAACTTTAATGTGAAGAATGTCCCACGAATTTATTATCAATCATGCTCTTCTTTAACTAAACAAAGGCACAATAACTGGACATGATCCCTGTTTCTGCAGAGGACAAGTCCTTGTGTATGTATAACTTGCTGTGACTAGGTTACCACATTTTAAATCCCCCCTTGGTTAGTCACAACAAATAGTTTATTTCCTTTTTTAGCATGTGGTTATCACATTCCAATTAGCCAGATCAAAAGAAACAAGAATCAATTGTAAAATTTTCTTGCATGAAAAGGAGCAGAATTTTATTACTTATTAAATCCAAGAAAAATTGGAAATGCAACAAACAATAAATATAAGATGGGAGAAGGAAGGTGCCTGTTCAGATAGGAAGGTACAAGGAAATGGTACAAGTTTTTTTTAAGAGTCCTTGAGCTGAGAGAATGATATTTGCATCCCAACAGTTTAGCTGTTGTCCTGTTTCCTCAGGAATGGTGAATCTTGCAGCTGGTCTTGATAACTCAGCAAACAAGTGTTTTGTCTAAGTTATCTTTTCACTAGAAGTTGACTTTTAAGGTTGAGAGACAGAAGGCAAAGAGAGTGTCTTGCAATTCTTGATTGCAAATCCATGTTTCCTTGTCTCTCCAATGCTGCCCAGACGCAGCTGTTGATAAAGGTCGGTATATTCCTCAGTCTGCCTGTTGTTTTCCCAAGTTGATTAGTCAGCAGACAAAGGCTTTCATCTTAATGTGTAACTTCCAGTGTAGTGTGAATCCATGGGAGATACCAATCTGAGTTTCCATGCCCCCTTTATAATGATGTTAGTTTCAGCTCAGAACCTGTTTACTCATGGTTTAACGAGCTTGGATCAACCTGGCCTCGTGACCATAGTAGCCATTTTCACACAGTATTTGTCCTTTATTAAAGAAAATATTTTCAGGCCATGACAATCTCATGGACTAGAACGACTATCGATTTGTCCATTTGTACTAAGATTGTAACAACATACAGCTTCTAGAAAGCAGAATAACATCTACCTGTCATGTTATTCTAACCATTTGTTTGTTTCCAGCACCACCTTATTTTTCTTTTGTAATTATCTCTCTGCCTCAATAAATTGAATTATAGGTCATCCCTTCAATGCTGTTCAGCTGATGACACTTTACTCACACTTTTGACCACCTGCAGACAAATATTATTCAACCTGCTGACACTCCATTCACACTATTTGTATGATCTTTGGATCTCCCTGCCTATAAATTATGAACCTGTGTGCTTCTCTTCACTCCTCCTGATGGAGGAACAGTGCTCCGAAAGCTTATGATTTCAAGTAAATCTGTTGGACTATAATCTGGTGTCATGTGATTTCTGACCAAATTTTCCAGGATACTATGAGAGGCTACAGGGACACCTTTGTCTACAGCCTGATGTATTTTTTTAATGTTATTGCAAAGACATTTCTCACCTAGAAAAATAAGATGAGCAAACACATAGGAATGCAAACATCAGCATGGTTCCCTTCAGTTCACATATCAATCTGACTAGCTATTGCTGTTCCTAATTTAAGATCTTGGAGCTCCCCTCTTACCTGCCCCATAAATGTACTCCAGTAAATGGAATCAGTGGTTCAAGAAGGTGGGATAATTGATGATGGACAATACATGCTGCCATTGCCAACAATGCTCATATCCCATCAACAGACGATTAAAACAAGTCAAAACAATATTATACAGGAACCTAGGAAAAGGTAAAGTGAGGAGTTTAATAGATTTGATTTAAGTAATAAAATAAAAGGTAATGGGGAAATAAGATAGAATTCTTCTAAAGATAGAGAATTTCCAAAACTGGATGGTTTCCACCTACTGATATTAAAAATAGGTAAGGAATTTTAAAAATTTAACTATTCAGAGGCCAAACTGATTAACTATAGCAGATTTCCTTTTAGGGACATAAAGGCTGAGTGCAAAGATGAGAGTGAATGACAGGTCAAGTGAGGATGAAGACAATTGAAAGAAAAAACAAACGAATGCGAGGGTGGGTGAATGGATGGACAGGACAGTCATAGAGCCAGATAGTGACAGAGCAGGAAGGTCACAGAGGAGGAGAATGGTTAGCAGTGTTGTCAGGGAGAGACTGGATTGCCATGAATTGAGCTTTAATAATTTTCCAATCTCCCACTCAGAATGGGGCAGCATGGTGGCTCAGTGGTTAGCACTGCTGCCTCACAGCACCAAGGTCCCAGGTTCCATTCCAGCCTTGGGCAACTGTGTAGAGTTTGCACATTCTCCTGTGTCTATGTGGGTTTCCTCTGGGTTCCTCTGTCTCCAACCAATAAGCCAATTTTGGATTAATCTTGCTAAGTTATCCTGAATCCGTGTGTTTTTACCTTCTTTATCAATGCCCCATGACCTCTTTATCAGTTTCCCAAACATGTTGATTCTGAATATAGTTACATGAGTGCCATTGTGATCTTTGTAATACATGTTTTTACAATTTGTCTCCACCAATCATTGTAATGTAAAATTAATACTCAGGAGAATACCAAACTTTTCTGTTTGATGTACTGAGAGAGTATGGTAGCACAAATGTGCATTGCTGAAGAGAAATAGAATGCAAATGTCATAATTTCAGTTTTCTCTCAATAGATTCAAGTTGAGCTCAGTGCAGAAGTCAGTGATATTGAGACCTGCTGTGCAGTTCCAGCATTTTCTGTTTTTATTTCAGATGTTGCATTGCTTAGTATTTTTCTAATCTCTCAGGGAAGGAACCCTGTAACTTTAACTCTAACCATATGGCTCTTCCTCAGTGTATCTACAATGTCTTACTTGTTTCTCTAAGTACAAATAATTTTGCTTCACCCTCAACAAAACTATGCATTCAGCAAAAAAAAGCTTTTAAGCAGTCAGCTCCATTTAGATCACCGTTGATAAATTCTGTTTGATAAAATATTGTATTACCAAACATGCAAAATGTTGATTAGCAACTTCCTTTGAATGCAGATATGATAGAACTCCAAAGTGGAAGCTTTTCTGATTCACTACCATTTTTTAAAAGTTGTAAGATAAAAATTTTGAGTGGTAAAAGGGGCGGTGCAGCTGGTGGAGAATTCTTTTAATCTCTTGAGTCTTAACATGTCATGTCAGTTATCAAAGCAATTGAGGTTTGAGAATGATATACCGATAAAATATTTTCTTTCATAAAGGAAATGGGCTATGTAGAAATGCAGCATAAAAATGCAAATTTGCTCCAAAGTGCCCAAGCAATTCTCACATTCTGCATTTCTCTTCCGTGAGAAAGGGGGAGGGAGGTGGAACGACAATAGGTTGGTGAGGGAAGGGCAGTGGTGTGAGTGAACTTTTGTTGGCATTCATCATAACGTTGTGTATAAAAATGAACAAATTGTGAATATGTTAATCTTCCGAAAAATGTCCTACTCATCTGCTTCATTACGGCTTAGAGAGGTGAGATTTAAGTTACTTATCTGGCCACTTTATCCAAGCATTTTTAACATTGATCCTCAGCAGAAGATGTCATTATGCTGCAAAGCACAGAATTGTCCTTTGCAACAGCTCATATGCAAGAACTGTAAACTCTCACAAGGCAAGATCTGACTCCAATCCTCCTTGCTTTCAAACCCAACTCAAGCAATGAGTCCAGGGAAAATTCCAAAATACAGTTTAAGTTCAAATATCAATACATTGCGCCTGGGTTCAACGAAGTTGAGAAGTTAACAAATCATAGAATCCCTATAGTGTGAAAACAGGCCATTCAGCCCAATAGTTACACACTGACTGTCTGAAGAGCATCCCTCCCAGACTTATCGCCACCTCATCCTTGTAACTCTGCATTTCCCATAGCTAATCCTCCTAAACTGCACATCCCTGGACATTGTGGGCAATTTAGCATGGCCAGTCCACCTAACCTGCACATCTTTGGACTGTGCGAGGAAACCAGAGTACTCAATGGAAACCCATGAAGACACAGGGAGAATATGCAAACTCCACACAGTCACCTGAGGCTAGAATTGAACCGAGGTCCCTCGTGCTGTGAGGCAGCAGTGCTAACCACTGAGCCACCATGCCATCATCCAATTAAGGTCAAATAAAGTAGTAACAACCTAAGTGTTAAATTAGTGAAGTTTATTATTAATAATAAAATGAAGTTCACCATATAATTTCTCAATCTTTCATTCAGTGTTGCACTTTTAGTTAGAAAGTTCATTTTAACATGTTTGAGGAATATGAAAACAAGAAGGTAGATTTTTAAGGGAAGCCATGATGTGGAGGTGCTGGTGTTGGACTGAGGTGGACACATTTAAAAATCACACAACACCAGGTTATAGTCCAACAAGTTTATTTGGAAGCACTAGCTTTTGGAGTGCTGCTCCTTTGTCATGTAGCTACTGGGACAGGATCCTAGGACACAGAATTTATAGAAAAAATCAAAGTGTCATACAACTGGTGCGATGTATTGAACAAACCTAGATTGCTGTTAAGTCTTTAATTGCTTAGAATGGGGATGCAGGTGATGCAAGTAATTAAAGACTTAACAGCAATCTATGTTTGTACACTACATCATATCAGTTGTATGACACTTAGATTTTTATATAAATTCTGTGTCCTATGATCCTGCCCCACTAGCTACCTGGTGAAGGAGCAGTGCTCCAAAAGCCCGTACTTCCAAATAAACCTGTTGGACTATAACCTGGTGTTGTGAGATTTTTAACTTAATGGGAAGAGGTATGAGCTTGGTTTTCCTTCCTTATTTTTATTATGGGTAAGTTTTTAACTGTTTAGAGCTCATTTTCAGCACAGTTTAAAGTCTATTTGAATGATTTGATTATGCTGCTAGTTTTATTTCTGTCCATTAGTGGCAATCTTTATGTGCTGTAAAAATATTCAGAGTTGTCCAATAAGTCAAAAGAAAGCTGACTGAAAGGGGATAATTGACATGATTGCAAGACAAAATAGATTTTAAAAATAGGGTGTGACGTGGAATATGTTTTCTTTATGTTAACCACTGTAGCATAAACCACAAAGAGACAGGTTCTTATTCAGACAGATGGATGGGATCTGATAGGAATCTGAGTGTTGAGGGGTATGGTGAGATGTGTGGCAGAATTGGGCAACAAGTCTAGCAGAGCCCATGTTAATGTTGAGCTCATCTCACTGCATTTTTAATGCTTTTCACAAGTGAGATAGTGTGATTCTCACTCTGAAGTGACAATATGCCAATTGAGGTAGAATTTTGCTTGTTAAACACTTTGTTAACAGCATAACTCACCTCATAAATATTCATCCTCCCATCTCACCAAACAAGTCAGACATCATAGACTCATAGAGTCATGGAGGTATGCAGCATGGAAACAGGCCCTTTGGCCCAACTCATCCATGCCGACCAGGTTTCCTAAACTAAAGTATTCTCATTTGCCTGCACTTGGTCCATAGCCCTCTAAACATTTCCTATCCATGTGCTTGTCCAAATGTCTTCTAAATGTTGTAATTGTACCTGCCTCTACCACTTCTTCTGGCAGCTTGTTTCATATACGCATCGCCGTCTGTGTGTAAAAGTTGCCTCTCAAGTCCCTTTTAAATCTTTCCCTTATCAAATTAAACCTATGCCCTCTAGTTTTGGCCTCCTCTACCCTAGGATAAAGAGTTTTCACCTTATCAATGTTCCTCATGATTTTATAAATCTCTAAAAGGTCACTCCTCAGCCTCATATGCTCCAGGAAAAAAAAGTGCCAGCCTATCCATTCTCTCCTTATCACTCAACCCTTCCAATCTTGGTAACATTCTTGTAAATCCTTTTTGAAAACTCAACAACTCAACAAGGAAGGAGTTGAAAAATGTGGTGCTGGAAAAACACAGCAGGCCAGGCAGCATCCGAGGAGCAGGAGAATCGACGTTTCGGGCATAAACCCTTCTTCAGGAATCGACAAGGAAACCAAAGTGAGCACTTAATGGACTCAGCTCACCTCTTGCTCTGAATGATCTCCATGTTGCAAATCAGGCACCAACATTTCAGTGTACGCTCATTTGGTACCAGCCATGCAGACCCCACATCAATGAACATTAGCATCTGACATGTGACAGTTTCTAAGAACCCCCCATGTAAATCTCTGATCCATTTAAAGGTTACTCTACACTTCAATGCTGCACTTTGGGCTCCAGGAAGCACACTGCACTGAGGGACTTGCTCCCAGCCTATATGCTGGACCAGGAGTCATGTCCAATTCTTTGGGTGATGTTTGGCATTGAAGCCTAATGAATTTTCTTGCTGTATCTTATCAAATTAACCTCAATAACCTACAACTCTACTCATTCAGCATCTGTTATGTCCAATTCCAACCCCAGCCTGCCACTGTTGTTCCCAGACATTGCCGAGGGATTGTTTTCCTTCTGGGAGAATCTTGGACCAGAGGACATAATCCCAGAGTAAAGAGTCAGCTGATTAAGAAAGAGATAAGGAAGAATTTCTTCTCCAAAGGTAGTGAATCTCTGGACATCTTTACCAAGAGCGCTGTTCGGGCTGGATTGTAAAGTATATTCAAGGCTCAGATAGACAGATTAATTTTATCAGTAACAGAATCAAGGGTTAAAGAAAAAAGCAGCAAAGTGGAGTTGAGGATGATGAGGTCTCATTGAATGGGAGGGCCCACTTCATGGGGGGGGGAGTGAAGTAGCCAACTAATGTTCCTACATTTTATGGTCTTCTGATGCTATATGTGTATAGCCAAACATTGCCTGGTGTAGAGTTTGTGGAATTACAACTTGTTTGCCTTTGGATACTGCATTCCTGGGAAGTCCTAGTTCATCTCCAAATAAACAAAATACCATCTCAATTCAAATTTGTCAGCTTGTGGATCACAGCAGTACGTAGATAATGGCAGACCAATAATGTAAGATCTATCTTCTTCAATGAAAAGTTTCGGGGGTCTATATTGAGGAGCTGAATTAGGAACAGATAATATCAACGCTTGGAATTTCAGACATATTTCAAGCAGATGGCTTGACTTGCATGGAATGCCAGACATTATGTCAGTTTCCTGAGTTGACATCATGTAAGATCTGTAAAGGAATGCTAGGATGTACTGTCATCCATGTCAATCTTGACATATAGCACATGCTTGGGATATATCACATGGATGGAAATCTAGGCCTTAGCTTTATTGACCCATGTCAGTGTGAAATTAACCACATATACTGCCTTACTGAATTTGTTAGCTATAACATTATGGTTACTTCTTGAACTTCATTGACATGCTTGTGTGTCATGTGCAGAACTTTGGAAATTTCTTCAGCATTGTTCCTGCATTGGAAATTGTCACACTGATGTGTGCACTGTGCTATACTTTGGGTTTCTCCAAGCAATTGGATTTCATGCATTATTTTAGCCCAATATCCTCTTGTAGAATATAGTTCATAAAATACTGGACAATGTATGTTGCGTGAGACAAGTCAAATCGCAATCAAGATTTGGATGTTATATTCTACTAAACCTGGTGCTAGCTGCAATAGCTGTTCCAGCGTCAAGCACTTTCAGATGCTGCTGATCTACAATTGTTTTAGTCCTACATCCTTCTACTCAAAGATTGTCAATGCTATATTATTTGAGTTTGTCCAGAAGTGCTTTTCTGAAAGATGTAATGGGTGTAGGGGCAATAGCAGGTTCCATAAGCCTTTCAACTATGTTAGCTTCAGTGAAATCACATTTTGTATTTTTGCATTGACACTGGGTTGATTGTTTGGTTGAAACTTTATTGCTGGAACAGCACAGCAGGTCAGGCAGCATCTAGGGAACAGAAGATTCGACGTTTCGGGCACATGCCCTTCTTCAGGAATCCTGAAGAACCTGATTGTTTGGTTGACTGTTTCTCCTGGCTGTTGGCATTATGATGTGATTTCAAGCCTCTGTATTCTGAAAATGGCTTGAACTTTGAAAGTCTGACAGCGTATATATATTGAGTAAGAACATCTTTTTGTGCAAATCTAATTTAGCTTAATTTAGTTCACCATTTGTGGATGATATCAAAGTGAAATCTACAGTTTAAATTCTGTTGTTGCTAGCTTTGTGAGCATTTTTTCAAGGGTTCCATTGAAAGAACTGCCGAATTAAGAACCAGCTAAAACTAGAACCCCATTAATTGAGTAAGCTGGGCCCTTTGAATTCAATGAGAAAATTCAGGTCAATCTTGGACTGAATGTATCATCAACTGACTCAGATAGGCCCTTTGTGTTGCAAACACATGTCACCAGCCAACTTGGTGCCACTTAGAACTTGGAAGTGCAATTGTTTAAAGAATGCTGGAGTCATATACCTCAAGGAGCTGAGCAAAGGAAGGAAAGAGGTGTATGGTTACTTTTGCTGAAATAAAGCAGCTAATTGCTGAATAGAATTTACTGAATTGTTCTAGGCTTTAAGGTCAAAGTAAGGTCTTCAGTTTATATTTATGTCTCTAGCCTTTCTTTCTGTCTTCTTAAAAATAGCATCATAAATATAAGCTTAATGCACAGGGGAGGTGGGAAGCAAGGGCTGGAGCACTGTTTTTTAAAATTTATTCATGTTTTGTGCAGTTGTGACAAATTTCTGAAGTCCTGAGATGGGCCTTTCCCAAAGCCTACCTTCATACTCAACAGCCCCTCTTTCTGGAAGCAGCAAGTATGAAACCCATCACACCCCCATCCCAGAATGAAAATCTGAACAATCAAAGCACGTCTTCCAGTTTTTACTTGCAGAACCAGCCATCTGCTCCCAATCCAGTAGTGAAAGTTCAGCCCACGGAAAGACAATTATTGCACCATTGTCATCACTCACACCTGACCTGAAATCAGCCACTTTATACATGTTGGAAATTGAACCTTGAATTTTCCTGAGCTGCCATTACTCAACTACTAAACCAGCAGCCAGGTCTTACTTCCTAAATTTGTTTTATGTAAGATGGCATTTCAGAAATCCGTAAAGGAACTACAAGGCGATCAAATAAATGGTACAAATGTTTATAGAAACAAAAAGACATGTTGGGATGCGGTGTATTAGGTGAACAAAAATTAAGCGTAAGACAGGCAATTAAAAGCCGGTTGCATTTACTTTTAAACTCTCCAGAACCACCCAAGGCTACAGTCCTACAAGATCCTCATCAGTGAGCTGCATCTTGGTGCCTGCCTCAAGTGGAACCAGTTTGATGCCCTGCTGTCAGATCACCCAGAAGCTGGAGAAAGGCATAAAACCAGAGAAAATTTCTCTCAGTTTCCCCAAATTCTATCATTCCACTGCAGGGTATCACAAATAAAAATATCAAGAAAACATATATCATAACCAGTTGAGAAGATTGAGGTGTGAAGTGTAGATATTTAAAAAAAAACAATATTGGTTTCTAAATGATGGGGCAACAAAATTGTTTTTGTGTGGTTCAGGTGAACTATGTAACTGCAGTCCTATGATACGATTTGTGGATTAATGTATTTGAAAGCATATACAATTCAGGATGTGAATACCCATGGTGAATCATGCGGTAGGTGAGTAGGGTGATTTTGAGTGGTGCCCGTTTGCACTCCCATTGGAAACTGAAGGAAATGGATGTCTCTCTTTAGTTTTATATTCCACCATTGACATTGGTTCTCCTCCTTAGATCCAATTTGCCCATAGATCCTTTGAAAGAGGGAAGCTTATTAAAGTCCAGCTACTTTAAAATTCTGAACGCAAGTTACTTTTTGTGTAGAGCTTAAACCAGGATATGATCTGAAAGTAACTCAAGAAAAAAATATTGGGAAATAATTAAAAATGGTTCTTTGTTTTATTGTCAGTATATGTTTATGTCAGTATGAATAGTATCACACTATGGTGTGTGCTGGATTAAACATTAAACACCTCACAGCAGTAATAAAAATGAACTGAACCCTAAAATGTAAAGTGTGACTCCTTTTCTCTATAACAGAGTGAATTACTTCCAGCTTATGTTACATAATCATCTTGAAGACACTGTCAATGCTCAGAATAATGAAAGTACTTCTCATATCAGGCAGCTCGTTTTATTGACTGATTTGTCCCCCTTCTGAAAACCCTGCTTCTTGTCAGTATATGAGTTTATAACTAGAGTTAGGACTTTATTGGTCTTGACTGTGAATTTACCACTTTCTGATCCTATAGATTATGTGCACCGAAAGTATGAGGCATAATAAGTAAAATTAAAATATTATGCCTTAAATTACTGCACTATGAAAAAGGGCAATGTATAAACTGATATGTTAAATATCCTATGGTACTTAAAGCATAGGAAGCTGAATCACTTTCTGATATCATATTGGAATTTAATGGAACTCTAAAGCCTGGCTGCCATAGAAGTTCTCAAGTGACATATTCTGAACTGTACCAAGGTTCCTCAATGGCTCAATTATTAAATGCAGCATGCCCCAAATAGGCTGCATGAGAGCAACTGGAGAGCCATGAGATCTACATGTCTAGCTAGTGAAGGGAATTCAGGATAAGGTATCAGCTCTAGAGCATATCTACTGACTGCTACTGAAATCAAGTTCAGTTGTGATGCCAAGTTTCCTGATATTGTACAGATTTATACATCAAGGTTGGATACTTGATGAGATACTAAAGCATTTTCAATGACACTGAAACCACATATCAGTGACTACAGTGAGGAAAAAGAATAGAACATAGAACATAAAACAAACAGCGCAGAACAGGCCATTCGGCCCTCGACCTGTGAACTAATCTAAGCCCATCCCCCTACACTATCCCATCATCATCCATATGTTTATCCATGGACTGTTTAAATTCTCTTATGTGACTGAGTTAACGACATTGGCAGGCAGGGCATTCCACGCCCTGACCAATCTCTGAATAAAGAGCCTGCCTCTATCATCTGTCTTAAATCTATTTAATTGCAGTTATGCTCCCTCAATTTGCAGCTATGCCCCCTCATACAAGCCAATGTCATCATCCGAGGAAAAAAAACTCTCACTGAAAACCTGTCTAATCCTCTGATCATCTTGTATGTCTCTATTAATTCCTCTCTGAGCCTTTTTCTCTCCAATGAGAACAGACCTAAGTCCCTCAGTCTTTCCTCATAAGACCTTCCCTCCAGACCAGGCAACATTTTGGTAAATCTCCTCTGCACCTTTTCCAATGCTTCCACAACCTTCCCAAAATATGGCAACCAGAACTGTACACGATATTCCAAGTGAGGCCCCACTACCATTTTGAACTGTTGCAGCATGACATCACAGCTCCGGAACGCAATCCGTCTACCAATAAAACCTAACAAACTGTATGCCTTCTAACAGCACTATCAACCTGGGTGACAACTTTCAGGGATCCATGTACATGAACACCAAGATCCCTCTGCACATCCATACGAGCAAGAATCTTTCCATTGACCCAGTATTCTGCCTTCCTGTTATTCTTCCCAAAGTGAATCACATCACATTTATCTGCATTGAATTCCATTTGCTACCTTTCAGCCTAATTCTGCAGTTTATCCAAGTGCCCCGCAACTTGCAACATTTGTCCACACTGTCCACTACTCCACTGACTTTAGTGTCATCTGCAAACTTGCTAACCCATCCTACTATGCCTACATCCAAGTCATAGACCCACTCTAGAGATGTACAGCATGGAAACAGACCCTTCAGTCCAACTCATCCATGCTGACCAGATATCCCAACCCAATCTAGTCCCACCTGCCAGCACCCAGCCCATATCCCTCCAAACCCTTCTTATTCATATACCCAACCAGATGCCTTTTAAATGTTGCAATTATACCAGCCTCCACCACTTCCTCTGGCAGCTCATTCCACACATCACCTTCTCCGTGAAAAAGTTGCCCCTTAGTTCTCTTTTATATCTTTCCCCTCTCACCCTAAACCTATGCCCTCTAGTTCTGCACTCCCCCACCCCAGGGAAAAGCCTTTGTCTATTTATCCTATCAAGTGCCTCATGATTTTATAAACCTCCATAAGGTCACCTCTCAGACTCCGACGCTCCAGGGAAAACAGCCCCAGCCTGTTCAACCTCTCCCAAAAGTTCAAATCCTCCAACACTGGCAACATCCTTGTAAATCTTTTCTGAACCCTTTCAAGTTTCACAACATCTTTCCGATAGGAAGGAGACCAGAATTACATGCAATATTCCAACAGTGGTGTAACCAATGTCCTGTACAGCCGCAACAAACGCCTGTACTCCTGTACTCAATACTCTGACCAATAAAAAAGCATACCAAACACCTTCTTCACTATCCTATCTACCTGCGACTCCACTTTCAAGGAGCTATGAACCTGCACTCCAAGCTCTCTTTGTTCAGCAACACTCCCTAGGACCTTAACATTAAGTGTATAAGTTGAAGTGTAGAAATTCAACTTTTAGATCTGGTCTATCCTTTTCCATCACTATTTTAAAACTAATAGAATTATGGTCACTGGCCCCAAAGCGCTCCCCCACTAACACGTCAGTCACCTGCCCTGCCTTATTTCCCAAGGGCAGGTCAAGTTTTGCACCTTCTCTAATAGGTACATCCACATATTGAATCAAAACATTTTCTTGTACACACTTAACAAATTCCTCTTCATCTAAAACCTTAACACTATGGCAGTCCCAGTCTGTGTTTGGAAAGTTAAAATCCCCAACCATTACCACCCAATTATTCTCACAGATAACTGAGATCTCCTTACAAATTTGTTTCTCAATTTCCCTCTAACCATTAGTTCTATAATACAATCCCAATAAGGTGATCATCCCTTTCTTATTTCTCAGTTCCACAGAAATAACTTCCTTGGATGTATTTCTGGGAATAGCCTCCCTCAGCACAGCTGTAATGCTATCCCTTATCAAAAATATCACCCCCACCTCTCTTGCCTCCCTTTCTATCCCTCCTGTAGCATTTGCATCCTAGAACATTAAGCTACCAGTCCTGCGCATCCCTGAGCCATGTTTCTGTAATTGTTATGATATCCCAGTCCCATGCTCCTAACCACACCCTGAGTTCATCTGCTTTCCCTCTTCGGCCTCTTGAATTGAAATATATGCAGTTTAATTTATCAGCTCTACCTTGTTCTCTGCTTTGTCCCTGCCTGCCCTGACTGTTTGACTCACTTCTGTTCTCAGCTGTACCCGTCTCAGATCGATCTCTTTCCTCACTATCTCCCTGGGTCCCACCCCCCCACCTTACTAGTTTAAATCCTCCCAAGCAGCTCTTGCAAATCTCACTGCCAGTATATTAGTCCCCTTCCAATTCAGGTGCAATCCATCTTTCTTGGACAGGTCACTTCTACCCCAAAAGATCTTTAAATGATCCAAAAATGTGAATCCTTCTTGCATACACCAGCTCCTCAGCCATACATTCATCTGCTCTATCCTCCTATTCCTGCCCTCACTAGCTCATAGCACTGGGAGTAATCCAGATATTACTACTCTCGAGAACCTCCTTTTTAAATTCCTGCCTAACTCTCTGTAATCTCCCTTCAGAATCTCAACCTTTTCCCTTCCTATGTCATTGGTTCCAATGTATACAGTTACCTCCTGCTGGCCCTCTCCCCCCTTGAGAACATTCTGCACTCTCGCTGAGACATCCTTGATCCTGGCACCAGGGAAACAACACACTATTCTCATTTTTCGCTGCTGGCCACAGAAACTTCTGTCTGTACCTCGGACTAGAGGGTCCCCTAACACAATTGACCTCTTGGTACCCAACTTATCCCTCATTGCATTAGAGCCAGTCTCAATACCAGAAACTTGGCTGTTAATGCTACTTTCCCCTGAGAATCCATCTCCCCTACGTTTTCCAAAACAGCATGAAATGGGGATAGCCAAAGAAGACTCCTGAACTAACTGCCTACCTATTGTACTCTATGCTACTCTCTCCCCACCCCCACCCTCCTCTAGCTTATCTCTCTACGCTTCAGGCTCTCTGCCTTTATTCCTGATGAAGGGCTTTTGCCCGAAACGTCGATTTTGCCTGTCCTCGGATGCTGCCTGAATTGCTGTGCTCTTCCAGCACCACTGATCCACCTACCTCTCTTACCTTTCCTGGAGTTAAGCTATTTATGTGAATGTATCTTCAACTTTTCCACCTTCCTATAACTGCCATCCATCACATCCCCTTGCTCTTGTAAATTCTTCATTGCCTCTAACTGTCTCTCCAACTGATCCATTTGATCTGATAGGATTCACAACCAATGGCATTTATTGCACATATAATTCTCAATAACCTGTAAACTCTCCCTAAACTCCCACATCCAATAAGAAGAGCGTATCACTCTACTAAAGGCCATTTTTGCTTCTTTCAATCTACAGACCCAGAAAATAGTACTGTCTTGTTCCTCTACAAAACACTGCTCCAGACTAACTTAATACTTATGGCTTATATTTTAAGTCTAATCAAGAGACATAGCTCAATAAAACATATAATCAAGAAGGAACCCACTCAACTCAGTACTGCAGACTTATTGTAAGGCCATGCTTAAAATATTCACTTATCTGTTTCTGTGCTGTGACCTCTCCCAAACAGGTTCCTCCAAGATCAGTTGTGAATTTCACTGTTTGTTAATTTTCCCAGATACACTCCTATGTCCAGTGATACATGAATTCAAACAGCAAAGGCAGTTAGTGTGCAGGTTCACTGCTCTGTCAGTTAGCAATATGGGTTTCTTTCTCTCTCTCTCTCCTGCACTGACCTCACCATGTGCTTCCTTTGTCTGTTTCTCTCCCCTTTAAATTAGCTGTTATTTTGACTTTTTTTTCCTCAAAAGTTCCAAAACAATGCAACAACATATAAAACAATAATTGTTGCTCCTGGAATTCAAGGAAATCACCTCCAACACCTAAAATACCTCAAAAATGTAGCAGCTGTTACAGCCAGAAATTTTTCCTGTCCTCCATCTTGGAATACCTAAATCATTTATAAAAATGACAAACAGCAGTGGTCCCAAAACAGATAGTTATGGCACACCGATTGTAACCGGACTCCAGGCTTAATATTTTCCATTAACCACCACTTGCTGCCTTCTTTCAGAAAGCCAGTTTCTAATCCAAACCGCTAAATCACCTCCAATCCCATGCCCCTCCATTTTCTCCAAAAGCCAACCATGTGGAGCCTTATCAAGGCTTTACTGAAGTCCATGTACACCATGTCAACTACCCTATCCCCATCCACATGCTTGGTCACCTTCTCAAAAAACTCAATGAGGTTTGTGAGACACGACCTGCCCTTGACGAAACCATATGGACTACTTCCAATCAAATTGTTGCTTGCTAGATGATTATAAATCCTGTCTCTTATAATCCTTTCCAAAACGTTTCCTACAACAGATGTAAGGTCTATAATTATCTGGGTCATCTCTACTGCCTTTCTTGAACAGTGGCACAACATATGCAATCCTTCACTCCTCTGGTACTAAACCTGTAGATAATGACGACTCAATGATCAAGGCCAAAGGCTCCAACATCTCCTCCCTAGCTTCCCAGAGAATCCTCAGATAAATCCCATCCAGCCCAGGGGACTTATCTACTTTCACACCTTCTAGAATTGATAATACCTCTTCCTCACTAACCTCAATCCTTTCTAGTCAAATAGCCTGCATCTCAGTCTTCTCGTTTATAATATTCTCCTTTTCCTGAGTGAAAACAGATGAGAAATATTCATTTAGCTCCTCTCTGATCTCCACAGGGTTCACAAACAATTTCCCATTTCGATCTTTGACTGGCCCTATTCCTACCCTAGTCGTCCTTTTATTCCTTACATACCTATAGAAAGCTTTAGGGTTCTCCTTTATCCTACCTGCTAGACACTGCTCATGTTCTCTCTTTTTTCTTCTTAACTCTCTCTTTAAATCCTTCCTAGCTAATCTGTAACTCTCCATTGCCTCATCTGAACCATTTCTTCTCAACGTCACATAAGCCTTCTTCTTCCACTTACGTGAGATACAATTTCTTAAGTAAACCATGGTTCCCTTACCTTATCATTTCCTCCCTGCCTGGCAGGGACCTATCAATCAGGACATGCAGTACCTGTTCCTTAAACCAGCTCCACATTTCAATTGCTCCCATCCCCTGCATTTTGCTACCCCATTCTGTGCCTCCTAAGTCTTGCCTAATCACATTATAATTGCCTGTCCCCCATTTATAACTCTTTCCCTGTGGCATGTACCTATCCCTTTCCATCGCTAAACTAAACATAACCAAATTATGGTCACTTTCTCCAAAGTGCACACCTACCACTAAATCAAACACCTGGCCTGGTTCATTACCAAGCATCAGATCCAGTGTGGCCTCCCCTCTTGTCAGCCGTTTGACATACTGTGTCAAGAAATCCTCCAGCACACATTAGACAAAAACTGATCCATCCAACATACTAGAGTTATAGCATTTCCAGTCAACGTTGGGGAAGTTAAAGTCCCCCATAATGACCACCCTGTTCCTTTCACCCCTATCCAGAATTGTTTTGCCAATCCTCTCCTCCACATCCCTGGAACTTTGTGGAAGCCTATAAAAAATCTCGCAGCAGTGTGACCTCTCCTCTCCTGTTTCTAACCTCAGCACATATCACTTCAGTAGACAGGTCCTCGTCAAAAGTTCTTTCAGCCACCGTTATACTGTCCTTGACTAACAAAGCCACACCTCCCCCTCTTTTGCTACCTTCCCTGATCTTAACCCTGGAACCTGCAACATCTATTCCTGACCCTGCTCTATCCATGCGTCTGAAATGGCCACAACATTGAAGTCCCAGATACTTATCCATACTGCAAGCTCACCTACATTATTCCGGAAACTCCTGGTGTTGAAGTAGACACACTTCAAACCAGCTTGCTGTCTGCCAACACATTCCTGCGACCATGAAATCCTGTCCATGTCCTCCCTACTCACATCCTCCTGTGCACTGGAACTACACCACAGGTTCCTATTCCCCTAAATCCGTTCGGAATCCAAGGTAAGAAGTGAAAGGCATTCTCCAGCATTCATATAGGAAACTAATTTGAAGGACACAGACAGAATTTCCTTGAAACAGTTCAAATTGTCACTAAAAGTTGGGATAACTTTGGCTGCATGCTGGACACTAACAGCACCCACCTGGCAGTTCCTGTTGCCTCATTCAGCCCGTATCTCTGCAATCCAGCGCATCCCCGGGACTTCTCCTCTACCTCGAAATCTGTATTAGTGGGTCCCATCGGGACCTCAAGCAAGATTCCTTGGCTCTCTTTCCAAAGACCAATATTATCAGAGGGTGCGGCACGGTGGCATAGTGTTTGGCATTGCTGCCTCACAGCACCAGAGACCTGGGTTCAATTCCTGCCTCAAGCAACTATCTGTGTGGAGTTTGCACATTCTCCCCGTGTCTGCGTAGATTTCCTCCGGGTGCTCCAGTTTCCTCCCACAGTCCAAAAATGTGCAGGTTAGGTGAATTGGCCATGCTAAGTTGCCCATAGTGTTAAGTGTAGGGGAATGGGTCAGAGTGGGTTGCTCTTTGCAGGGTCGGCGTGGACTTGTTGGGCCGAAAGGCCTGTTTCTACACTGTAAGTAATCTAATCTAAAAAAAGTGGAGCTTGATGCAACAGTGGTCATAGTTCACTCTATTTCTAATAACTGTATAACTTTTAAAGTAGTAGGATAATTATAGGACTGGATGCTAGACAAGTAGAAAAAGTACACAAAGCACAGATTTTTGTAAAATCCCACTGCAATGTTCTACTTTATTTTATTCTAAACACTTAAATATGTTCCACTACTATCACATGCAGCTGCTACATTTTACAGGTTAATTTGAACTAAGAATAAAGAACGTTACAGCACAGGAACAGGCCATTCAGCCCTCCAAGCCTGTGCCGATCCAGATCCTTTATCTAAACCTGTCGCCTATTTTCTAAGGATCTGCATCCCTTTGCTCTCTGCCCATTCATGTATCTGTCTAGATACACTATCATGCCCGCCTCTACCACCTCTGCTGGCAATGCTTTCCAGGCATCCGCCATTCACTGCATAAAGAAATTTCCACGTATATTTCCCCTGAACTTTTCCCCTCTCACTTTGAACTCATGACCCCTAGTTATTGAGTCCCCCAATCTGGGAAAAAGCTTTGTGCTATCCACCCTGTCCATACCTCTCATGATTTTGAAGACCCCAATGAGGATCCCCCCTCCCAACCTCCATCTTTCTAATTAAAATAAGAAACAAATAATAATCTCCTATCTTCACAGCTAGTGCCCGCCATACCAGGCAACATTCCAGTGAACCTTCTCCTCTCCAAAGCATCCACATCCTATTGGTAATGTGGCAACCAGAACGGTATGCAGTATCCAAATGTGGCCGAACCAAAGTCTTATACAACTGTAACATGACCTGCCAACTCCTGTACTCAATACCCCCTCTGATGTAGGAAAGCATGCCTTATGCCTTCTTGACCATTCTATTGACCTACGTTGCCACCTTCAGGGAACAATGCATGTGAACACCCAGATCTCTCTATACATCAATTTTCCTCAGGGCATTTCCATTTACTGTATAGTCTGCTCTAGAATTCGATCTTCCAAAATGCATCACCTTGCATTTGCCCAGATTAAACTCCATCTGCCATTCCTCTGCCCAAATCTACAATCTGTTGTATTGTCTGACAGTCCCCCTCACTATCTGCTACTCCATCAATCTTAGTGTCATCTGCAAACTTGCTAATCAGACCACCTATACCTTTCTCCAAATTATTTATGTACATCACAAACAACAGTGATCTCAGCATGGATCCCTATGGCACACCACTGGTCACAGGTCTCCATTTTGAGAAACTCCCTTCCACTACTACTCACTGTCTCCTGTTGCCCAGCCAGTTCTTTATCCATCTAGCTAGTACACTCTGGACCCCATGTGACTTCACCTTCTCCGTCGGCCTACCAGGGGGAACTTTATCAAACACCTTACTAAAGTCCATGTATATGACATGTATAGCCCTTCCCTCATCAATCAACTTTGTCACTTCCTCAAAGAGTTCTATTAAGTTGGTAAGACATAACCTTCCCTGCACAAAACCATGTTGCCTATCACTGATAAGCCCATTTTCTTCCAAATGGGAATAGATCCTATCCCTCAGCATCTTCTCAGTAAGCTTCCCTATCACTGACGTCAGGCTCACCAGTCTGTAATTACTTGGATTATCCCTGCTACCTGTCTTAAACAAGGGGACAACATTAGCAATTCTCTAGTCCTTCAGGACCTCACCCTTGCTCAAAGATGCTGCAAAGATATGTGTTAAGGGCCAAGCTATTTCTTCTCTCGCCTCCCCCACTAACCTGAGATAGATCCCATTCAGACCTGGGACTTGTCCATCTTAATGCCTTTTAGAATACCCAACACTTTCTCCCTCCTTATATTGACTTGACCGAGAGTAATCAAATATCTATCCCTAACCTCAACATCCGTCATGTCCCTCTCCTCGTTGAATACCAATGCAAAGTACTCCTTAAGAATCTCACCCACTTTCTCTGACTCCATGCATAATTTTCCTCCTTTGCCTTGTGTGAGCCAGCCCTTTCTCCAGTTATCCTCTTGCTCCTTATATATGAAAAAAAAGTCTTTGGAACTTTTCTTACCCCTGTTTGCTAAAGATATCTCATGACACCTTGTAGCTCTCTTAATTCCTCATTTCAGATTGGCTTACATTCCTGATTTTCTTCTAAAGCTTTGTCTGTCTTCAGTTGCTTAGACCTTACATACACTTCCTTTCTCCTCTTAGCCAGTCTCTTAAATTCATCTGTCATCCATAGTTCACTAAAAATCATCAAAAACACCAAAATAGAGGAAGACGAAGCAATGATCTCATTCGACGTAATAGCACTGTTCACCTCCATCAACATCGACCTGGCAAAGGAAACACTTACCATACTTTTAGAAGAGACCATCACACACAACCAACCACCATCAATCACATTATCAACGAAAACATCATGAAGCTAGTGAACCTGTGCCTCACCACCCACTTCACTTTCAACAACATAGTCTACAAACAAACCAACGGCACACCCATGGGATCTCCGCTATCAGGATTCATAGCAGAAGCAGTAATGCAAAGACTAGAACAAACAGCCCTACCAACCATCAAACCAAAAATCTAGGTCCGCTACTTAGATGACACATTTGTCATCACAAAACGAAACAAGATAGAAGAGACATTTAACATCATCAACAACACCCTCACAGGCATAAAGTTCACTAAGGAGGAAAAAACCGACAACAAACTCGCATTCATGGATGTCACAGTCGAAAGAAAGGACAACAGAGAACTACAAACCTGCGTATACAGAAAACCGACAAACACTGACCAAATACTTAACTACACCAGCAACCATCCCAACACACACAAACGAAGCTGTATCAGAACACTATTCCAACAAGCCACCACACACTGCAGCACAGATGAACTATACAAAACAGAGGAGAACCACCTATACAACGTATTCAGGAAGAACGGATACTCGAAAAATACAGTGCGCAGATTCCTCAAGAACAAACCACGACAAGCAGACCAAACACAGAAACCCTCACCACCTTACCATGCATCAAAGAAGTTTCAGAAATGACAGCCAGACTATTAAGACCCCTCGGAATCCTAGTAGCACACAAAACCACCAACACTCTCAAACAAAACCTAACAAACTTAAAAGACCCAGTAGATCCCATGGACAAAACCAATGTCATCTACAAAATTCCATGCAAGGACTGCCACAAACACTACATAGGACAAACAGGAAGAACGTTAGCCACCAGGATACATGAACACCAGCTAGCCACAAAAAGACACGACCCTCTCTCCCTCGTAGCCCCACACACGGATGAAAAAAGCCACCATTTCGACTGGGACAACACATCTATCCTGGGACAGGCTAAGCAAAGACATGCCAGAGAATTCCTAGAGGCCTGACACTCCAACCACAACGCCATAAACAAACACATAGATCTAGATGCCATCCATCAACCCCTCAGAAAACAAACAGGAAATGACATCACCACAAACTTTAAGAACGCCATCCAGGAGAAAGATATGAATAGAAAGCAGGAGACAACAGCTTCGCTTCACTTGGAGGTCGCCGCTGATGATGTTACTTAGCCAGGTAATGAAACGTCTGGATATCAAACCTACAGTTCAGCGAGCAAACCTACACCCTTTTAGACAGTCTTGTTAATGCAACCATTCTTTGAGAAAAATCACTTAATAATTATATTTTATCTATTTGAAAAGAATGACATCATATATCTTCACCTTTTTATAATTCTAATTATATTCTTCCATTAAAAATATGAAGCTATATATGAATGGAAGCGTTTCTAACAAGGTGTTATGACCACTGCCCAGGCAAGATTTGTCGGTTCCAGACAGATACCCCAAACTATCCCAGATGAGGAGGGATGAACTGACTCCCATTCACTATTACCCACCCATTGGTTGATCACAAGGTTAACCAGAAAAGATCCCTAGCCTTTTGGATACGTTGGACCAAAGGGTCTATTTCTTTTTCCCTTTTTCCCAGACCAAATTTTTTTTTTTATGTTTAAAAATTTATCCTGGATTTCTTAAATTAAAGAAAAAATGAGTTTACTCATTACTAAAAATGAGAACAAACAATAAGACAACACCCTTATACATAGATTAGGAATAAGAAGTGATTTTAAAATAAGAAAAAAGTTAAAAGATGCACGGATTGGTCTCTGGGTTGTTTGTGAAAAGTATATAGGGCGACACAGTGGCTCAGTGGTTAGCACTGCTGCCTCACAGCAGCAGGGTTCCAGGTTCGATTCTAGCCTCGGGTGACTATCTGTGTGGAGTTTGCACATTCTCCCTGTGTCTGCATGGGTTTCCTCCGGGTGCTCTGGTTTCCTCCCACATCCAAAGATGTGCAGGTCAGGTGAATTGGCCATGCTAAATTGCCCCATAGTGTTAGGTCAATTAGTCAGAGGGAAATGGGTCTGGGTGGGTTACTCTTCGGAGGGGTCGGTGTGGACTGGTTGGGCCGAAGGGCCTGTTTCCACACTGTAGGGAATCTAATCTAGATAGTGGCATGTTGTGGCTGGTATACAGGATTATACCAATAGTTGGGCAGTTACAGATTATAGAGTCATTGGGATGTAGATCACAGAAATAGACCCTTTGGTCCAACGTATCCATGCCGACCACGTATCCTAACCTAATTTAGTCCCATTTGCCTGCACGTGGCCATATAACTTTAAACTCTTTCTATTTATATGCCCATCCAGATGCCTTTTAAATGTTGTCATTGTACCATCCTCCACCACTTCCACTGGCAGCTCATTTCATAAACACATCACCCACTGCGTGAAAACATTGCCCCTTAGGTCCCTGTTAAATTTTCCCCCTCACCCTAAACGTATGGCCCTCTAGTTTGGACTCCCCCCATCCCAGATAAAAGACTTTGTCTATTTACCCTATCCATGCCCCCCATGATTTTATAAACTTCTATAAACTTCTCAGTCTCTGATGCTCCAGGAAAAACAGTCCTATTCTATTCAGCCTCTACCTATAGCTCAAATCCTCCAACCCTGGCAACATCCTCGTACATTTTGTCTGCCCTTTTCAAGTTTCATAATATCCTTCCAATAGGAGGCATACCAAAATCGCACACAATATTCCAAAAGTGCCCTACCCAATGTCCTGCACAGCCACAACACAACCTCCCAACTCCTATTCTCAGTGCTCTGACCAATAAAGGAAAACATACCAATCACCTTCTTCACTATCCTATCTAGCTGTGACTCCACTTTCAAAAAGCTGTGAACCTGCACTCCCGTTGTAGTCTAAGGTAACCTTCTTTGCTATCCATTACACCTCCAATTTTGGTGTCATCTGCAAACTTACTAACTATACCTCCTATGTTCACATGCAAATCATTTACATAAATGACGAAAAGTAGTGGAGCCAGCATCGATCCTTGTGGCACGCAACTGGTCACAGGCCTCCAGTCTGAAAAACAACCATCCACTGCCACCCTCTGTCTTCTACCTTTGAGCCAGTTCTGTATCCAGATGGCTAGTTCTTTCTGTATTCCTTGCTAACCAGTCTACCAAGAAGAACCTTGTCAAACGTCTTATTAAAGTCCATATAGATCAATTTTGAACTTCTTGATTTTGTGGGTTAGCTGAAATTCTTTTATGATGGTGACTTGCAGTGCAAAAGGATGATTTTCCTTTAACCTGCAGCACAGGGTGTTTAATAGCTGTTGTCCTATGAACCTCGCAACACACTAGTCCGTGCTAGCACAAACACAAATAAGTAAAACACAAAATATGTCTTTTGACTCATGTCCACAGTCTGGAAACTAATTGAAAGGATTTGTCTTACAGTGGGAGGAGGTAACTAGATTACCCTGCACCGCTACCTTTGGCGCCTCTCTCCTTGAAGCTTCCTTGGCACACTAAGAGGTGTGATATCTCAGTGTTCACATGGGAAATCTTTCACCAGTCAATGGATTCCATTCTTAGAAATTATATTATCAACTAATGCAACTTGTTTAAAGAAAAGCATCTTGTCCAATTATTCAATTTATCCATAGTAATTACCTTACTTAGTTTCTCTTTATTTCCACAGCCTTTCTTTACCCAATAGTACACTCCATTGTCTGTTGAAATTATTTGTATCATTCAATTTACTTGTCTCCCTGCTAATTCATCTCTTATCTTTGTTGTATTCTGTGTGACAAATTCCATCTAATTTCCTTTCTTGCTTGGAGAAAAACAGATCATAGCAAGTCTATATTCAAAGCCCCACAAAAGCTTTGTAGCAACTGTCAGCAAATTTAGCAAGTCTGCAGCTCCTTTGGTGCTAATTCCTAAATCTGAGCTACAAGGCAGAATAATGTACTCCTGTGCAGATGGGTTTGGGGACTGGGGCCCCATTATTACATCATGGGAACAGCAAGACAAATCAAATCAGTTTCCCTGTTCATGTATTCACAACATAGTTAAAACAAAACTCTCAATTAGAGAGCAAACAAAACTCCTTCCATCAGCTTTCACAGCCTTTCTGTCTAAAAATGCAGTTTAAGCTAATTCAAACTTTGGTATTGCTTCCTGTTTTTTTTCAATGTCTTCTTTGTTAGATTGCTCTGGACTGGGACTGGGACTGGGTCTGGGAGCACCAGCGTCCCTGTGATGGCTCCTTTTAACATCCAAACATTTGCAAGCCTTTGAGCATGATGCTCCTCTGGCGCTGAAGTGTCTACAGGGTTCTTTGAACAAAAATCAGATTGTAGTTAACTTCCCAGGTCAGGTGTCAAAGACAAATATCAATTTGTTTGTTATTATTTACAAGCTGCAGCTCACAGTCCAAAGGTTTAGGAAAACTGATCAGCATGAATGAGTTGGGGCAAAAAGCCTATTTCCATGTCGTACACCTTTATGACTCTATGACTCTGCCTTATACATGCATGCTCATTATGCTGAACTCAAAATTATTGCTAATCCAAATTTTCAAAGGACATTGAAATTGTGCAACAACTTAGTTCCCTCAGTCTTTCTTTTATTATTTTGCAATCCAAAGACTTTTGCAATCCAATTTCAGGATTTAATTCTTCATTTGTTTTTCTTTTACTTTTTAAAATCTTTCTGCAATTGCTTCTTAAATGATCCAAAGGCTTTGCCATCACTACCTGCAGAAGACTAATTCATGAACTAATCAGAATTTCTGAAAAGTCAAAAATTCATAACATCAGTCCAAAACAAACCTTTCAGCAGAGGTTTCCTTTTCTACACTTTCTGACTTCATGTGCAATTAGTTTTATTTTGTGCTTGGAGTTCTTCCTGGTGCTACAGTGTTGTGAGACTCAACTCAGTGATAGCAATCTAAATCTGATAATGTGGATTTAAGCCACATTCTGGGGAAGGAGTACATCCAGGCTGACACTTCAGTGAAATTCTGTTTGTGTGACATCTTTCAGATGTGATCCTTTTTGTCCTCACAATCAGCTATAAAAAAATCAGTATCAATGTACCAAATACCAAAGGAATTCTCCCGGTGTCCTGATGAACACAATGCCTTGACGGTGGCAGGATGTCTACGTAGGCTGTTCAAAATACATTCCTTTAGCTTTCTTGATCAACAGATCACTTTCATGTTACTTCACATATCTGTAACAAGTTTTTTTTTAAATTAATTAACATCTAACAGTCAATACTGTCTTTGTGGTATCCATCTTGAATATCACCTTCTTTTAGGTTCCTTTCTTCAATTGGAAAAATTTTGATTTTTTTTATTTTAACTTTTAAATTGTTTGGAAATCTGCATCAATGTATCTATTTTTAGATGCTTTTAGATGCTTAAAGCTAGTGTGCTTCCAATTAAACCTGTTGGACTATAACCTGGTGTTGTGTGATTTTTAACTAGATGCTTCTAATTTACCTCAGCTATAACGTCAAATGTGGTTCTGACTGCTTAATAGTAGTGATTTCTAAATTCATTAGGGACCACGAAGTTCACACATCACGAAAGATACACCCATTTCAAAATTCCAAGTGTCCAGATAGCGTGAGATGGCTGAAGTTCCTGTTATTGTTTGCATGAGTAACATAATTATTTAAAAGTCCCATTGCTGAGGCTGCTCCCAGACTTGGTCTTCTACCTCTGATTCTACCATGCCGATAATCGGCCCTGGTTGAACTGCACATGTGCATCACATTCCACACGCAGGAAGTAATTAAGCTCTTTTCATCTTTGTATAAACAACATACGTTTGATGTACCAGATCTTTGCCGCTGTTGGGGGGAAAGATAATTTCTACTGTGCAGTGATACACAAAGTATATTTTCATGAATGTTGAGCAAAGAAAATTAATGAGGACTTACTGTAAGGACAATATAGATTTTATTTGAAATACAAATTAGAAAATGGAAATTTGGATTATTAGGCCTTTTCATATTTTGGATCAAAAGTGGAATTATGTGGTACTTACTCATTGATTACATAACAGTGTGTGATGTTTGCTGAAAACTAACTTAATGCTTGTGTGAGAATAACTGGCACCAGGTGCCTTTGGGTTAAAATAATGATTCCTGAAGAAGGGCTCATGCCCGAAACGTCGATTCTCCTGCTCCTTGGATGCTGCCTGACCTGCTGCGCTTTTCCAGCAACACATTTTCAGCTCTGATCTCCAGCATCTGCAGTCCTCACTTTCTCCTTAAAATAAAGAAACCCTAGCTACATCATTTGGATTGGCTTGGATTGGCTTAGATTAGCAGTTAGTAATAGAGCTAGGAGGAGAAAGGACAGTTTGGCTTTAAGGAAGAATTCCATAATTTTTATGTTTTGGAAATGAGAATTGAGAATGAGATAGAATTGAAGAGGGTGCAGAGACCCCATTCCAAAACAGCAAATGAGAAATTAAATAGATTAATAGCATATTAAGTAGAAATTAAACATAGCATTTCATGATTTTTTCATACTTCTGGGGCAGCTCAATGGCTCAGTGGTTAGCACTGCTGCCTCACAGCACCAGAGACCCTAGTTTGATTCCAGCCTCAGGCAACTGTCTGTATGGAGTTTGCACATTCTATCCGTGTCTGCATGGGTTTCCTCCCGCAATACAAAGATGTGCAGATTAAGTACATTGGCCATGCCAAATTGTCCCATAGTGTTCAGGGATGTATAGGTTAGGTGTATTAGTCAGAGGTATATATAGAGTGGGGGCAATCAGTCTGGGTGGGTTGCTCTTTGGAGGGTTGGTGTGGACATTTTGGGCCAAAGGGTCTGCTTCCACACTGTAGGGCTTCTATAAATTCTTCTAAAATATAGATACAAAAGGACAATGAATGGTAATGTAGCTTTATGAGCATATAACAGCTATTACATTTATATTTGGTTGAATAATGAAACATTTTAATATAAAAAGCTGTCTAGAATCAGAATAAGGTACAATCTATAGGCATATATGTAAAATTCAGATTGGAAACAAACAAAACAAGCCAGTATTACTACCTCAGAATTTTAGCCAATAATTCCCGCTTACAAATGGACTCAGCAATATTACTTTCTGTCATCTAAAGTATTCCCAATAATCAATATCAAAGTTCACAGTTGAAGAACAGTCACTTGGCTATGTATCCGAGGGACAATAAAGTGTGGCACTGGAAAAAGCACAGCAGGTCAGGCTGCATCTGAGGAGCAGGAGAGTCGATATTTCGGGTTTAACCCCTTCATGAGGTCAGGTTAAACTCAAAACATCAACTTCTTTTCTGCTCAGATGCTACCTGACCCACTGTGCTTTTTCCAGCGCCACACTTTATTGACTCTAGTTTCTCCAGCCTCTGCAATCCTCAGTATGTAACAGAGGGATGTCATTGCTGGTTGAAGTATATCTCAGCATCAGTACTTTTAGAAGGGGGATGAAAAACGGGCAACTAGAGCTTCAACAGAAAGTAAATGGACTATATGTCTAATGATACAAAATGTGATTAATAATGCAAATAGATAGTTTATAGTCATTGAGTGATTTATGACAGACAATGAAGCCATTTGGCCCATTGAGTCTATGCCGGCTCTGCATATAGCAATCCAGTCAGTTCCATTTCCCTGCTCTATTCCATAGCACTGCAAATTTATTTCCTTCATGCGTTCATCCAATCTCCCCCTACAAATGATATATTGTCTCTTTAAATCTTTAACAGTTCTTGCATTGTAATTTTAAAATGGCTAGTTCTATATAATAGCTGAAAATGTGTTGCTGGAAAAGCGCAGCAGGTCAGACAGCATCCAAGGAACAGGAGAATCTGATTCCTGAAGAAGGGCTTATGCCCGAAATGTCGATTTTCCTGTTCCTTGGATGCTGCCTGACCTGCTGCGCTTTTCCAGCAACACATTTTCAGCTCTGATCTCCAGCATCTGCAGTCCTTCACTTTCTCCTAGTTCTATATAATACTTTGGAAGGAACCAATGTATACCAATATTGTATATATTGTTTCTTGTGTGTCCTTCACTTAGCTATGTTTCTCATTTCTTAATTAATCTCTTAAATATTATCATGACCCTGATGAGGAAGGCACACTGGAAATCAAGTCACAGTATTCCATGACTGTACTTAATCACTAATTTAACCACTGGGAAAGTTAATGCCTTACTGTGACCACTATGTAAGATAAAATAAACTCACACCAGCCTTCATCAATAAACAAGAAAACCAAGACTGATTTTAACAAACTCATCCTCTAATACTGATCCACAAAATGTATTGTTAATTTCTACTATGTAAGGTGAGAAGATGCAAAAGCTAATCTGTGCAGCGAAGGGTCCTGCAAATAGTGAAAAGATGAATAACCAATTTTGTTTTTCTTGCTGATTTTGAGGGGACACATAGTAAAGAGAACTCTGGTTCTCTTAGTACCTTTGAATGTTTTTTTATGTCCACATGACAGCTTAATGCTTTTCCAATGACTGCATGTTACAATGGAATGCCCTCAGTATTGTATCACCAATCTGACTCTTGAGAAGGTGATACCCCATATTGCAATATTCCTTCACTTACGCATTCATTTATAAGTAGAACAGACAAAACAGATGAAGTAAACATTATGGATGGAAAATTATGGATGGAAAATTATGGATGGAAAAAAAACAGCGAGGGAAGTCAAAACGAAAAGTGAAATGGTTCTTTATAAAGAATCAAATACTGCTCCGTTGAAGGAAAGTCATGCCTAAAATGTTAACATTATGGATGGAAAAAAAACAGCGAGGGAAGTCAAAACGAAAAGTGAAATGGTTCTTTATAAAGAATCAAATACTGCTCCGTTGAAGGAAAGTCATGCCTAAAATGTTAAAACCACTGAATTAGTGAAGGATAAAGAACATTCTCTCACTCCCAACCTTATCTGGAGAATCAACCTGTACAAGGAAACACTATCCATTCCACTACAGAGATCACCACAGCTGCTGGATCTGACTTCAGGCATGACCCTCTTCATTTCAGAGACTTAAGCATCGCTCTCAATATTAGACCATGAAGACTTATTGGAACTCTTTTCTTATACGTATTCTTTTGTCTTAACTGCAGTTGTTTCAAACTTGGTAACTGCAATTTTTTTTTATAACTTCATCTATTTATTCCCAAAGGAACCTTCACTAATAATTTTCAATAAAATAACCTTTAACTTGTTGAAGCAGAAGTTTGATTTCAGCTCAACTTTAACTGAAATCATTGCAAATTGAAAAGGGGAGATACATGAGTGATATTAAACCTACCATTCATGGATCATGCTGTGGATGTTGCACAATATGTGATCATTACACCTTTTGTTTTCAGTCTTGCTTTTGTCCTGTGTTATGAGACTAGTGGTGTTCCACAAGGAGCAGTGCTGGGACCTCTGCTGTTCATGATCTACATAAATGATTTGGAGGAAAATATAACTGGTCTAAAAGTAAGTTTGTGGACAATACAAAGATTGGTGGAGTTTTGGATAGTGAGGATGGTTGTCAGCATACAGCAGGAATTTCTGCATAGGCATAAAAATGGCAGATGGGGTTTAATCCAAACAAATATGAAATGATGCATTTGGAAGGACAAGTATGGGTGGAAATTATACAGTGAATGGTTGACCCTTAGGAATATCGATATGCAGAGAGATGTGGGTGTGCTGGTCCACAGATTTCTAAACGTGGCAGCGCAGGTAGATAAGGGAGTAAAAAAAGGCCTATGGCATGCTTGACTTCATTGGAAGGAGCATTGAGTATAAGGATAGACAGGTTATGCTGTAGCTTTATTGAACTTTAGTTAGGCCACACTTGGAACATTGCCTACAGTTCTGGTCACCACATTACCAGAAGGATGTGGATGCTTTGGACAAGGTACAGAGAAGGTTTACCGGGATGTTACCTGGCAGGGGGGATTTTAGCTATGAAGAAAGGTTGGATAGACTGGGTTTATTTTCACTGGAACGCAGTAAGTTGAGGGGCGACTTGATAGAAATTTACAGATTGTCAATGGCATGGATAGAGTGGGAAGTATAAGCTTTTTCCCAAGGTGGAGGGGTCAATTACCATGGCACACAGGTTCAAGATGGGAGGGGGGATGTTTAAAAGAGATTTGCAAGGCAAGTTTTTCACACAAAGGGTGGTGAGTGCCTAGAATGCATTGCCAGAGGAGGCAACAGTGGAAGCAGACACAACAGCAGCATTCAAGAAGCACCTTGATGAATACATGAATAGGAAAAGAATAGAGGGTTACAGACCATGTAAGTGAAGACAGTTTTAGTGTGGAAGGGTAAAATGTGTCGGTGCACGCTTGAAGGGCCAAAGGGCCTGTTCCATTGCTGTATTGTTCTTTGTTCTTCTCCATGATCTCTGATATCAAAAGGTATTAATATAAATACATAACATACATAAATACATAACGTGACTTTTTTTGTTACATTAACAGAAACATCTATAAAGTGTTAATACTCCTGTTAAATATTCATACATCAATATCACACAAACAAAAGCCAGAAAATGTTCATGCTAAATTTACATAATATGAAAAATATCATCACATATTGGATCCAGATGATAGAAAATCTGACCTAAGACTTCAAACTACACATCATTTAATAAAAATGACTTAATTCAAATCAAAGAATGGTTATAATAAACCTTTTCCTAGAAAATGTCAGTTTTGAGCTTTTTTTCCAGCATTCCTGTTTATAGCCAAGCAAATTGAATTCAGATTTCTGTGTAATAGCAGATGCACAAAGAGTATTATTTTGCCATTAGACCATGGAAGTCTGTTTCCAGAGCATTTTCAGAAGTCATAGAGTCATAGAGATGTACAGCACAGAAACAGAGCCTTTGGTCCAATTCGTTCATGCCAAACAGATATCCCAAATTAATCTATCCCATTTGCCAGCACTTGGCCCATATCCCACTAAACCCTTCCTATTCATATATCTATCCAGATGCTTTTTAAATGTTGTATTTGTACCAGCCTCCACTACCTTCTCTGGCAGCTCATTCCATTCATGCACCACCCTCTGTGTGAAAAAGTTGCTCCTTAAGTCCCTTTTAAATTTTCCCCTCTCACCCTAAACCCTTTAGTTCTGGACTCCCCCACTCCAGGGAAACAATGTTGTCTATTTACCCTATCCATGCCCCTCATGATTTTATAAATCTCCATAAGATCACTCCTCCGCATCCTACACTCCAGGGAAAACAGTCAATTAATTGTTGTATTTGTTTTAATGTTCAACAGGATTAAGCTGAAATGAATTCCACAGTTATTTTTTAAAAGAACTTTGCGTCATTATCCAGTTTTGACCAACTCAAGTTCTGACTGCAACTAAATAAATTGTAACTTAAATTAGATAGGCTGCATTGATTTAATACATTATTTGATATCTTATGATTAGCCCAGTTTCTTTGCTGATAAATCAGTACCATTAAGACTGGGAGCAACAGTAGATAATTGACCATCAATGGAGTTGTACCTGTGCCACTTTTGTGTATATACAGTTGTTTTATTTATTGATAAACCAAAATGAATGATGAAATCTGTATGTGGGAAAAGCAACAAAGTTGATGAATAGCAGGAGACATGGAGAAAGATTAGGAAGTGGTGACATCAAACTTGGCAATTAAAATCTTGAAGAAAGCAGGACAACTAGTAAAATAAAGAATTTCATAGGTTTAAGAACTAGTAAAGAAAATTGTTATAGAAGCTAACTAAACACGAGTACCAAAATAGGATGCATCTGGGATATAGTGCTACATGACTTAGTGCTACATGACTTGGGGAGTCTGGTCATGCATAATTATAAATAAACCATCCTGATATAAGTGTCATCCAGTCCGCAGCAATCCATATCATTCTGAATCTGAGAACCTTTGTCATAAAGACATAGGGCATATAAAGATGATTGAATGCAAATGTGATTGAACGTTCATTCTGGAGCATTTCTGGGCTATATTCTGTTAATCACCTTTAAAGAATGTAGCTAACATGTTGGTTCCATTAATATGTTGCTTCTTTAGGTATGCATGTTTTTCAACAGATCCTCTTGCGTGCCAGTCTAAGAAGTAGCATTCTTATCTCATCAATAAGCGTTGATAAGATCTATAGGCCATATAAACAATTTGCTGAAAAAAGTCTGCACCCTCGAGTGCAGCTTATAGGTTCAAAGATCTGGATAACCATTACTGTTTCTGAATTGACCACTTCCGGTTTACTTCTGAAGATTTGACTGCTTTGCGTGCTTACAGAGTTGAAAGAGGTGGTGGAGTGAAGCGGTTTTTGCTGTTACACAAAAAGAAGATGAAAATGCTTCCCTTCATGCTCATTTCCTTTTCCAAATGTACTCCAGGCTCACATGCATATGAATTAACTTGTATTTAATATAGTTTGGCAGAATTTCTTTCACCCTTATACCAATGAAACTCAGAGATCACAATCTCGCACAACTAGAGTGGAATTGTCATTTGGAGGTAACGCAAAACAGACAATAACAAAGTAATGCCTCACCCAATTTTATTTTCAACTAAGTTACATTAATAGCACATACTAAAATGTAGTATGTGAAGATTTACCAACTGGAAAATATACCCTGTATTACTTGGATAAACTTTATCTTGGTCAGAACTGGCAAATGTAAAACTGATCACCGGAAAGTGATTTCTGAAAGTACAGTACTTTCTTCTGCCTTAATTTGGAGGTGTGGGTGTGAGCTAATTGCACTATTATCTGATTTGGAACACCAGCAGCCTTTGAACTTTTCCAAACAAGTCACAGATCCTTTACAAGTCAATGGATGTTATCATTTGTTCTCTGATTGATGTCAAAGAATGCACATTTTCAAATTATAGTTTTAATCCTTATGGCTGAAAATTAAACATCTGGTTAACACTTTTACACAAGAAATGCACTCATTTAAAACCATTGCATACAAATGGTAAAGGAATGTATGTATACTTCATTGTTCAAAGCAGGCCTCAGCAAAGTAGAACACATTAATCATGTGTCAAGTGCTTGCATTGACATAGTTGCTTTGTTATGTATAATTCCCCTATGGGTTATCTGTGGCCTTCACAGTTCACAAAATTAAAGTGACATTTAACATTTGAACATTCCTCGAAAGCTGATGATTGTTTGCTTGTGTTATCTTAATTGAGTTTGCCGATTTACTGCTGAATAAGGAGCAGCTTTGTGAGTGAGCTCATCCCCTTCCAATATTGATTGAAGCTGCCTGCAGTCATTGTAGAATCCATAACCACCTGATGAAGGAGCAGCGTTCTGAAAGCTAGTGCTTCCAAATAAACTATTGGACTATAGCCTGGTGTTGTGTGATTTTTAACTCCATATAGTTAGTAGTTGGATGGAAATTTGAAGGTGAATTTCTGAGAAGTTAAAAATCACATAACACCAGGTTATAGTCCAACAGGTTTAATTGGAAGCACACTAGCTTTTGTCACTCCTTCATTAGGTGAAGGCTTACTCCTGCAGAACCCTAGAGAACTATACTGTGTTCAAGATTTCTGTGTCCCTTTGTTAAGGTTATGCCAGAAAAGTAAGGAAAAATCAACAGGTCAGAATCCAGAGATTAAAGGCCATGGCAATCCCACACAATATTTACAAACGTCTCTCAATCTGTTGGAGGGAGGGCTCATTGATGTAGTAAACACCTTGGAGTAAAACAAAGTAGACCAAAGTGATTGCTACAACTATCACAGTGTCTCCTTCCTCAGCATTGTGTGAACAGCATTTGTTTATGTTGCCCCCTTGTTAGCTGCTATGCCCAAGCAGAGGACAACTATGCTGAATCCCAGTGTGACATCAATAATAGAGATGCACAAGTGACATGATCTTCTCTGTCTGACAGTGACAAGAGAAATGGTATGAAAAAATATATCCAAAAGAGAAAATGCTGGAAAATCTCAGCAGGTCTGACAGCATCTGTAAGGAGAGAAAAGAGCTGATGTTTCGAGTCTAACTGACCCTTTGTCAGCTCTTTTCTCTCCTTACAGATGCTGCCAGACCTGCTGAGATCTTCCAGCATTTTCTCTTTTGGTCTCAGATTCCAGTAACCGCAGTAATTTGCTTTTATTTATGAATAAAATATAAGTTGCCGAATGTTTCCTTCATCAGGCTCACCAAGACATGTGAGTAAAAGCCATCCATTTGGACTGCTGGTTTATCAATTCTGAATGACAAAGGTTTTCAGCCTGCCAACAATTAAATGATTGGTTCTCAGGTACTGAATAGCTTGACTGTGAACAAGATAGTGAGAAGCCTTTGGAACACAAAAGCTCAGGAACTCTCCCCATTCCTTGCAGAAAAAGACACTTTAAGCTTGAAGAAAACTAGTTTATCTTTTGTTCAGCAGTTGCTTTAATCTGTGATGTACAATTAATAAGTCAGAGACCTTTCATAAGTGAATAAACTACCCTGTTCCTCTTGTAAACCAGTGAAAGCCTTGGGAGAAGGTTAAGTGAGAAGCAGCATTCCGACCAGCAGAAGAATCATTTCAACATATCTTCTGAGCAATGACCATTAGACTGATATCCAATCGTGTGTGTGTGTGTGTGTGTAATGAATAGTAGTTTTTGTTAAGTACAGAACTCTGGTCTGTGCTTTCTGTCAACATCAGTCCAGAGGGCAGGTAAATTTTGGAATCTTTGTGTACTGTTTCAAATATTTAACTTCTGTGATGACTCCAGGGATAGCAGGCTTTGGTTTCTGGCACACTACCGCAGTGAGTCGTGACGTGGCTGCTCAGTCTTATCACCTCTTTCCATGACAACATGATGGATAAGACCAGCTATTACAAAGCATCAACAGACCCTTTTGAGATTGGCTGTGGAGTGTGCTGTCACTGACAGTTTGAAATAATTTTTGCTTTGCTGCTGCCATATGCCTTCTGGTCAGCCACGGAACCTGTCTACTTATAGGCCAGCAGGAGGCTGGAAGAACACAGCAAGCCAGGCAGCATCAGGGGGTGGAGAAGTCAATGTTTCGGGTGTAATCCTTCTTCAAGACTGGGGTTGGGTGTAAGGGGAGCTCCAGATAAAGTGGGATGTGGGGAGAGTTTTGAGTGGGAAGAGGGGCAGGGTGGTGAGACTGGTGGATAGGTGAACACTGGTGGAAGATGCATCCTGGTTGGTCAATGAGAGGATTCCTGAAGGTGGGTTACACCCAAAACATTGACCTTCACTTCCAGATGGTGCCTGGCTTGCTGTGCTCTTCCAGCTTCCTACTTGTCTACCTTGAATTCCAGCATCTGCAGTTTTTTTGACTCTGCTTATATGCCAGAACTGACAAAAGAAAACTCTTCAGTCCTGTTTGCCTGTGCTTTAAGACAAAGGTGCATCAAGTCCTCACCACAGAGTTATTCTGTGTTAATAATGCCACAGCAAGATTTCATATTGAGAAAGGTATTCAGCAGCAAATGAACAGACTGTCACATCTGTAAAGAGTTGGATTTAACCAACAGCATCACCAAGACAAATGTTGTGGTTAAGGATGCTGCCATACTGCCACCTATCAGCACTGACAATTTGATGTTTGACATAGTTGATAGTTTCACATATGAGTCCCCAATCTCCAACAATCTGCAATTTGAAGCTAAGATCATCACACCCATTACAAAAAACAACAGCCATTTTGCAGCTGCACGCTGAAGGAGAGTGGAACAACAACAATCTAACTGAGTACACCAAACTGTGAGTAGAACAAGCCTGCAGCTTCAGTTTACTGCTCCGTATGGAGTGGGACAATACGTGCTATGGAGAGGAAAAGGCTGAACATTTTCCATCAACTCTGGGTCAGGCATATTCTCATATTCCCTTAGCAGTATAAGGTCACCGCATCAGAGGTTCTGAAGTGTACGAGTGCCATCAGCGCCATTGCTAAGCCAATGACAGCCATATTCACAAAGACCTTCCACATGGTGAACTGGCCAAAAAGCCATGACTTCCTAGCTATCCATATGTCCATTTGCAAGAAAGATACGGTTAAAAGTCACACAACACCAGATTATAGTTCAACAGATTTATTTTAAAATCACCAAGCTTTCAGAGCGCTGCTCCTTTCTCACCTGCATCTCCACATCAAGAAAGATATGAAGATGGCACACACTGACAGTGACAACCAGGATACAGTTGCTGATGATAGTGACCTCTGGTGTCTAACTATTTGGGAGGGTATTCTCTCTGCCCATTGTCTTCCTCTGCAACAAATGTGGCAGGGACTACTATACTAGAGTGCTGTTCTTGAGCCAGATCAAGCAATACTAAATATAGAGCTGACCACCACAAACTTGCAAGAGAGAAAACTGCCACAGTCAAACTCTGCATAGCATCTATTTCCACAATCCTCCCGACATAACAACAGGCAAGCTTAGAATGTCAGTGTCAAGCACACTGAGATTACAGAGTCAATTTTAACTCAATCCACTCAGAGGAAAGTATCACTGCTCCTTAAAGGACCAGTTGGTGAGTTCAAGTCTTTCAAAATACATTTACAAATCATATAGAGCTAACAGGAGTTCTGGTGATTTGTTTAATATCTTCAATTGCTAAAGTTTTCTGACCTCATGCTTTCCTATTGAACTCCTTGATGTTTGCCAAGGATTTGGAGAGTTTCTTCTTCCTGCAGACTCAGGTTTATCTGTTGCAGTGATACTCCCTGGTGATGTTTCCATATGGCACTGGTTATAGGCCAATCTTTCCCCCGGAAGGAGACAAGATGATGTTACATTCTTGGGTGTGACGTGGATACCACCCAATGTAAACAAATTCAACTCATGATGATCAGAATTGGAGCTGCACTGTGCTATTGAATGAAATATCTTTCATGACTATCACTTGATCTGGTGACTGGCAAAGTTGGAAGTTCAGAGTACAGATGTTGATGAGTAAAGGATTGGCATGTTGGCCTGACACTCATTCTAAGAGACTAATTGTACGAGAGCTAAACAGGTGTTTGAATGCTCTCTTTGTGAAGTGGATACGTGCTGACAGGTGCCTGGATTTGATATGCTAACAAAATACTATCTGGAATATATACTGGAAATCTGTAACAAATACAGAAAATTTTGAAAGCACTCAGCAGGTCTGACAGCATATGTGGAGAGAGAGTTGGCAACATTTCAGTTCCATAACCTTTCCTCAGAACAGAGAAAATGTAGAAATGCACTAGATTTTGAGCAAGAGGAAAGGGGAGGGTAAGAAAAGGAACATAAGGGAAGGTATGTGATAGGGTGGAGGGTAGAAGAGAATGAACAACTAAACCTTTCAACGTCTAAAACAAAGGGTGTGTTTTAATGAAACCTATGCTCTTCTGAGTCAACAACTACAGGTTTTATTAAATATAACTATTCCCAGAGGAGAGGAGATCTTACCTAGAGCCCGACAGAGTCAGGCTCCATCTGCATGTAATCTGACATCACAGTGTCATAGCTCCTTTCACACATGCTCAATAGTAACACTTAAAAGTAAAGGTATCATTCCCTTTTCTCTACAGTGACTAGGAGAGGTCTGAATGGCAAGGTAGTAAGGAAACAAAAAAGTTAGCAACAAAGCAAAACAAAATGGGGTAAGAAGTAAATGAGATGTGACGTTATTGAAATTACCAAGTCATTTCCCATTGTGGGAGAGTCTAGGACCAAAGGGCATTATCTTGAATGAAGGGTCACACTTTTAAAACTGATGAGGAGGAACCTCTTCTCTCAGAGGATAGTGGTATTAACCTAAGAGTGGGTCCAGAGGAGGTTCACAAGAATGATTCGAGGAATGAAAGGCTTAACATATGAGGAACGTTTGAGGACACTGGGCTATACTCAATGGAATTCAGAGGGATGAGGAGGGAATTGATTGAAATTTACTAAATACTGAATGGCCTGGACAGAGTGGAGATTGGGAAGATGTTTCCATTGGCAGGAGAGATGAGGACCTGAGGGCACAGCCTTAGAGTAAAGGGAAGACCTTTTAGAATGGAAACAAGGAGAAACTTCTTTAGCCAGAGAGTGGTGAATCTGTGGAATTCATTGCCACAGGTCATGGAGGCCAGGTCATTGAGTATATTTAAAACAGAGATAGATGAGTTCTTGATTCCGAAGGGATTCAAAGGTCACTGGAAGAAGGTGGGAAAATGGGGTTGAAAAACCTATATCCATGATTGAATGGCAGAGCAGACTCGATGAGCCGAATGGCGTAATTTCTGCTCCTATGCCTTATGTTGGTCTTATGGTAATTCTTTACTGAAGAGCTCAGTCAAAGTTGGGTTGTTAAGTATATTCAAGATTGTATAACTCAGGAAGCTCAGATCAACGGGAATATCATTTATTGTTGAACATCAAAACAGAGTCACTACTCTTGACATACATAGGTTAGTCCCAGCCTGGGACAGATAGTTCTGCAGGCCCAAGACTGGGAATGCTTTTTTTATAAACCCACAAGTGTTGGGAATTGAGGGAAAGGGCTGGCTTTGTTTTATCCTATTTTTCCTAACTAATCTTTCAGAGTTGTTATTACACACTTCTGTAGCGGGTGAGACTTGAACCCAGGCCTCCAGTCCAGGAATAGGGTCAATACCACTGAGCCACAAGAGGGCCCTGCATCTGCTTTATTATTTTTTGATGTGGAGGTGCCAATGTTGGATTGGGGTGGACAAAGTTAAAAATCCTACAACACCAGGTTATAGTCCAACTGGTTCATTTAAAACTAGAGCACTGTTCTTTCATCAGCGGGGCAAGAATGTAGGACACAAAATTTATCGTAAAACAGCAAAATGTCATATAACAAATCAAACGCTATGACAATGAAAGAATGGACACCACACAACGATCGGGTAGGTAAAAACAATGACTGCAGATGCTGGAAACCAGATTCTGGAGTAGAGTGGTGCCAGAAAAGCACAGCAGTTCAGGCAGCATCCGAGGAGCAGGAAAATCGATGTTTCGGGCAAAAGCCCTTAATCAGGAATACAGGCAGAGTGCCTGAAGGGTGGAGAGATAAATGAGAGGAGGGTGGGGGTGGGGAGAAAGTAGCATAGAGCACAATAGGTGAGTGGGGGTGGGGATGAAGATGATAGGTCAGAGAGGAGGGTGGGGGAAGGTAGCAAAGAGTACAATGGATGGATGGGGGTGGGATGAAGGTGATAGGTCAAAGAGGAGGGTGGAGTGGATAGGTGGAAAAGAATTTAGGCCGGAAGGACAGGTCATGGGGACGGTGCTGAGCTGGAAGTTTGGAACTGGGGTGAGGTGGGGGAAGGGAAATGAGGAAACTGTTCCGCCTCAGAACACTTCAACCCCAGGGCATCAATGTGGACTTCACCAGTTTCCTCATTTCCCCTTCTCCCACCTCACCCCAGTTCCAAACTTCCAGCTCAGCACCATCCCCATGACCTGTCCTACCGGCCTATCTTCTTTTCCACCTATCCACTCTACCCTCCTCTCTGACCTATCATCTTCATCCCACCCTCATCCACCCATTGTACTCTTTGCTACCTTCCCCCACCCTCCGCCCTGAGCTATCACATTTATCCCCACCCCCATTCACCTATTGTACTTTATGCTACTTTCTCCCCACCTCCCACCCTCTTCTCATTTATCTCTCCACCCTTCAGGCTCTCTGCCTGTATTCCTGATGAAGGGCTTTTGCCTGAAACATCGATTTTCCTGCTCCTCGGATGCTGCCTGAACTGCTGTGCTTTTCCAGCACCACTCTACTCCAGAACCACGCAACAATCGCCAGACAAGGATGTTCCCTCCCAGTCTGAGAACACTTCCATGGTCAAGGACATTCAGCCTCGGATCTTCAGGTGACCATCCTCCAACATTGTCTTTGGGATATGCAACAACACAGAGTCACCAAGCAAATGCTGATAGCCAAGTTCGGTACCCATGAAGATGACGTCAACCAGAATCTTGGGTTCATGTCACACTACAGGTGACCCCACTACACAATACACACAGAATCTTACACACGATCACACACACACACTCACGCAGATCTTTTGTCATACACATGCTCTGTCTCAGATACACACATACACACACACTTACTTGCACATCCTCTCATGGTTTATATTCCATCACACTTGTGCGCACATGCACACACACACACGCACACTTGCTCCATCGTGCACACACGCACACTTGCTCCCTCGCTCTCTCTCTCTCACTCACACACATGCACATACACATTTAAGTCTATTGGGTGAATTTGTCTTTGCAGATTTGTATTTGTAGACACATTCTATTTTGTTCAAAAAACACAATCTGTTGGCAGTCAGTCCATGTGACATTTTATAAATTCCTACTTTAGAATTAGAACCAGTCCGACTCAAGACAGACTCTAACCCTACACCTTTAGTGTATTGTCTGAGCTGAGGAGTCACCTTTTTTTTTAAGAACTATAAGTTATTGCAGGAATGTGACTTGAAAGAAGTTCTAGGATTTACATATTAATGATTTGAAACCTGCAACCCATTCTACGTGATTAAAGACTTAACAACAATTTAGATTTGTTCAATACATCGCATCAGTTGTATGAAACTTTGATCTTTTACTATAAATTCTATGTCCTATGATCCTGCCCCACTAGCTACCTGATGAAGGAGAAGTGCTGTGAAAACTTGTACTTTCAAATAAACCTGTTGAACTATAACCTGGTGTTGTATAATTTTGACTTTATTATGTTTTGGTGGAGCAGACTTAATTGCCTGAATGGCCTCCTTCTGCTCTTTTATATTATGGTTTCATGGTCTTCCAATCTAAAATTGTATATGGAGTTCAAAAGATCTGTGTCATAATTTCTTCCTACAATGTTGTTTTGTTGTGTTTTATTTCACAATTATTTCCCACAATACTTAAATCCTGATTTAACAGGTACTTATTACTGCTTCACATCTTTGATCAGAAAAATAATTGCAGCAAAGGGAGAAGCAGCAGCAACAATAATAGCAAAAGTCTAAAGAACCAGGTCAAGCAGCAGTTGGGGAAGATGACCAAAAATGGTCTTAGCATCCCACAAGTTCCACTGTGACAACACCACAGGAGGAAGGTGGACTCCACCAAGCTGACTGTTATTCATCACCAAAACCTGTTGCAATAAGATCTTCACCCTGGAGGCTATGCATATGTGAAAGGCAGCGACATTGTTAACATTTTCACAACAGTCTCCTCTTAAGATAATGCCAATCTACAGCTGTTTCACTGATAGTTGTCACAATGCATTCATTTAGCCAAAGGTCAAAGGATTTGTCAAGACATCTATTACTAGATTTCCTACTTTTACAACAATGACTGCATTTTCTCCATGCATGGAAGTCTTTCTTTCTAACTAATCATGCAGAATCAGCCTGGGACTAAACATACAGCTTAGTATATTTCAAATTATTTCTAGCTGATTAAGCTCAAAATGCCATCCACATGTTTAATGTTCAAATTAGTAGAAGTTGAAGTAACGAGTACAAGGTTGGCTTGGATTCAGCTCCTGCTATTTACAAAATAATAAAAACAACTTATACTTATAATGTAGTGTAACCTTTATCTTTATTTTCTGCTTTTTTTTGTACCTAAGATTGCATCCAGGTACTTTATACCTAAGATGGTACTGTGTGTTATCAACATTGTACACTTTTCATTGTATTCCTGTTCTTTTGTAACCTGAGTACATGTGATAATAAACCTAATTTTAATTCTATTTCTAATTTATAAGTTTAAAAGAAACACATTCAAAGTTCATTTTGACTCAAGCTGATCAGACAATGTAATTCAGATTAAATAGGATTTCAAAGCTTTATGTTTTCTGTAGGTTTTTTGAAGATACATCTTCAGCTCTCTTTACAATGGTTCTGGGACTAAGCCACCTGTGAGAATCTGCACTGCCAGGCTACCTTTGACCCTAATGTGTTTGGAAACTACCCAGGAATAATATACTTAAGAACTCTTTCTGTGTGCTACTTCCATTTTTGGAATAAGATATTCTTTCCATGATGTAAAAGATCTCTTTCATTGACTTGAAAGGCACCTGACTTAAGCACTCAAACTGGGACTGGACCAAAGACACGTAGCCATGACAATGTCAAACTATGCTCGGGCACATTTTTCATCAAACACAGAACTATTGATACTGAGACACTTAAGTCACTGTGGACCTATTTTTCTGTGTGGGCACTAAACCTTTTATCAACATGCAACCATTTGATTCCAGCGTTGCTCAATGGCAACATGTTCTCCTCTGTATTAAAAGGTTGTGGGTTCATATTTAATTCCAGAGCCTTGAAGTGTTTTGCATTTATTCTTACTGAGATGTGGGTATTATGGCATTTGCTGCTAGCACTAATTGCCCCTGAACTGACTTGCTTGCCAGGACATTTCAGAGACTGAGGGCAACCACATTGCTGTTGGTGTGGAGACACATGCAGACCAGCAAGTGAGGGTTGCAGAATCCCTACCCCAAACAGCATCAGGGCATTGAATGTTTTTTTACATCATAGTCATCATTACTAAGACTGAATTAATATTACAGACTTTTAATTGAATTGAAATTCCACCAGTTGCCTGGGAAGGATGTGAACTCATGTTCTCAGAACATGAATTTGGGTTACTAATCCAATGACATAACGACTACGCTCTAGAATATAATCAAGGTTGATGTTCCAGTGTAGTCCTGAGGGTATGCTGCACTGTCAGAGATACCATCTTTCTTAAAATGTATTAGACTGAGACACTATCTCCTGTCTCAGGTCAACGTAAAACATACCAGCACAGTATTCAAAAAAATAAGATCAAAGGAAATCTCCTCACTGTCCTGGTTAACACCTATGCCTCATTCAACATCATGAAAAGACATTATATGATATTCAGCCTAGATCTTCAATTTGCAATGGAGGGCTGCAGAAATTACAGGAAGCAGGTATATGCTGAAACTCCAAAAGTCTGGTTCTCCTGATGTGGATCTGGGATGCTCCCACTGATGACCCCACAAGGACCTGTCAGCCGGTAGACTTTAGCCAGAACCTACTGATACATTTATTGCTGTTCCTCACAGGCATACAGTCCTCTGGATTCCAAAGATTCATCACCGCTAAGAAAAGAGGTTTTTCCCCATTAAAGTGCTAAATGGCTTGCCTTTTAATTTGAGACTGTCCCTCCAGGTTCCAAACTCCACAGACAGCAAAACATCCTTGCTGCATCTACTCCTACTATCCCTTTAAGAATTTTGTACTTTTCCATGTGATTGCCTCTCATTCTGATAAACTTCAGAGTGTATAGGCCCAGTGTCCTCCGTCTCTCCTCAGCACAGTGCCATCATCCCAGATATTAGTCTGGTGAATCTCCACGGCACTCCCTCTGGGGCAATTGTATCCTTGCTTAGACAAGGGTACTAGATCCCCACACTCCAGTTGTAGTATGACTAAAGTTCTGTACAATTAAGACAAGACTTATTTGCTCCTGTACTTAAAACCTTTTGTGAAAAAGGCAAAATTACCATTTGCCTTCTGAATTATTCGCTGCACCTAACTTTCAGAGTTATGAACAAGGACACCTAGGTCACTTTGAACACTTCCCAATCTCTTACCAAGAAATACTCTGCACATTTATTCAGCCTAGCAAAGTGAACAACCTCATACATATCCATATCCACATGCCCACTCAATCAATAAGTTAAGACTTATTTTGCATCCTCCTCATAGCTCACCACCAAGTTTGGGGTATCAGCTGCAAGCCACTACAATTGGTCCAAATACATCCAGATACTTTCCAGCCTGTTCAGAGATGTTATTATCCACCACTGGAGTAGGTAGGACTTGAAACCAGTTCCCCTGGCTTTGATATAGGTTCACTACTACTGAGTCATGAGCCCTTCCAAATACACCCACTGTAATGTGCTGGTCCAATACTTAAACAAATTGTCTTTATGCTGCTCATTCAGGTTACTGAATGTTTAAATCAGCACAAGCACATTTACAGATTTTATGAAATTTGGGTTGGTGTGATTAGAATTATAAATGTTTTCCTTATAAACCAATAGATGATACTATTACACATCTCTGACGCAGGTGGGAACTCCTGGTCCAGTGGTAGGAACAAAGCAGCACGATGAAAGTAAAATGCCAGGTGGTTAGGGGTAGAGTGGTGGGTTTGTTTGGTGACAGATGGAAAGCATGCCAATTGAGAAGGAAGTAGAGTGCAAGGGGTTAGGGTGCCAGGAACATAGTGTACCAGGTGTGTAGAGTGCCAAGTAAGTGGTGTGTCAGGTGGGTTCAGTGCCAATTAGTTTGGGAATAAGATACCAGGGTAAAATGCCAGGTAAGTGTAATGCCAGGGCACAATGTGACAAGCAGGTGAGGTAAGCAAAGTCTGGGTTAGGTCTGTGGGAGATATATTGTCCAATGGGAATGGGTGGTGTCAGGTCACAAAGGCTTGGGCTTTTGTTGGTTGTCAAGGATATCGAGTCTCAGTCAGGGTGGGTATGGTGAGTCAGGATCTGGGGGTTTGGGGGTTCTGTGGGAGACATAAATGGAGGTGTGCGTGGTAGATTGGGGATCAGTTTAATGGTTACTCAAGAGATGGACTAGGGTTTCAATGGTCTAACTTGCCTTAACTAACAATTTACTTAACTGCAGTGGAACCCCCGCATTCTCCAATTTAAATGGACACTCTTGGAGGGTTCCAGACTTAGGAGGATTGCCCAGTGGAATCTTTAATTTTCCAGGCTCTTCCTTCAGAGTCTGTGGAAACGCCAGGCTGTTATTGTGTGCCTCAACAGTTTGACATTTTGCTGCTAGGTTTGTGCAGCTGTGTTATGTTTGTGACACTGAATGTATGGAATATTTTCAGTAACTGTAGTATCCATAAGCCTGGCCAAATATTTTAATAAACCTTTCGCTGAGGTTAATATAATTAGAGTTTAAAAGGCCAGTTGCTTCAATCTGCACAGGATTAATATGTTATTGCTTTCTTAGAGATCCCCTCAATCTATCAAGCACATTTTTTCTGAAGACAATCAAAATAAACATATCTGTTACGATGATAACAACAAAACAAGATATTCGTGAAGAACTTAACCATCATTTGCCTTCCTCATGTACTTTTCATTCACCTTAAGACTCTTCAGTTTAAGGAACATAAAATAATGTAAAAAGAAATAAAATCATAGAAGGATGAAGCCCTCAGAGTGCAAAATCATGCAAGATAGCAAAGTACATTTTACTAAGGGAGTGCTACTCGTTCCCTACTGCCCCGCATTGCATAACATCTTTTCATTGTTCATCATGGAGCATCAAATGTTGGAAAGCCTTCAAAGGGTTGCAAACATTAACTTTTCGAACACCTGCAAAACCAAAGAAAAGGCTGCATTTGCTTTTTGAAATAAATAGGCACCCCTTGCGTTTCAAGTGACAACAAGTTCAAGTATTTCACGAATGATCACTGCAGCCAGCTCATATTTGTTGGAACCAAGTGTCCATTAATTCTGTCCAGCTTGTTGTACCTGATGCTGTACTGCTTCACCATGCTGAAGGGAATGTTCCTTCTGCTCAATGCCCTCATCTTATTCCTCAGAAGATAGCTACTGCCCTCACAGCTCTTCAGAGGCCACGATATAACTTCTTTGCATGCTTCAGTTCTGCACAGCACAGCATGCTAAGATTATGCAGCATCCTTCATATGGACTGTATTGTCTGTTATATGGGTGTCACTGACTGGGCCAGGATTTACTGTCCATCCCTAGTCACCCTTGGATACAACTGAGTGGCTTGCTGGACGATTTCAGCGTGCAGTTAAGAATCAACTGCAGTTCTGCAGGTTCCTTCCCTCAAGAACATTAATGAACCAAATAGGATTTTACTGCAATCAATTTCAAATCTCCATCTTTGTTAGGCACCTGCCCCTTGAGATAATGCAAGGACACAAGAGTTCTCAAGGATTTGGGACTATTGAGGCTTCAGGGTATCTGGTACAGATGTCAAGATCCAATTATTATAAATGATTTGTATTTTGATGGCATGGAACACTTTCTATTGTTGAAGTCTGCTGTGTTATGATATGGGACTACACTTATTGGAATTTAGAAGAATGAGGGGGTATCTCATAGAAACATATAAAATTATGAAGGGAATAGATAAGATAGAAGCAGGGAGATTGGCCGGTGTAACTAGAACTAGGGGACATAGCCTCAAAATAAGGGAGAGTAGATTTCAGACTGAGTTGAGGAGGAACTTCTTCACCCAAAGGGTTGTGAATCTGTGGAACTCCCTGCCCAGTGAAGCAGTTGAGGCTATCTCATTGAATGCTTTCAAGGCAAAGATCAGGTACATAGAACATAGAATGTTACAGCAAAGTACAAGCCCTTCGGCCCTCGATGTTGCGCTGACCTGTGAAATTAATCTGATGCCCATCTAATCTACACCGTTCCATTATTATCCAAATGTATGTCCAATGCCCATTTAAATGCTATTAACATTGGCAAGTCTACTACTGTTGCAGGCAGATCATTCCATGCCCCAACTAATCTCTGAGTAAAGAAACTACCCTTGATGTCTGTCCTAAATCTATCACCCCTCAATTTAAAGCTATGTACCCTCATGTTAGCATTCGCTATCTGAGGAAAAAGGCTCTCACTGTCCACCCTATCTAAACCTCTGATTATTTTAAACATCTCGATTAAGTCACCTCTCAACCTTCTTCTCTCCAATGAAAACAGCCTCAGTTCCCTCAACCTTTCCTCGCAAGACCTTCCTTCCATACCAGGCAACATCCTAATAAATCTCCTCTGAACCCTTTCCAAAGCTTCCACATCCTTCCTATAATGCAGTGACCAAAACTGCACACAATACTCCAGGTGCGGCCTAACCAGTGTCTTGTGCAGCTGTAGTATGACCTTGTGGCTCATACCAATAAACACCAACACACCATACGCCTTCTGAACAATCCTATCAACCTGGATGGCAATTTTCAGGGATTTATGCACCTGGACACCAAGACCTCTCTGTTCATCCACACTGCCAAGAGTTTTACCATTAGTCCAGTACTCTTCATTCCTGTTACTTCTTTCGAAGTGAACTACCTCACATTTTTCCACATTAAACTCCATTTGCCACTTCTCAGTCCAGCTTTGCATCATATCTATGTCCCTCAGTAACCCACAACATCCTTCAGCACTATCCACATCTCTGCCTATCTTAGTGTCATCCGCAAATTTACTAACCCATCCTTCTGCCCCCACTCCAGATTATTTATAAAAATGATAAACAGCAGTGGCACCAAAACAGATCTTTGCAGATCCGGGGTGAACACTTCCCATCAACAACCACCCGCTGTCTTCTATCAGCTAGCTAATTTCTAATCCAAACTGCTAAATCACCTTCAATCCCGATACTCCATATTTTGTGCAATCGCCTACTGTGTGGAACCTTATCAAACGCCTTGCTAAAGTCCATATACACCACATCAACTGCTTTACATTTATCCAACTGTTTTGTCACCTTCTTGAAGAACTCAATAAGATTAGTGAGACACAACTTACCCCTCACAAAACCGTGGTAAGTATCCCTAATTAAATGATTCCTTTCCAGATGATTATAAATCCTATCTCTTATAACCTTTTCCAACATCTTGCCCACAACCGAAGTGAGGCTCACTGGCTTATAATTACCAGGGTTGTCCCAACTCCCCTTCTTAAACAAGGGAACAACATTTGCTATCCTCCAGTCTTCTAGCACTACTCCTATCAACAATGCTGACACAAAGATCAAAGCCAAAGACTCTGCAATCTCCTCCCTGTAGCTTGTATCTCCATATTCTCACTAACATTGTCCATTTCCAGTGTGAATACTGACAGGTGAGTGGAGCCGAGTCCACGAAAAGATCAGTCATGATCTTATTGAATGACAGTGCAGGCTCGATGGGCCAGATCCTGCTTCTTTTTCTGATGTTCTTATCATACTTTTAATGAGAAAGTGTACAGTGTATCATGGCCTGCACCCGGAGAAGCCAACTTTGTTGGCAAGGCCTCCTGCCGAGGCTGCAAGACTTAACCTTGTCAACAGGAAACAGAATGAAGCAGTATGATCTGGCACAGATTACATTAGTAATGCGCTAATATATTTGTGGGATGAATATCGAGAGATGGCACACAGGTCCCAGAGGATTCTCAGAAGCCAGTTGCACAAAAATTTGATCAGCTGTCCCTTTGATGGTGCCATTCCAGCAGTTGGCATTATTCTGTAATACTGGCCAGGATCATCCCCAGTCTGCAGTGACAATTCGCCTGTTGAACTAGAGTTAATAGTAATGAGGATGATAGACTCTGGGCCTCCTGTACTTTAGCAACATCTTGAGGGGATCTTCAGTTGTAATGTCTTCATTGGAAGTTATTGGCAGCCACTGGTAGTTACTGCGGGTCCTGGGCTTGCTGATACATTTGTTTCTTCTTATTCTATCTGCACATTGGTAGCACCATGGCCACACTCAAGATGACTTCTGCTATGGCTGGATTCATTGGTCACAGTTCCAATGAATCAGTCTGGGGAATATCAAAAACAGACCAGGTTCTTAGCTTTGTGAGCAGTCAGCATTCACATCACACACAAATCATGGTTTACCACAGGCCTCCATATAGCATCATCCTGAGCCTCAGCTATCCCTGCCTCATACATACTAATGGCTGGTAATGGATTGCAATGTATTTTGTACTCTTCCTAATATTGTCTCCTTATGGAAAAACTATTCAGGAATCTGTACTAATGAATTGGCATCTCCAAGCTGCTGAGTGCAAAGATGAGAGTGAATGACAGGTCAAGTGAAGATGAAGACAATTGAAAGAAAAAACAAACGAATGGGAGGGTGGGTGAATGGATGGACAGGACAGTCATAGAGCCAGATAGTGACAGAGCAGAAGGGTCATAGAAGAGGAGAATGGTTAGCAGTGTTGTCAGGGAGAGAATGGATTGCCATTGAGCTTTAATAATTTTCCAATCTCCCACTCAGAATCTGGAGGCAACTGGAGCCATTTTCCTTGCCTGCGCTCCACATTGCAACTAGTTGCTGAAGATATGGGAAAATACATTAAAACAGTGACAGTTTAGAATGTATAGTGCTAATACTGTAGAAACTCATCCCGTGATGTTCCAAGGATTGTAAATATTCCTCCTGTCCCCATAAAAAGCTGACAGCCTCTCCCCTCTTCTCAATACAATAGCTGTCCCATTTACCATTGAAATCCATGCTCAGGGGCAGAATCTTGAGGAGTCTGAATGACTATAGTGGGGTGTGTAGCAGAACCAGGCAACAAACATGGTAAGACCACTTCCATGTCGGGAGCAACACAGGCCATTTGCATTGTGAGATGAACTTCAACCTCTGTTTGTTTTGTTTGTATTCCATTTTGCTTCTTGCAAATCAAAGCTCATGTTTATTTTTGATTTTGTCCAATTGTTTGCCTATATGTGATGTTCCCTGAATGGACAATGGTTGTACCGTGGGCATTCGAGACAAAGTAGCAGTGTATTCAGGTGGTTAGACAGCATGTAGGTATGGACAGGTTAAGCATGTGACATGATAGTTAAAGAGTGACCAGGGTGAGTGGACGATGGGTTGTATGTGCAAGAGAGTGGCAGCCATGTTGGCTACATGCCATGGTCAGCATGGCTTTGATACAGCTGTGTCATGAGAATGCCAATGAGGGGCACTGTTGGATTGCCAATGTTTGTTTGGATGCATAAGAACATTTCAAAGATGATGCTGGTGCAAAGGATTCCTGTATTTCAGTGAATATCTGCTGAGTGGTGAGTTGTTGTGGGAACGGCACATTGTCAGAAAGGCCCCAGGTTACAGGCCACAAATCCAATGCAAAAGATGCCATAGAGGTGCAATAGGTAATAAGTGAGGCTATTTTGGCAAGACATGGTGAGAGAACTTGTTAGATCTCCTGTTGAATAACCGTCCAAAAACTTCGATGCAACTTGGGCTTAACCAAATAAATGTGAGATTCAGCCATATAGAAATACCATCTAATCTGACCCTACGCTGAACTGTAATCTGATTCAGCCATGTTACTGGATTAATTCAGATGGTTCAGGTCTCCAGTGACAACATTGAACAAGTGGAAAATTACAGTGCCCACTATCCAGCTAATCTGTTTAATGAGGTACCCCATACTGTTACAAAAAAAAGCATAAAATACTGATACGGATATGATCACCAACTGTTTTTGTGAGAATCCAGTCATTGCCATTAACAACAGTCAGATGCTTCCATTTAATTTAACAAATGCTATTCATTAAGTAACACAGATTACATTTATTATCATTGGCATTCTCTTCAGTGGTCCAAACATTAAGCTGAGGTCAGTTTTATTTTTTCTTGTTGACCCTGCTCTCAACTGAGTGTTGAGCTGTTGACCTAATCTACTTCAAGTCATTCCGTTCTGTATCAACAAAACCCATAACCCTTCTGACAGCAAGATACCTATGAGTTATATTTATTCAGTTCAGCTCTCGCTGATTCAGCCTTTTGTATAATAAACACTATTTTTAGATGACGATTATTTATTTAGAAAAAATATTTTGTACAAATAGTATTCCAAAAATCTTTTATCTCAAGGAATATAAAAGTGGCAAAACGAAGTATAAAAGTGGCAACATGAAGTTTTAGTTGCGTCAAACTTTGATTACATATTATTTTGAAAACTGCATTACATTTAGGGATAACTATCATTATGTCTGTGACAACTGTTTGAAAAAGTTCTCCAACCAACTCCCCTGTCTGCTATTTTCCAATATCCTTGCAATTTTTCCCTTCAAACACTTTTCCATCTTTCCATTTAAAAATGTTCACAGCACTTCCAGTCTAGGTTAGGCATTGCAGATTGCAATGTGAAATTTGGAGGCCTACATTTACTTTTACTTTGTAAACATGAATGGTTCTGAGTTGGATATCTCCCTATAACATCCACATTTTTATTCAACGAGTAACACTCAACTGTTCTCTGTTCATTTAAATCATCAGTTATGAAATTGATGGTATAAAAAGTAAAGGTATTGACTATTGTAACATCAGGCCATGGAGAAGGGAAGTTTCCATTGCTGGTCAATACTCGGCAGTTGGGTAATATAAGTCGCCCCTAAACTGAACTGAGCTCTCTGTTCTGCATTACCACGAGCTGACCTCTGTTGGTAGGTTATGTCTTGATGTGAGGTCTGGACTTGTTTTGTCTGTGACATTCTATCTGAATGACCTATCAACTTTGTGCTCATGCAATTAGACTCCGACACCAGGGGATATGAAAGAAAAACAAAAGAGCACCTTCCTTGACCATTGTAGCTTTCCTGAGATGCAGTGCCCTAAATATTTTGCAATGCAATTTTCCACATAGTGGCTAATCCACATTTGAGAGAACTAAACCTTTACTTTGTCACTTTTATATTAATTGAGATAAAGACTTTTTGGATTACAATTTGTACAAAATAATTTTTTCTAATAAATAACAGTTAGCTGAAAATGGGGATTATCATTCAATACAGAAGCTAGAAGACCTTGAATATGATCATGTCATTCTCTCTGCAGTAAAAAAAACCTCATGCCTGAAGAAAGTTATTGTATATTCCTACTTCATTTGCTGTAACTTGTGGCTCTTAACCAACAAGTCATAGACTTTATCATTTGTGAACTTGTGCCTACTGCAAGTGAAAGTACATGGAGAAGGAAGTTCCCAGTTTTTCCTTGCACCCATCTCACCCATCCCCTCTGTGTTTGTCTGTGTGTAATGGAGGGCTAGAATCTTAACAAGTACAGACATATGTTGATGGCTCATAATTGTTTGCCTGTAGCTAGAATATTTTTATTTCTAATAGTCATTCTTGTTAAGTAGAGAAACCTGGGTCAGTGCTTTCTGTTAACTTTGGTCTGAAAGTTAAGAATGTGGTGGAATTTTGTGACAACTTCGGGAATAATGAGACTTGATTTTTAGCTCACTACACCTATCACCAGAATTGAAGTGCAGAATCTTGTGAAGGCCTGAACGTGGCTATGGCAAAGAATGTGGCAGAATCAGGTGAGAAATCCAACGAGTCCTATCGACATTGTGGTGAGCAACTCCTTGCATCTTTTAACCAGCTTCCAGGATTCAAGCAAGATTTTTTCGAGGGAGCCTTGAGTTGCCTACTAAAAGGGAATATTATTTGTTGACCACCTTATTAACTGCACACCTCACCTCATTAATATGCAGCCATTGCTAGCAAATTCGACACCAAGATGTCTTACAAGGAAGTAAAAACAGGTACCTGGCAACTTCTGCTCACCACTTTCTCAAAAGGACCTTCATGTTGGATACTGGGCTCCAATATCGTGGGTCAAGCTCCAAGAGCACTAGCCCTAAGCAAGCCCTGTACACGGATATTGACATCTGACACAGCTCAGCCTCTGAGAAACTCATAGGACACTTCCGTACTTCAATGTTGCATCTCTGGGCACAATGGAATAATCAACATAATGCTGCAGAATGGACAATTTGCACTCAGGGACATGCACACAGCTAGTGGACTCCACCAGGCAACATCTCCAGGCTCTTTGTTTATTCTCTTAGCACTCACTCACTTTAAGTCAAGATGGATGTTGACAGCATCCTTTCCTTGCATTGCACACCTTGCCCCTCAGCCAAATGCCAGGTTCCCATTACTGCTACAATGCCTTGCTGTTTAGTGCAGACACAAATGAAGAAAGCTTGTCATGGTTGTCAAAGTCCTCAGTTGAGTCAAGGAAGTGTTACAACACAACAGTGAACCCTTCTGTTAACTAAACCAAATACCCAGAAAAGCTCACCTTGTCTCATAACCTGTTAAAATATGTGACAGAAAACTCCCAAATTCCACTATTTAAAGAGAATAACATTAATTTTTTTTTACTCTAAAAGTGAATATTAAACAACAACTATTCACTGCTCTAAGACCCCTTTCTCTTAAATTCTTATTACCTGCCTCCACCTCTATAAAAATATGCTGTTCCAATAAGACACATATTATAATTACATCAACTTCGTTTCAAAACCATACAGCCGCTGTCATCTTCAATGACTTCATTCTTCCAGCTACTGAATTCCCTGGGTTATATTTTTTTCTTTTTACTGTAAGTATGTTTCATACGAAAAGGTATCTTTGATAAAGAGTGTTTCTTAATTTCTTGGATCTGTCTCAATGGCAGTTGCTGTCTGACCAATTTTTAAAATGCCCACATTTTTATACCCCCAATATCAGATCGTCGCATGGGTTCAATGTTGGCAAAACAATAAATTCAAATTTGATTGGGTTTTAGTATCCTGGGCCATAATTTAAACTGATTGGTATAATTTGCATTATTGTCAAAACAGCAACCAAAAGTTGGGTATCCATTTCATAGCCAAATGATACATATTTTCAATTTTCCAGAATACTCTGGGACTGCTACCTAGACATATACACAGGTGCATGTATGCTATCAGTTCAGAATATCATCTCTCTCTCTTAAAGGTACAGTACACACCTTCAACACCATAACAGGAGATAGTCTTCATTCAGTAGATCCGAGTACAGCAAGTCAAGGGTAGCCTCTGAAAGCAGTCCAGAGTTTGGACATGGTCAGTAAGCCATTCTGGGCTGTCAGTCAGGATATTAATTAATCTTTTCACATGAGGGCTAAGGAGCCAAATGTCAAGCAACCCACCAGCTGTTTTGATGTTTTTTTCCCAGTGGAGACTGTTTTCTTCCTGGAATGAGGCGGGTATTATGGGAGATGAAAGTGGATGGGACAACTGTTATTTGGAGTCACGTAGACGCTAGTGAGTAGGTAGTGCAGACGATATGCAGGGTTAATGGTGTCAGGGGTTTGAGATGGGTAAGTGCAAGTGGGGAAGATGTTGCGAGCAATAGTGAGAACGATTCTCTGTGGGAGGTGGGAGGTGGGTGCCATAGCAGAGATAGAATTAGGGTGAGGTTTTGGAGAGAAAATGGTGGCATTTGCACTGGAAGAGTGAAGAAGGGCACTGACCCAGGTGTCAGCTTCAGACCAGGTTGACATGTTATGGTATCTTGCTAAAGAGTATTGGGTATTCTGCATCTGCACCATCCCATTTCCCACACCCTCCAAGTCACTGGCATCAAAACATATGCCAGAAGGGAACTTCTCTGCTATGCCCAGGGCAAATATCAGGAAACAGGCCGAGCAGCTCCGGACTAACAGCACTTGTCCAGGGAATTGCTAAGGATACCAGTCTATTCTCGGATATCCTGGCAATGATGAGCTGCTCCATGTATGGCAAGCGTAGGATATAGCTTGAATCAGGTGGGAGGGGTGGGATTCGTATTTACTGAGGTGAGTTTGGTAAGATAAAGCAAGAGATTATACTGTGCCTTGCAGTGAGAAACTCTATGAAACTGGGCAAAACTGACAAACAAAATTATTCAGTCTAATATCTCTATCTCGGAGAAAGTGAGGACTGCAGATGCTGGAGATCAAAGCTGAAAAATGTGTTGCTGGAAAAGCGCAGCAGATCAGGCAGCATCCAAGGAGCAGGAGAATCGACGTTTTGGGCATAAGCCCTTCTTCAGGAATGAGGAAGGTGTGCCAAGCAGGCTAAGATAAACGGTAGGGAGGAGGGACTTGGGGAAGGGGTGTTGGGAATGCGATAGGTGGAGGGAGGTTAAGGTGAGGGTGCTAGGCCGGAGAGGGGGTGGGGGCAGAGAGGTCGGGAAGAAGATTGTAGGTCAAGAAGGCGGTGCTGAGTCCGAGGGTTGGGACTGAGATAAGGTGGGGGGGGGGGGGGGGGGGAGGGGAAATGAGGAAGCTGGAGAAATCTGCATTCATCCCTTGTGGTTGGAGGGTTCCTAGGCAGAAGATGAGGTGCTCTTCCTCTAGGCATTGTGTTGCCATGGTCTGGCAATGGAGGAGGCCAAGGCTTGCATGTCCTTGGCGGAGTGGGAGGGGGAGTTAAAGTGTTCAGCCACGGGGCGGTTGGGTTGGTTGGTGCGGGTGTCCCAGAGGTGTTCTCTGAAACGTTCCGCAAGTAGGCGGCCTGTCTCCCCACTGTAGAGGAGGCCACAAGGGGTGCAGTGGATGCAGTAAATGATGTGTGTGGAGGTGCAGGTGAATTTGTGACGGATATGGAAGCATCCCTTGGGGCCTTGGAGGAAAGTGAGTGGGGAGGTGTGGCACAAGTTTTGCATTTCTTGCGGTTGCAGGGGAAGGTGCCAGGAGTGGAGGTTGGGTTGGTGGTGGGTGTGGACCTGACGAGGTAGTCACGGAGGGAGTGGTCTTTCCGGAACACTGATAGGGGAGGGGAGGGAATATATCCTTGGTGGTGAGGTCCGTTTGGAGGTGGCGGAATAACTCTATCTCCCCTTGCAAATGTCTTCATGATTGTGAACATTACTACTAAAACTCTGCTTAATGCTCCCTGTTCTTTAGAACCAAGTTTATCTATTTTCTTCCCTTAACTGAAGTCCTTCATCCTTGGTATCATTCTGAGCCATCTTCTCTGCAATCTCCTGTCATCCTTGCTGAGGTGTAGTGGGTTTCTATTCAGAAAGCCAAGGATCACATAAGCCTTTTTTTTAGCAATCTTCTCAATATTGTTAAGATACACCCGTAGGCCTCTCTATTTCTCCACTATCTTTAAAAAGCCATCATTTAATTTATATTGACTCTCTTATTAAAGTTATTCGCTACCCTTTGCATTAAGTATTATTTACTACTTGTCATCACATAATTCTGTGTTCTACTGTGCTATCAATTTATTAGTGCGTAGGATGCAGATTACACTGTCAAGACCAGATATGAAAAGGCAGTGGTGAGCTACCTGAACTATTGAGGTCCTCTGTTGTTGTAGTTTGGCCATAACTGAATGGCTTATTAAGCTGTTTCTGATAACAGGCACCAGTCAACCAAATTGCTGTAGATATGGAATGTCATAGAGGCCATCCTGTTTATTGTTGTCAGTTCCCTTCCTTAAAGAATGTAGGATGTAATTTTCTCTTCCCTGGAGTTGGTGAGATAAGTGGGAAGAAGGGAAGAATAATTGGGCAAACTGACCCTGGAGAGAAACTCATCGCCTCTTGCTATCTCACTAAGTTCTGGATGTGAAAGAATGACCTGCTCAACCTACCAATAGTTAAGGCCCTTATGTGGTCAATTAATGGTCACTTAAATGTCTTAACTCACCACCTCCCATGATCACCTGCAACCTGGCAGAAGGAATGGTTGCTAACTTCCCAACAGGAAAGCTATGACAAAACCATGGTGACCTGCCTGATAGGCTAGGGTGTGATCTCCAATTGTCCAAACTAGGTTCACTTGGAGGCATGAATGTGGACAAAGAGGTGGTCTGTGAAAGCCACCTCCCAGTTTCTATCCCCATCTTCTGCTTCCCATCTCACTGTGACCTACACACTTCAAAAGGGTATAAAAATTACTTACCTTCCCATCGTTGGATCTCCAGTGAAGCGAACTTTAGGACCCATCTGACAACCTGAGTGTCGAGGTCTGTGATTTGTAACAACTTGCCCATGGTAACCTGTAGTCACCATCTAATATACTCATCCCTACATTTTTTAACAAAGGGAATATTTCACTCATAGTCAACCAAATATGTTTTTACAACAAAGTCTGATAGTTTCATCATGACTGCATATTTGTGTCATTCTTCAAAAACCTCAAACAATTCAACAGTGATTTCCACAGATGGCAAACATGGCAGATGACATGAGACGAATCTGTAGTGTATGTCCACTTCTGGAAAATCTTAAGATTTCTTGTAATTCTTTTGCTTTCAAAGTGCAAATAAGTGAAAATTCTCCTTACAGTGAGTGAAAAAGTGTACAGTATTTTTTGCACGGATAAGTGAATTCAGTAAAGATGGTCATGCAAACAGCTGGGTATTACTATACAATAATGGCAACACTTCTTAAAGTATCTAAATAGGTAGAAAGCAATTTGTGACATCATAAAAGGCACCAGACAATTGTAAAATCTTCCATTCTTAATACTGTTTAATTTTGTATTGTTTGTGGAAATTCAAATTACTACAGAATATGATACTCCTCATGCTCTAATAAAGAACAAGAGAGATTCCTGCTCAGCCATGTGGTGAAATGAAAGTTGGAGCTTCAACCATCATTGGGTACCTGCAGACAACAATATGCAAGTAAAGGTGCAGCTTGCCATCGCAATGCAAAGTCCTTGGGAGGCAGGTTTGTTCCGTTTGGCTAAATGACCAATGTGGATCAGATTGGTGCCAATTGCTTGGGATGCAACTTCCGGCTAGAGTGAGAACCACGGCCTACCTCCATGCCCTTACCTGTGGTGTAACTCACAGCGCTGAAGGTCAGCCTGACCTTCAGAAAGAGAACTGGAGAAGAACATTTTAAAATAATAGCTCATTGCAACTATGTCTATTTACAGCGATGTAAAGTACATTTATTTTGCCAGAATTACTATGTAACAATATATGCACGTAAATGTCAGGGGTATATTTCCAGAATACAACAGCTTTTAGTTCTCAGTCAGCGATTCATAAAAGCATTCTTGTGCTCCACACTGTGGCTTAACTGTAGTAGTGCATTCTTAGATTGCACTATCCCATGCTGAGTAGTTTCCACTTTTCCTAATATGAACAATAAAATTGATGTTTGTGTATGTAACAATGGAAGAAAAATTTTCCTAACAACATAAGGCATCATTTTCTCTTAATCAAGGTTAGAGTTGCTATTCCTTTGTATCAGACTCTAACATGAAGAGGCTCCATATGCAAAATAAAACATTTACTGCTGTGGCTCCCCTGCTTCAGATTTATATTCTCTTATGAATTTGAGCCTTCTAAGTGTTAAGTTATGAACACTTTCAACATCCTCAGCATGCCCCTTCACCCCAGCAAAACCAATCTATCTCCAAAGTTAGGCAAAATAAAGAAATTCATAACATTGCCAACACATACATCTGGCATGCTGCCCCCTTCTAGGAATGCTCCTCTTCTCTTTATCAAATTTGATTTTCAGTGCAGCAGCAATACAACCACTAGTTACTGCCACTAACTTTTTAAAAGATATTAGAATGTTCTTTCTTGCTGAGATGGTTGCTGTAAGAATCTAAACAACATTTTCACTTGGTGCCACAAAATGGAACAACTGTCACATATTAGGACTTTATGTGCCAACCACAAAGCTCAGGTTAAATTATTTAAGATATGGAAGTGTGCTTGAAAGATTCAAGAGTTTGTGCCACTAATTCCAGTGCTCTGTTACTCAGGCCTGCACCCTGTTGAATGACAAACTGTGACCACCCGCATGTTGGGCATTGTCCTCACTTTCTTATCAGCTCTCTTCACTTATAACATGAAAAATAATTCCATTAGATCAGCTTGTTGTGATCAGCAGGACTGGCTCAATTGCCCTTGCAGAGAGCTGGCATGTTATGAACAGGCTGAAGGCATTCCTAGGATTCGGTGATCAATTATAAGCATAATTACAATGTGGGGTGTGGGGTCTGTGTCAGAAATAGTCCCTTCTACCGGAGACAGTTATGTCCTACTTCATAATTAGGTGGATTACTGTCTTCAAATCAGCCAGCTCTCGCCTGCAACTCTGTAAGCACAGCAATGCCTTGACTTCCTCAGGAGGTTAAGGAATTTGACATGTCCACAAAAACTCTTACCGATTTTTAAGAGATACACGAGAGAAAGCATGCTATCTGGATACATCACAGAGTGGTTTGGCAACTATTCTTCCCAAAACTACAAGAAACTACAGAGAGTTATGAAGACAGTCCCGTTCATCATGCAAACTAGCCTTCCTCCATTGACTTCATCTATGCTTCCTGTTGCCTCAGGAAAGCAACCAACATAATCAAAGACCCCTCCCAGCCCAATTATATGTTATTCTACCCTCCTTCTTTGGGCGTGAGATATAAAAGTTTGATTACACATATGAATAGATTCAAGAAATGCTTCTTCCTGTTGTTATTAGACTTTTCAATGGATCTCTCAAATGTTCATTCTGATATCTCTCTCTCTCTCTCTGCACCTTCTCTGCGGTTGTAACACTGTACTCTGCATTTTGTTCTACTACCCTGATGTACTTTGTTTGGTATGAGCTGCCTGCAAGGCAACAACACTTTTTGCTGTATTCCAAAATATGTGACAACAATAAACCAACTAATCGGCATCACAACACAGTAAATGCATTGGTTCACAAGCCAGACTGAGTGAGTGCACCATGCGGACTGGTATCCACATGTGAGGGAGAAAAGCTGCTTTGATTGCAGTTGCAGCACAGCTGTGTGGACAACTGTCACATTCATTGGTTCCGACGCAGAAGTTGCTTTAGATCATCCAGAGCAATCTCCAATCATCTCAACTTGTTCGGCCAATGGAAACAGATGCCCAAAATTGAGAGAGTGAATCCCAAAGTACGATCTGTCACCACTGCAATCAACAGGGGAGGTAGTGATGTACTGACAATGTCACTGGACTTGTAATCCAGAACCCCATGCTCATGCTGTGGGGTAAAACAAAGAACTACAAATGCTGAAAATCAGAAATCCTTCTTCAGGAGAAGGGTAGCTGAACTGGAAACATTAGCTCTATTTTCTCTGCACAAAACTTGCTGAGTTTCACCAGCAATTTCTGTTTTTGTTAATGCTCTGGGCACATGGATTCAAATCTCATCACGACATATAGTAAACTTTGAAAAATGGTGACCAGAAAACCATTTCCAATTGTTATAAAAACTCATCTGGTTCACTCACAGAATACAGGGAGAACTAGCCAATTGGACACAGAACAGGCTCAAAGGTAGAAGACAGAGGGTGGTGGCGGTGGAGGGTTGTTTTTCAGATTGGAGGCCTGTGACCAGTGGAGTGCCACAAGGATCGGTGCTGGGTCCGCTACTTTTTGTCATTTACATAAATGATTTGGATGCGAGCATAAGAGGTACAGTTAGTAAATTTGCAGATGACACCAAAATTGGAGGTGTAGTGGACAGCGAAGAGAGTTACCTCAGATTACAACAGGATCTGGACCAGATGGGCCAATGGGCTGAGAATTGGCAGATGGAGTTTAATTCAGATAAATGTGAGGTGCTGCATTTTGGGAAAACAAATTTTAGCAGAACTTATACACTTAATGGTAAGGTCCTAGGGAGTATTACTGAACAAAGAGACCTTGGAGAACAGGTTCATAACTCCTTGAAAGTGGAGATGCAGGTAGATAGGACAATGAAGATGGCGTTTAGTATGCCTTCCTTTATTGGTCAGAGTATTGAGGTCATATTGCGGCTGTACAGGACATTGGTTAGGCCACTGTTGGAATATTGCGTGCAATTCTGGTCTCCTTCCTATCAGAAAGATGTTGTGAAACTTGAAAGGGTTCAGAAAAGATTTACAAGGAAGTTGCCAGGGTTGAAAGATTTGAGCTACAGGGAGAGGCTGAACAGGCTGGGGCTGTTTTCCCTGGAGCGTTGGAACCTGAGGGGTGACCTTATAGAGGTTTACAAAATTATGAGGGCATGGATAGGATAAATAGACAAAGTCTTTTCGCTGGGGTCGGGGAGTCCAGAACTAGAGGGCATAGGTTTAGGGTGAGAGGGGAAAGATATAAAAGAGACAGAGGGTGGTACGTGTTTGGAATGAGCTGCCAGAGGATGTGGTGGAGGCTGGTACAATTGCAACATTTAAAAGGCATTTGGATGGGTATATGAAAAGGAAGGGTTTGGAGGGATATGGGCCGGGTGCTGGCAGGTGGGACTAGATTGGGTTGGGATATCTGGTCGGCATGGACGGGTTGGACCGAAGGGTCTGTTTCCATGCTGTACATCTCTATGACTCTATTCAGGGAAGGAAGTCTGCTATCCTTACCTGGTCTGGCCTACATGCAACTCCTGATCCACAACAATGTGGTTGACTCTTAACTGCCCTCCATATGGTCCTAGGAGAAAGTGAGGACTGCAGATGCTGGAGATCAGAGCTGAAAAATGTGTTGCTGGAAAAGTGCAGCAGGTCAGGCAGCATCAAAGGAACAGGAGAGTCGATGTTTCGGGCATAAGCCCGAAACATCGATTCTCCTGCTCCTTTGATGCTGCCTGACCGGCTGCACTTTTCCAGCAACACATTTTTCAGCTCCATATGGTCCTTGCAAGCCACGTAGGTCAAATGGCAATTAGATATGTGCAATAAATACTGGCTTAGTCTGCAACGTCTGTCTCCCATGAAGAAATTATTTTTATAAAGGTATCTATTGTGTGCATACCATACTGACTCCTTCACACATGTGAATCATCCCTTAGGCAGTCCCATATCCACACCTTAAATTTAGACACCACCTGCACAGTTAACTGAGCTTAATGTTCTTGAAAGGTAAAGCTCTTTAAAGGTAGACTTCAGGAAATGTGTGTGCAGACTGGGAGAAAATTACAAACGGAAAGAACTCTGTGGGAAGCAATCTCAAGAAGTTGCATTGCTTCCAACAAGCAATTAGCAGCATGCAGGCAGCTACAGAACATAAGAGAAGCTGGAAAGACTGGGCACTCCTAACAGAATCAAACAATTCATCCTTATCATAAAGGTGCGCAATCAAACTCCACAGTCATATTAAAATATAATGTGTGAAATGGCCATCTTTGATAACAAGGGGAAGTTTACAATGAGGTATTGAGGTTGCTTCATTTGAGTGAATTATGTAAAAGAGAAGAAATGCACATTACCTTAGAGTGATTTTGTACTGTGTTTATATTTATAGACCTGCCACTGGAAATGCTCAAACAGTTCTGTGCTCTTGCAATTGCGTTGGTTGCTTGTTTCTGTCATGCATGCCATCTATAAAGAGTACATTCCCATGACTGGTGTCAAAAACTCCTGCATGGGAACATTCCTTAAGAGCAAAGGATTTTTTCCCAGAGGAGCTAGAGACAGTCTCCCAAACATTTGACTGATTTCAGAAAAGGCAAATAATATAAAATAGGATACAGTAGGACAAATGCAACAAATAACACCCTTATGATTACCTAGTTGTAAGTTTACAAAACTTTATTTTAGTTGAGAGGGTGATGCTGGAAAAGCACAGCAGGTCAGGCAGCATTTGAGGAGCAGGCAAATCGATGTTTCAGGCATGAGCCCTTCATCAGCAAAGGCCCGAAACATCGACTCTCCTGCTCCTCAGATGCTGCCTGACCTGCTGTGCTTTTCCAGTACCACACTCTCAACTCTGATCTCCAGCATCGGCAGTCCTCACTTTCTCCTACAACTTTACTTTAGCAGCTTTATGTGAATCAAAATCTATTATTGTTTCCACCCATTTCCAATAAATATGTTATAAGAAGAATTAATAAGGATCTTAAGAATTTCAGTCATGTCCTTTTATTTTGGCCCCTATTTGGTGCAATGCAAAGTTAGGGAAATTGTTTTCTGAAATAAATACCTTTATCTCATTAACCTTTTGATAATCACCATTATGAAGAAATACTTTTAATTAGATCTGCCTCTATGTTTTGGCTGACAGATTTTGCCAATCACTTAACTCTATTATACTCACTTGAGAGAGAAAGCTAAACTTTGATCTGCTTCTGATCACTACTCCAAAGTCTATGGAATTCCATGTCCCTGTGCAGATTTCAGCATTCTTCAGCAAACCGCCTTCCTGCTGTTGCTAACAGTTAGCGATGCGGAAAAATAAGTTAGCTGAGTCGGATGATGTGATGGACATGCGTGGCAGATGTTGGTTCTTGCGTGTGAAGAGTGGCAGAGTGTTAGAGGTGATAGCAGTAGTTCAGAGCAGAGTAGGAGCGCAAAATGTCACATTGGAAGCTGAGTAAGTGGGTGTGATGTGTGCTACAGTGAATGGAGGAGAGGGCAGATAATCAGGAAGGTAACGGTTGTGCTGGAGTTTCAGGGTACTGCCAAATTATGAAGAGACTGTTTTCAGATAATAACTTAGAAATTCTAGTCACATCATTAAACTTAATTGTGCATTGTAGCCAAGTTGATGGGAAGATGATCTTGGTTCTGTCAGCCTCTAACACTGAACAGCTTGTCGTCCTTTGTCCTACTGCCTGTGGAAAGAGGTCATCCATTTACCTGTGAATCTCAGGACTTCCAATGTTGCATCTGAGAAGACAGCGGAAGGGGGTTTTGGGAACTTAGAATCTGGGATGACCTTTTATCCTGGCATCCATCTTGGTCATGCTAATGGGACTAAAGAGGTGTTGGCCCAAATGAGGTAGCTCTTCTGCCTGAGTGAGGGCTGCAGTCCCATCTCCAGGCAGTTAACACTCCTCAGAGCATAAAGTATCTGTGGGCTGGCATGGTTGTCAGCAAAGACATTCCCACTGACATCGGGTTTGCATACTTGAAACTGATGTATATCCTTTATTTCCCTCTTTATCTAATATGGGGAAAGGCTACTGTCTAAGATCCACTAAACATCGCAAGGGTCTGCAAACTGTGTAAAGACCCCTGTTCTTTATGTTTGACTTGAAATTTGTTAATACATTGTAAATATAACCTGTAATTGTAGGTTTAGTGAGATACCCCAAAGTGTCATGCGATATATTGAAAGAAACTCATCCATTTTGAATTTTATGTTATGTTCAGTTTGAATGTTATGTAATGTACCTTGATAAATGTTATGAATAAAATATATTTCTGGAAGAAAATGAATTGATATGGTGGTCTATACAACTCTCTTTAAACAGCTCTTAAGCTTCACTGAGATACAGGGTAGTTACCTGATACCAGGGTCTACAATCTGGTCACAGCAATGCAGGCCTCCCCACAGTACTTAGCAAGAAATCTCAGTAATAGTAGTTTACATAAAACAAATCATGTAAAATGGCAGGAACCTGGATATAAATCCTTTTACTACTTTCAAACAGTTTGAACAAGAGTAACTCAGTTTTGACTTCAACTCAAAATGAATCATCAAAGGAAATTGTTTTAAATATCAGTTATTAAAAAGGAGAAGTGTGTTCATCAAGACTGCCACATTACCCTGAAAATCTGAAAGGAGGAAGATATTTTGGGAGTCAGAATGGCATTTTCAAAACAAGTGTTAGAAAGGCAGCGGGTGGTGATGAAAACCATTTTGAAGGATGCTAAATGCAGAACAGGGCACCCTTCAAACATGATACTCAATTTTGTTCTACCCTGCCTGATCATTAAAACCCTATCCCTCAACCCTATTCCAGAGCCTCTGTCCATAGATTCCCCTATTCTAATCCATCTGCAGATTACCCTGATCCAGACGGACTAATGTCCGAACCCTGCCTCCTCAAGGCCACCGGAGTGTGTTATGGTCCAAGGCAGCCTTGTTGTGAATCTGTTGGTACAGCACATGGGATGAATGAGCAGCAATCCCTGCCCCTTAATATTCAGCCCAAGATGGATAAATAACCCCTTTAATTATCAAAAGATAATTAAACCAGTCAATTCTGCATAGAAAACAAGGCAAAAATTGTGCATAGTTAACTATAAAAATCCTGGTCTTTTATTACTGCGTTAAAATAAAATTGTTCAGCAAATGCATGAATGCACTAGTTTTGAACAGTTATCACTGCTCTATTTTGCCACTTTGGGAATTTGTATTAGGCAGAAAAGTCCACCAGAACCACCAGGTTGCTGCTGTGCACTTCTTACAATTTTAAAACACTGCCGTTACAATGGAGACCAGAATCTGGGAGACAATTGCCTCAAACTGAGGAACTGAATACATGCTGCAAGAATGTTAAAAAAGGGAAGAATAAAATGGTGAAAAAGTTGAAGTTAAATATAATGTGTTTTCTATATAAATGGGTTGCAAGACTCAGGAATTTCTTAATATTACCAAAAACATGACTGAAAGGATAATTTAAAGTATGAAGGTTTCTGACGAAGTCTCCGATAAGCTTTTTAGGCTTTGAACTGCTGCATGTGTGGTTGTTTGAAGGTTGCTTATTCATTTCACAGATATGCATTTTGTAACTAGGAAGTAAAGTTAAAATTAGCCATGCCTTAATTCTGATCTTCGCCATTTGTTTTTAAGATTCCAATATTAATTTTACTAAAAAATACAATGCAAAATGGGTTAAGACAAAGCATCAAAGAAAGGGAAATCTTTTTCATTTTTCAAACAGCTTTAGCCATAAATAGCAAAAGCAACATTGCAATTTACAGTGCAGAGGTACTGCCTCTGATCACCAGCTAACCACACTTAAACAAGGTCAGGATTCATGTGATGGCGTCCATGATGGACCAGCTTGCTGAGGTACTTAACATGTACAGGTAAGAATGGGCACTGGAATCTAGTAGAAATGGCTGCTCCAAGTAAATACCAACACCTTGGCAGGGGAGCCAATTTGAGGCAAAGAAACCAAGCACTAAACTAAAATACAGGTAATACATGGCAACAGTCAACGCCCACTATTTTTATTAATTCATAGGATGTAATGTCACTGGCCCAGCCTGGCATTTTTGCTCATCTCTAATTGCTCTTGTGGAAGTGTTGGTGAGCTGTCTTCTTGGACTTCTGCAGCCCTTGTGGTGCAGGTAACCTATAGGTGCTGCTAGGAATGGAGTTCTAGGAAATTGTTACCGTTCATTACTAAAATCCCATGCAGACCTGAGCCAAGCAGAAGGTTGCAGTGAATATGTGTGGATGCCTGGTTAATCAAATGGCATTTGACAAAGTGAACTGAAGTCTGTCAGATGATCATGTAAACATGCTCAGCGGTGTTTTACAGAATTTCTCATACTCATTCTGTATTTTACCACTCATTCTTTGTGCCTGGAAATTGCCTCTAAAGTTGCAGGTAGTTGCTATTGCATTTCAAAGTGATTTTATCTCGACTGATGCATATTTGATTTTTCAGTTGTGGGCAAAATGGAATTTTGATTTAAGTTGCAAACTCAAGCTCACTCTGGGACTTAATCACTCAATCCAGATTGATGATTCAGTTCAGTTAGAATGTGCTTCATGGTTGAGGCTGCCATCTATCTAATAACATTAAACCCGTTTGCCTGTTCAAAAGATCCCATAGCACTTTTCAAAGAAAAGTATGGAAACTATAGGCTCTTTTTCAATGGATGAGTTAAATATCTATCTTGAAAATACATGGAATATCAAATGCTATTGATTTAAAGAGAGGCAGTCCATATTCATGACATTAGAGATGTTTGATATCACCAATAACATTAAGTTAAAAATCACACAACACCAGGTTATAGTCCAACAGGTTTAATTGGAAGCACACTAGCTTTCGGAGCGACGCTCCTTCATCAGGTGATTGTTATGAAGGACCGTCGCTCCGAAAGCTAGTGTGCTTCCAATTAAACCTGTTGGACTATAACCTGGTGTTGTGTGATTTTTAACTTTGTACACCCCAGTCCAACACCGGCATCTCCGAATCATGACCAATAACATTCACATGGTAAATATTTAATGGCATGAATATGAGAACATATAAATAAGCTTATATCAAACTTTAGCGTTTAATGTTCTTTTTTTGCTGTTTAATTTTATTCCCCCTTCCTCTTCTTCCCTCAACCTGTAGCTTCCTGGTGAATAACGTTAGATGCAGTCATCCTATTAGTGGTCACAAAGTGATCATTGAGAGTGAATCAGGGCTCCCTAGTTTCTGTCACCAAAGGAGCTGTAAACACATCAAAGCAGCATTTCACAGTCATGGAAGCTCACGCTCTGTATGTAAAAGTTCAATGAAACTGTTAACTGTACAGTAGCATTTAACTCAAAACATATCCCTTAGGTAGCTAAGGAGAAAGCAAAGAAGGATGAATGAATGAATTTTATTCTCACATGTATTTTACAGTGAGAAAACTGTAAAATAGAGTGAAAAGGTTTTTCAGTGTCGCCACCATCTGCCGCCATTTTGAATAGTTTTAAGAATAAGAAAAAAGATATAACTTAAAGAGAATCCGTCAGTCCTGGGCCAGCTCATCATCAGTGACGCCTGCATTGCCAGAACTCCTCCATCACCTCACCGACATCTACAGTGGACCCAACTAATGTCGAAGTCACCAATCCTCAGGTCCCTTTCACCGCTAGGCCGATTCTCCTCGGCCACAGCTGAGTCCACCTCAACAATGTTGCTGTCGTGCTCTTCCACTACCGCTTTGCCACGGCCATGTTGGACCCAACCAACGGTGAAGTTGCCGATCCTCTGAAGACAGGTCTCTTGCTTGCCCTGGAAAAGGAAGTAGAAACTCAATCAACCCTGGCTGAGGGTCCATTTGCTGCTGCCATGAGGTCTGGGCTGGCGTTTCTCACCACCACCGATGCCATCCAAGCTCAGTATGAGAGGTAAGTAAAAACAAAAACAAAGAAAAGACAAAGAAAAGCAGGAGGAGCAGATGAGGCCCAGCTCAGGAGCCCTACTCCTTCACTACTAAACATCTAATTTCTCCAGACACCCTCCCCAAAACTCTCAGAAATTAAATCTGACAGTCACCTTAAGAATTTTCTAAAACTGACCCTGCAAAAAACATACATTGCATGCTTCTACTTCCTTTTGCAATCCAAGAGATTGGATATCGGATGTTTTTCCAATGTAAAACACAATATTTAGTTTCCACTGCTTTTACTGTACAGATATCTGTTTCACAAAAATACCCAATGCATTTTGGAGATAGTCTTTTCAGAAAAAGCACTGATCCCAAAAACACTGGTATAATTGAAAAATTATGTAATTTAGCTGAATTCCCACAGAGTAATGGTTGGCCATAGATCTACATTTGGGTCAATTTCGAAGTTGCCAAATGAATTGCAAGTTGTCAGTTTTTCTGGAGCTTGTTTTTCACTTTTATTAGCGTCATAGACTGGCGTCAATGTCAACTGTCTTTATACTGGTTCTTTAAGAAAGAATTAAAAATTCAACTAATCTTTTGCAGTCACCTCCCTATCTTGCACATACAGGGTGGTTGAATATTAACGGCCATTCTTGAGCAATATCATAGACAAAAAGGCAAAAACTGATCAACAGCGGTTAAATTAATGTGGTTACTTCCCTTTGACTATGACTTAGCAATCTCAAAGCAGAATGTTGAAATAACCTGTTTTTGTCAGCTATTACTAACTCATATAGTTCAAATATATTTTTAAGAGATGTTTACCGTGGAAAAGAAGATAAGAAGAATGTGGATATGCATTAAAAGGTGGAAAAAATTTTAAAATTAAATATTTAAGTGTAAATATTGCCTAATCTTTTCAGATATGGCCTGCGTCGTTTTATGCTAGATCTATGTGTCACCTGCCTTTGTCAATTCTTAAATACAATGCAAAAGTCTTCAGGCTGCACAAGGGCATACGGCTGCCTTCCCCTCACGCTGTGAGTGTGTGAGAGCATTTGATAGGTTATTTGTGGGATGAGAATGGGGGTAAGGGGATGGTGTCAAGGTGGTAATATTTCAACCAGTTTACTACCCCAATGTATTTGCACAATATAGCATATACTACAGTTCCCCAACAGCAAACTGAGGGATCAACTTCACTTCTCAGGCATTTCCTCTTGAAAAGAGGCTGATTAGCTCACGTGGCTGGAAAGCTAGTTTTTCAAAGCAGAACAGCAGCACAGGTTCAATTATTGCACTGACTGAGGTTACCATGAAGGACTCTCCTTCTCAACCTCTGCCCTTGCCTGAGGTCAGGTGACCCTCAAGTTAAA